>NC_083239.1:54585200-54885200 GCF_032191835.1 Heteronotia binoei | reverse complement strand
CCGTGTCTGAATTGTGTCTACTTCTGAGTCAGTGTTCAGCTAACAGCGACCAGGAAGTGCGGTGCTAATGTGGATGCCAAAGACTTTTTCTTACGTGGTATAAATCATTGATGTTTCAGTTGTGTTAAACAGAGCTGTGGAATGTAAACAACCCAAGTGATAAATAAGTGGAATTCAACTGGGTGTATAATTTGAGGATATGGTTTTTGTAGCAGTGTTTTTCTCGATCTAGACCGTAGTTCCGTTGTTTGTTTGGGTTAATCCCCAGGTGGGGGCAGGGGATCCCCTGGTTTGGAGGCCCTCCCCCTGCTTCAGGGTCATCAGAAAGCCCGGGGGGGGGGAGGGAAAGGTGTGTTGAGCACCCCATTATTCCCTGTGGAGACCAATTCCCATAGGGAATAATGGAGAATTAATTTGCGGATATCTGGGGCTCTGCGGGGCGCTGTTTTTTGAGGTCGAGGCACCAGATTTGCAGCATAGCATCCAATGCCCCTCCTCAAAACACCCTCCAAGTCTCAAAAGGATTGGACTAGGGGGTCCAATTCTATGAGCCCCCAAAGAAGGTGCCCCATCCTTCATTATTTCCAATGGAGGGAAGGCATCTAAAAGGTGTGCGGTGCCTTGAAATGTGATGGCCAGCACTCCCTTTGGAGTTCAATCATGCTTGTCACAAGCTTGCTCCTGGCTCCACCCCCAAATGTTTCCTGGCTCCACCCCCAATATCTCCTGGCTCCACCCTCGAAGTCTCCTGGCTCCACCCCCAATACCTCCTGACTCCACCCCCAAAGTCTCCTGGCTCCACCCCAATATCTCCTGGCTCCACCCTCAAAGTCTCCTGGCTCCACCCCCCAATATCTCCTGACTCCACCCCCGAAGTCTCCTGGCTCCACCCCCAATATCTCCTGGCTCCACCCTCGAAGTCCCCAGATATTTCTTGAATTGGACCTGGCAACCCCAGCCAAAGAAGACGCAAGTCAGGCCAAGTGGAAGGTCTTGTGGTCTGACTTTGTCTGAGGCAGCGTTGTGTGTTGTACTCCTGAAACAGACTGCTGTTGCCCAGAAGGGCTGCAGAAGAGAGTTTTCTCGCCCCCCCCAGGTCTGACCTGCCTCCCAAGCAACCACCTTTGCCAGCCCTTAGAAACTGCGGCCTCTCTGGGCTTCATGGCAGGGCCAGCTGTGTCCACTTTGGACTTTGGAGAAAAGGTGAAAGGGCAAATACCATTTTGGGCTGTATGAACAGAAGTCTAGTGTGCAGATCACGTGAAGTGATGGTATTGCTTTACTCTGCTCTGGTAGGACCTCCCCTGGAGTCTTGTGTTCAGTTTTGGGCACCGCATTTTAAGAAGGATATAGACAAGCTGGGACGGGTCCAGAGGAGGGCGACGAAGAGGGTGAGGGGTCTGGAGACCGAGTCCTATGAGGAAAGGTTGAAGGAGTTGGAGATGTTCAGCCTGGAGAGGAGGTGGCTGAGAGGTGATAGGATCACCATCTTCAAGTATTTGAAGGGCTGTCATCTAGAGCAGGGGTGGCCAACGGTAGCTCTCCAGATGTTTTTTGCCTACAACTCCCATCAGCCGCAGCCATTGACCATGCTGGCTGGGGCTGATGGGAGTTGTAGGCAAAAAACATCTGGAGAGCCACCGTTGGCCACCCTTGATCTAGAGGATGGTGCGGAATTGTTTTCTGTGGCCTCAGAAGGTTGGACCAGAACCAATGGGCTGAAATTAAATCAAAAGAGTTTCCGGCTCATCATTAGGAAGAACTTCCTGACCGTTAGAGCGGTTCCTCAGTGGAACAGGCTTCCTCCCTGGGAGGTGGTGGCTGGTGCGCTCTCCTTCCTTGGAGGTTTTTAAGCAGAGGCTAGATGGCCATCTGACGGCAATGAGGATCCTGTGAATTTTGGGAGGGGGGTATTTGTGAGTTTCCTGCATTGTGCAAAGGGTTGGATTTAGATGACCCTGGAGGTACCTTCCAATTCTATGATTCTAAGGTTCTTCTGGAGCCTGCTGAAACTTGCGTCTCTTTCGCTCCTTCTTTTTGGCCTTCCCTCTGCCTGTTTCTTTCCCCCCAACAGATGGGAAAGACTCAATTTATTTAAATGAAAAAGAAACAAGTGGAGGTGTTTAATTGAATTACATGACGGGGAAAAATTACTAATCCCATCAACGCGTCGTTAGCTTCGGGGTGATTAATACTGACATTAAGTTGAAATAATTCTACACGGGCTTTTATGTTGGCAGGCGGGCTGCTCCAGGGCTGTTTGGGTGGAAAAGGAACCTGGAACGCTGCTCTGGTTGCCAGTTTCAGGTTGAGAAATTCCTGGAGATTTTGGGGGCAGAGCTCTGAGGAGGAAGGGGAAGCACCATGTTCTCCTGGTGAAGTGATCTCTGTCACTTGGAGATTAGTTGTAATAGCAAGAGGTTTTGGCCCCTGGGTTTTTTCCACTTTGTGACACAGAGTTTTGGACTAGATGGGCCTTTGGCCTGACCCAACATGGCTTCTCTTATGTTCTTATATCTGGGGCAGGGATGCTATGTCTTCTTGGTGCTTGGGAGGGGGGCAACAGTGGGAGGGCTTCTGGATTTCTGGCCCTATTGGGGGACCTCCTGATGGCCCCTGGAGTTTTGCCACTATGTGACACAGAATGTTAGACTGGATGGGCCACTGGCCTGACCCAACATAGCTTCTCTTATGTTCTTATGTCTGGGACAGTGATGCTCTGTATTCTCGGTGCTTGTTGGGGGGCTACAGTGGGAAGGCTTCTGAAGTTCTGGCCTTCTGGTGGACCTCTGATGGCCCCTGGGTTTTGGCCATTGTGTGACACAGAGTGTTAGACTGGATGGGGCACTGGCCTGACTCAACACGGCTTCTCTTATGTTCTTATGTCTGGGGCAGGGATGCTCTGTCTTCTTGGTGCTTGGAGGGCAACAGTGGGTGGGCTTCTGGAGTTCTAGGCCAGCTGGTGGACCTCCTGATGGCCTCTGGGTTTTGGCCACTGTGTGGCACAGAGTGTTGGACTGAATGGGCTGTTGGCCTGATCCAACATGGCTACTCTTGTGTTCCTATGAGATCCCCAGCCAATATCTGGAAGATGGCAACCCTAAATGCTGCATTGGCAGGCCCTCATGCCTTGGGCACTCTTTGGAAGAATGGGACACTATTGCTGAGCTGGGAATGTCAGGGGGCTGTGGGCAAAGAGGTAGTCTTGGACTCTGGCATTCAACCTTGCCTGGCTGTGCCCCCAGGCCCAAGTGGAAGCACCCTGGCATCTCATGTGGCATCTCAGGGGGAACAGGGTGGGTATCTTTTGTGGGCATCTAGATCTCACTGGAGAGGAGGCAAGACCATGCAGTAAGAACATAAGAGAACCCCTTCCAAAATTAGCGGTTCTGGAGCTGGAACTTCTCATCTTCCACAGTAAAGACAGAGGCAAAAAATGCATTCAGCTTCTCAGCCATTTCCCTATCCTCCTTCAGTAATCCTTTTACCCCTTGGTCATCCAAGGGCCCCACTGCCTCCCTGGCTGGTTTGCTGCTTCTAATATATTTGAAGAAATTTTTATTGTTGGTCTTTATGTTTTTTGCAATATGCTCCTCATAGTCCCTTTTTGCCTGCCTGATCACAGTCTTGGATTTGATTTGCCACAGCCTGTGTTCCCTTTTATTAATCTCACGTGGACTAGCTTTCCACTGCTTAAAGGAATCCTTCTTACCTTTTACAGCTTCCATAACTTTGTTTGTAGTGGGGATCCTGGAGAGGCGCTGGCTTGGGGTGGAATCCTGGTGCCACTGGGAGTCAAAATGAACTGCCCCTCTTTTTTTGTCCTGCCCCCCACATCTGCAGATTATGAGGCCTGGTGGCAGTACCTTGGCTCAGACAGGCTTGTGCCCTGGAGATGATTTCTGACCATTCTAAACTTGTAAGGAAATTGCCCCAGTATAACCATCCTCCTGCCCTTCGGAGAGTCTCCTGAACATGTCGAGAATTCTGTGCAACCAAGAGGGCACCTGAGATGATTTGGGGGCTGGAGCATCTTCCTTAGGAGGACAGGTTGAAGCCTCTGGGACAGGTGGGAGTCAAGGATGCTGCTTTGAGCAGGGGCCAAGGTGTGGGCCAGGGGTGTCAACATGTGGCCCGGGGGCCAAATCAGGCCCCCGAGCAACTGGCTCTTGTTTGCTTCCTTCTCCCTCTCTCTTGCTTCCTTCTGCATCTCAGCTTGCTTTGCAAGGCTTGCTCAATCACACAGAAGCTATTGAGCAGAACCTCTATTTTCTCCATTGGCTGAGACTCCTCCCCCTCCTGGTCCCCTGGGGAGGGAAGGAAAGAGCCAGAGCTTCCTTTGCCCAGTTCCCTGGATCCCATGGGAGAAATATGAAGAAAGTACCTTTAAGACCAACAAATGCTAATGTTTTAAGTTTTTTTTTAAAAAATTAATTGTTTGTCTGTAGAATCATAGAGTTGGGACCTCCAGGGTCATCTAGTCCAACCCCCTGCACAATGCAGGAAACTCACAAATCCCTCCCCCTAAATTCACAGGATCTTCATCGCTGTCAGATGGCCATCCAGCCTCTGTTTAAAAACCTCCAAGGAAGGAGAGCCCACCACCTCCCAAGGAGGAAGCCTGTTCCACTGAGGAACCACTCTAAACTCACAAATCCCTCCCCCTAAATTCACAGGATCATCATTGCTGTCAGATGGCCATCTAGCCTCTGTTGAAAAACCTCCAAGGAAGGAGAGCCCACCACCTCCCGAGGAAGCCTGTTCCACCGAGGAACCGCTCTAACGGTCAGGAAGTTCTTCCAAATGTTGAGCCAGGAATTATTTTGATTTAATTTCAGCCCATTGGTTCTGGTCCTGCCTTCTGGGGCCACAGAAAACAATTCCACACCATCCTCTAATTCCACACCATTCATCTGTGTCCTTTAAAAAGTTCATATCTCTGCTACCTAATTTTAAATAGGTACACACATGGCCCAGCCTTAGGGTTGCCAAGTCCAATTCAAGAAATATCTGGGGACTTTGGGGGTGGAGCCAGGAGACATTGGGGTGGAGCCAAGATCAAGGCTGTGACAAGCATAATTGAACTCCAAAGGGAGTTCTGGCCATCACATTTAAAGGGACCTTTTCAATTCCTTCCTTCCATAGGAAATAATGGACAGGGGCACCTTCTTTTGGGGCTCATAGAATTGGACTCCCTGGTCCAATCGTTTTGAAACTTGGGGGGGTATTTTGGGGGAGAGGCACTAGATGCTGTACTGAAAATTTGGTGCCTCTACCCCAAAAACAGCACCCCCCCAGAGCCCCAGATACTTGCAGATCAATTCTCCATGATTTTCTATGGGAGTAAATCTCCATAGGGAATAATAGAGTTCCCAGCAGATATTTCCCTCCCATCCCCCCGCTTTCTGACAACCCTGAAGCAGGGGGAGGGTCTCCAAACCGGGGGATCCCTTGCCCCCACCTGGGGATTGGCAACCCTACCTGGCCTTCATGAGTTTGACACCCTTGGGTGAACCTTTGAGCCTCCCCCTGCCCCCCCCCCCATCCTCTGCCTTCCCAAAGCAAGAGAACAAAACCAAGATTCAGACTTTCTTTGGTCTCCAATAATTTATTAAGTCTTTTGGTACATTTCGTAAACAGCAACATAGATAGTAGCCTCTAGGGCTTTGTGTAAAAAAAAAGTAATAAATAGCAATAATATAATTTATTAAGATAAAATAATAACAGATCAGTTGTGGTCCCTGAGAACATTTAACAAAAGGCAAATAAGTTAGAAACAACAACGATACGTTAACAACATGGTATTAAACAATCCAGTGATCATTTGGCACTGAGTAGAATTGAAGTTGGAAGATTTCATCCCCAAAATTGAAGCCAGTGGATCTCTTTCTTGCTTCTGGGGTGATGGAGGAAATGGATTATGCCCGCTTGGAATAAATTAGGAACGTCTTAAATCTTCCCTTTCTTTTTTTCCCAAGACAGACGCTTCCCTTCTCCCTGAAGTCTCTTTAGCAAAATTGTCTACGTTGGATGCAACCCACAACCGAGGTTTCTCTAGAAAAGTCCCTGTTCTGGGTCTTTTCTGGAGTAACGTAGGCTGCAGCTTGTTGCTCAGACGACGTAGCAAATGTTTATTGCATTGCTGGACAATCCCACAAAATCCTTGGATTTGAAAACCCCAAATTCTTAATTTCTCCGGCGTGATTCTGTCCGTCCCACGCCAGTTTCAGCAAAGCTGGATCCTTCCACCAGGAGGCAGCCTGGCTTGTGCATTGCAAGAGATTAAAGTCTCCTCACATTAACAATCTCCTCTTTGGGAAAAAAAATATAATGGTCATTCCGGGCAAAGAGACGCTGATGCATGAATAAATAACTCTTTTATGAATGCAATCCGCTTTAAATAATGATTTCTCCGCCTTCCCTCCCTCCCTCTTGAACTTGTTAATTCCAGAACCACGGATTATTAAAATAAATTACATAAATAAAACACCCCTGTTGCAACAGCGTTTCATCACCATCTAGCAAGCGGCTGCTTTTCAAAAGGCCCTTCTCCAGCAAGAGAGCGGAATTGCTCACGATCCCAATGGGAATCGAGAAGAGGGTCTTGGAGCACCCCTCGCACGAGGGCACACATCTTGCACGCCCACCCCCTCGTGAAACCACAGCCCACTGGGTGGCCACTGGGGGAGGGGGTAGGAAGACGTAGATAAGGTTGGCGTTCAGAGACCCACAACCCCGGCGGCATCAGGACCAGTCTCGAAGGCCGAAGCTTAGATCTTTCAGCATTTGGAGGCAAGGATGAAGACAGTGTCGTGGCTGAAATTGTCGTAAGGAGGGGCAGGGGTGACCTGCCCCTGTTGCCGCTGCAAAGAGATTCCGGAGACGGAAAAGCAAAACACAACAAATGAAAATGGATGGTAGCACGGCTCGCTCTCTGAGTTCCGCTTTTTTGATTCGGGTGGGGTGATGGGGGGGGGAGCTCTCCGTAAAGCAGGGTGGGTGGTGGAGGGAGCGTGAGGTACGGTTGAGGCTGGGCGGTGGTCAGAACCTCAGCCGAGGAGGCGTGGAACGTCTGTCTTCAACAGGCGGTAGAGATCCAGGCAGACAGCCGCTTCCAGGCACTTTGGAGATTGCTAGGGTGGAGAAAGAGAGACGGCACAAATTGTTGATGCTTTTCCGCGCTCGGCCACTACTTGATTTGGCCCAGTGCTCAGCCTCTGGCCAAGGACAGCCAAGCTCCAAAAGCAGGGCGGGGAAGGGGGGCAAGAGCGATCCCTTGCTTTTCTGGTGTCAGGAGCCTGCCCACTGAACATGGCCCTCCCATCAGTGGGGGGCCTGCCATGGATGTATCCAGTCATCTTAAAAAATGTGAGGGGGGAGGTTAGTGGCTGTCACATAATATCATGTGGCAATGAGTTCCCAGGATTAGTCAATTCTCCCCTCTATGGAGATAAATCGAGATGGGTCTCCCTGGCTCTTAGTCTGTCTTCAGCAGTAGAAAAGAGCTAGAGTCCAGGAGAACATTTAACACAGGGGTGTCAAACATGTGGCCTGGGGGCTGAATCAGCCCCCCCCCCCCGAGTGCTTCTATCAGCCCCCCAAGCAACTGGCTGCCATCTGCTTCCTTCTCCCTCTCTCTTGCTTTACTAAGCTTGCTCAATCTCACAGGAGCTGCAGAGCAAACCCACTATTTTCTTCATGGGCTGAGGCTCCTCCCTTGGGGAGGAAGGGGAGGAGGGAGCGCTTGCTTTTCCAGGCTATCACAATCGCACAGCAGAACTACTGAGCCAAGCCTCTCTTCCTTCTCTTGGCTGAAGCTCCTCCCCCTCCTGGTCCCCTGGGTAAGGAAGTAAAGAGCCAGAGCTTCCTTTGCCCAGTTCCCAGGATCCTGTGGGAGAAAGAAAGCACCTTTAAGACCAATGAGTGCTAACGTTTAAGCATGTTTTAAGGCCTGCTCCGGCTGCAACGCCACTGAGGATGTTCTCCGCAGCTGAGAACGAAATGTCTGGAAGAAAAACTTTCTCCAGTAGAACACGGCACTTGAGCCCGAAAGATTCTAGAAACCCTAATCATGTTTTAAGGGTTTGTTTTTTTAAAATCTTTGTTTGTCTGTGACCTTCCTAAAGTTTGTACCTCTGCTACGTGATCATAAACAGGTACACACATGGTCCGGTCCAACCTGACATGGCTTGGCCTGACAAGGTCTCATGTATGTCAGATTTGGCCCTCATAACAAATGAGTTTGACACCCCTGGTAACACTAACACCACTTAGTTGTGGCAGGGGAGGAACTTTTGGGAGTCACCGTTCCCTTCTTCAGGTAGATACATCCCAGCTGTATCTGAGGAAGTGAGCAGCGGCATAAAAACTCCTTTTTGCCACAAATTGTGTTAGTCTTGAAGGTGCTTCCGGCCTCTGCCTCTTGTCCCCTCTTGACACAGTCCATATTACATTGAGAAGAAAACGCTCTGAGCTATTGGCATCTGCAGTGCTCTTTGCAACGGTGAGCCCACGGGCTACAACTTCTCAGTGTGAAAAGGAACCATCTCTTTTCCGCTCAGAGCCAACTCACCTGTAAGTTGCGAGCTTTAAATTTCTGAAACACTTCCGTGAACCTCTGGAGGCTTTCTGACTTGTTGCGGCCTGAAGGCTTCTTGATCATCTGAAGGAGAGAGACACAGAGACTGTTTTACGTTTCCTTTTCCCGAAGAAGTATCGGTGCCGGACGGGCTTTATTTTTGTAGCAGGAACTCCTTTGCATATTAGACCACACACCCCTGATGTAGCCAATCCTCCAAGAGCTTACCGGGCTCTTTGAACAGGGCCTACTGTAAGCTCCAAGAGGATTGGCTACATTAGGGGGTGTGGCCTAATATGCAAAGGAGCTCCTGCTAACAAACAAAAAAGCTCAGGTGCTGGTAGGCTTGCCAATCCCCAGGTCCCAGCGGGGGTTCTTCCGCTTTCCCAGGCTCCTTCCTGCCCCCACAGCCCCCACGTGCCTTTCCCCCTCCGGAGGCTTCCTCTTGGGATGGGGTGTCTGTGCTACTTGGAAGAAGTTGGCAGCAACTCGTGAGCACAGAGGCCAATCCCTCGCTTCGGAGTTGCCAGAAACCAGGGGGGAAGGGAAATGTCTGCTGGGCACTTCCTTATTGCCTATGTGCAGATCGATGCTCATAGGGTATAATGGGGAATTGATCTGGAGGTATCGGGGGATCTGGGGGGGTGCTGTTTTATGAGGTAGAGGCACCAAATTTTCAGCAAGGCATCCAGTGCTTCTCCCCAAAATACCCCCCGAATTTCAAAAAGATTGGACCACGGGATCCAATTCTACGAGCCCCCAAAGAAGGTG
This sequence comes from Heteronotia binoei, assembly GCF_032191835.1. Lineage (NCBI taxonomy): Eukaryota > Metazoa > Chordata > Lepidosauria > Squamata > Gekkonidae > Heteronotia > Heteronotia binoei. Next base: position 54,875,851 of record NC_083239.1, on the reverse strand, counting down.
CCCCTCTCCATCATTTCCTATGGGAGGAAGGCATTTAAAAGGTGTGAGGTCCCTTTAAATGTGATGGCCAGAACTCCCTTTGGAGTTCAATGATGCTTGTCACACCCTTGCTCCTGGCTCTGCCCCCAATGTCTCCTGGCTCCACCCCCAAAGTCTCCTGGCTCTGCCCCCAAAGTCTCCAGAGATTTCTTGAATTGGACTTGGCAAACCTAGGTGCTGGAGATGGTGAAGCACCAAATGGTGACCTTTTCCCTCCCGCCCATCAGTTAGCATAACGTGTGCAAAGCGAGCCAGTGTGGTAAAGTGGCTAAAGTATTCGACTAGGATCTGGGAAGCCATGGAAGCTCGCTGGGTGACCTTGGGTCAATCACACCCTCTCAGCCTTAACTTACCTTGCAGGGTGGTTGGGGGGATAAAATGGGGAAGAGGAGAAGGAAGGGTTGCCAAGTCCCCCGTGTGAGAGTGCGTGTGTGATGCAATGACATCCCCTGGAAGTGACGTCATCGCATCGGTGACGTTGCTTGTGGTCGCTCTAGGCATTTCTGGGGAAACTCTATGGTTTCCCCGCATGCTCTAGCCATTTGGGAGGGGAACCTCTATGGTACCTTTAGTACCATAGAGTTCTCTCTCCCAAATGGCTAGAGCGTCTGGGAAAACCATTGTGCTAACGACATTGGGAGAGGTACCCCCCCACCGGCCCAATGTAGGCTGACAGGTTGGGAATCTCCAGGGCGGGAAACCCCACCTGGACAAGGGGCTTGGTAACCCTACCAGAAGGGGAGAAAGGCAAAGTACAAATGAAGCGAACAATAATAATAATTTGTCAACGCTGGCAAATTATCATAAGAGCATAATAAGAGTTCTGCTGGATCAGACCAGGGAGGGTCCATCTAGTCCAGCCTCCTGTCTCACACAGTGGCCAACCAGTCCCTCTGGAGGGCCAACAGCAGGGCAGAGAGGCCAAGGCCTTCCCCTGAGAAGAACCTCAGAAGAGCCCTGCTGGGTCAGACCAGGGAGGGTCCACCTAGTCCAGCATCCTATCTCACACAGTGTCCAGCCAGTTCCTCTGGAGGGCCAACATCAGGGCAGAGAGGCTGAGTCCTTCCCCTGAGAAGAACCTCAGAAGAGCCCTGCTAGATCAGACCAGAGAGGGTCCATCTAGTCCAGCCTCCTGTCTCACCTGGTGGCCAACCATTTCCTCTGGAGGGCCAACAACAGGGAATAGAGGCCAAGGCCTTCCCCTGAGAAGTACAGAAGAGCCCTGCTGGGTCAGACCAGTGGGGGTTCATCTAGCCCAACATCCCATCTCACACAGTGACCAGCCAGTTCCCCTGGAGGGACAACAACAGGACAAAGAGGCTGAGGCCTTCCCCTGAGAAGAACCTCAGAAGAGCCCTGCTGGATCAGACCAGGGAGGGTCCATCTAGTCCAGCCTCCTGTCTCACACAGTGGCCAGCCAGTTCCTCTGGAGGGCCAAGAACAGGGCAGAGAGGCCGAGGCCTTCCCCTGAGAAGAACATCGGAAGAGCCCTGCTGGATCAATCCAGGGAGGGTCCATTTAGTCCAGCCTCCTGTCTCAAACAATGGTCAACCGGTTCCTCTAGAGGAAACAACAGGGCAGAGAGGCCGAGGCCTTCCCCTGAGAAGAACATCAAAAGAGCCCTGCTGGGTCAGACCAGGGAGGGTCCATCTAGTCCAGCCTCCTGTCTCACACAGGGGCCAGCCACTTCCTCTGGAGGGCCAACAACAGGGCAGAGAGGTTGAGGCCTTTCCCTGATGTTTCCTCCTGGGTCTGAGATTGAGAAGTTCAGTGCCTCTGAATGTGGATGTTCCCTTTACTCCCCATGGCTAGTAGCCACTGATAGACCTCTCTTCTATAAAGTTGCTCCCAGGAAAGGGATTTGTCAGCTGGGCAGTTTGTACTCACGCAGGCCCGGAGGTCTCCTTCAAGGGGAATCAAGATGTCCAGCATCTTCAGGGCCATCTCCTCTTCCACTTCCTTGCTGCGGTTCTGTAGAACCCGAATGGAGAGGCTCACCAGATTCTCTGCAGCTTCCAGCTTGTCCCAGCTCTGCCGAAAGAGTATTTGGGAGAGAGTCAGTCACTCCTACAACGTTGGCGTCTTGGGGAGAGGTGATCCTGGAATGGGCTGTCGCTTTTGAGAAGAAGCTGCTTCAATGTGGAGCGTCTCTGCAGAGATGTCGAATTGGGAACCGCTCCCAAATTTTTTAAATGCCACCTCCCCACACACGCACACCCCTCACCCACACTGAGCTGGGAAGAGGCAGTAGGGTTGCCAAGTCCAATTCAAGAAATATCTGGGGACTTTGGGGGTGGAGCCAGGAGACATTAGGGGTGGAGCAGGAACAAGGCTGTGACAAGCATCATTGAACTCCAAAGGGAGTTCTGGCCATCACATTTAAAGGGACGGCACACCTTTTCAATGCCTTCCTTCCATAGGAAATAATGAAGGATAGGGGCACCTTCTTTTGGGGCTCATAGAATTGGACCCCCTGGTCCAATCTTTTTGAAACTTGGTGGATATTTTGGGGAGAGGCACTAGATTCTATACTGGAAATTTGGTGCCTCTACCCCAAAAAACAGCCCCCCCCAGAGCCCCAGATAGCCACAGATCAATTCTCCATGATTTTCTATGGGGATAAATCTCCATAGGGAATAATAGAGTTCCCAGCAGACATTTCCCTCCCCTCCACTGGTTTCTGACGACCCTGAAGCGGGGGGAGGGCCTCCAAACGGGGGGATCCCCTGCCCCCACCTGGGGATTGGCAACCCTAAGAGGCAAGCTCTTGTTTTCAGGACAGATGCCTCAAAGTATTGGTGCCCATGGGTGCCCACTGTGCCCCTGCAGCTTTCCTTCTCCCTCCCAAGTGTTCTTAGGAGATGCGCGGTGCCAGGTGAGTGTCAGGCTCTGTAACTCTATCATGCTGAAATTATAAAATACTAACCAAATGGATCCACCATACTAACCCCAACCTTTTATTATACTGTAGCTAGCTTGCATATCAAAGGGAGGATGGTTGAAGTGTTAACCTTGTTTAGAGTGTAAAAGGAGCGAAGGAATGCGGCCCTTAATAGATTCTGCAGCCGGCCAGCAGCCTCCCCGAGGCAAAAAGATAAGGGGAAGCTCTCATGTGAAAGTTTGCACCTTCGCTCCCTGTTGTTTTGAGAATAGAAGCATTGTTTAGATATCGCTTCGATGTAGAATTCCATAAGACCAAGAGACTCCCAGTCTCAGGTATTAGTCTCAACTTTTGTATCCTGCAATGAGTTTCCAATAAAGTATACATTGTTTCATCGAATACGGCCTTGAGTCTCCATCGCCCGACAGTGAGGCTTTTTCCTAAAAAAGGCTTATGATTGGCTGTGAGCTTTCAAAAAACATTGCTTTGGCAACAGCTGTTAACCCCTGCCCAAGGATCTTCACTGTCTGACTGAAGTCAAGCTGTGGCAGCCATTTTGTGGCTGACTCCATCCCCTGCAGCAGCCATTTTGCGGCTTGCTCCGCCTCCCACAGCTGCCATTATGTGGCTGGCTCCACCCTCTGCGGCAGCCATTTTGTGACTGGCTTCGCCTCCCATAGCTGCCATTTTGTGGCTGGCTCCACCTCCTGCAGTGGCCCCATGGTGCAGAGTGGTAAAGCAGCAGTACTGCAGTACTGTGATCTGAACTCTCTGCTCACGACCTGAGTTCTATCCCAGCGGAAGCTGGATTCAGGTAGCCGGCCCAAGGTTGACTCAGCCTGAGCCTTCCATCATTCCGAGGTCAGTAAAATGAGTACCCGCTTGCTGGGGGGAAAGCGTAGAGGACTGGGGAAGGCAATGGCAAACCACCCTGTAAAAAAGTCTGCCGTGAAAACGTTGTGAAAGCAGCGTCACCCCAGAGACGGAAACGACTGGTGCTTGCACAGGGGACCTTTCCTTTCCTGCCAGCTCCTGCAGTTGCCATTTTGTGGCTTCCATGCTGTGTCAGAATTCCAAATGTGCCTGCAGCCTCAAAGAGATCCGGGATCTCTGCCTCAGAGGGTTAGGCCATGAGCCCCGCTAGTAGAGGTGGGGACCCGATTCCTGTGCAGGGATCTGTGCCTTCAAGGTTCTCACTCCAATTCTATGAGCCCCCAAAGAAGGCGCCCCTCTCCTCCATTATTTCCTAAGGAAGGAAGGCATTTAGAAAGGTGTGCTGTCCCCTTAAAGGTGATGGCCAGCAGTCCCGTTGGAGTTCAGCGATGCTTGTCACGCCCTTGCTCCTAGCTCCGCCCCCATGTCTCCTGGCTCCACCCCCAACGCCCCCGGTATATTTTTTGAGTTGGCACCCCTACTTCTGGTGGAAGCCGCCCTGAGCCTGCCTTGCGGGAAAGGGGGAATAGAAGTCACACAATAAATAAATAAATAAATGCAGCCCCCCCCCCATCTCCCCTGCCGGGTTCCGAGTTGCTCACCTTCAAATTGCTGAGCCCCCAGTTGGTCCGGAGATGCTCGGCTGAACAGTTCTGCCAGGACTCCTCCTCCTTTATCAAGTGCTCCTTGAATGAGAAAGAAGATGAAGCAAAGTTACTGCACTCATACAAATAGTTGTGAGCTGCACCTCTTCCCTTCTGATTCTAGCTCTCAGGATGGGATAGCAGTCTCTGTTGCTCAGCCGGGGGGGCTGAACAGCAGGGCTTCAAGTGCTTCCTGTGAATAACCTAGGAAATCACACAACAGGCCTGAAAGGTAGGCCAGAGTATCCCTCAGGATAGGGCCAGAGACTGTGGCGGCCCACTGTTGTGGGTGTCCTCAAAGAGGTGGTTGCTCAGAGCATAGACTTGGGTGGCTTACTTGGTGGTGGTGGGCTACTTCCGCCTGCTTACCTCCGGGGCTGCCAAGTGAGTGTGGGGCGGTCTGTGGGCCTTTGAAGGGACTGAGATTCCCCTTGCCCCAAGGTAGCCAGTGGCTGCAAATGCCAGCCTAGCCAGCATATAGAATCCTAGAATCATAGCGTTGGGAGGGTCCTCCAGGGTCATCTAGTCCAGCCCCCTGCACAATGCAGGAAACTCATAAATCCCTCCCCCTAAATTCACAGGATCTTCATTGCTGTCAGATGGCCATCTAGCCTCTGTTGAAAAACCTCCAAGGAAGGAGAGCTCACCACCTCCTGAAGAATCCTAGAATCCTAGAGTTGGAAGGGACCTCCAGGGTCATCTAGTCCAACCCCCTGCACAATGCAGGAAACTCACAAACACCTCCCCCTAAATTCACAGGATCTTCATTGTTGTCAGATGGCCATCTAGCCTCTGTTGAAAAATCTCCAACTCTAGGAATTATATCATTCCTTCTTTCTCAGGAATTGTGGAGCATGGCTTCTGCTGCCGGCAGTGCCGGATTAAACCCCGTGGAGGCCCCTAGGACGTCGAAATCTCAGGAATCCCTCACAAATTATCTCAGAGTCTGAGTGCCCACCCCACCGCCCATGGCCCCCGCTGCAGCCTGCGGGCCCCTTCTCAAAAGCCCCTTGGACAAAGCGGTGGGGGAGAGGCAGAGAGAGGCAAACCTGACGACAACGCCAGCAGCAGCCGCAGCAGGCAAATTAGGCAAAGAGTGTCTCATTTGCTGGCTGCACATGCAAGCTGGGAAGGCTGCAAGCAGGGAGGAAATCAGCAGGGGGGCGGGGGAGCCAGCCCAGGTCCCCTAAAGGTTTGGGGGCCCATAGGCTCGTGCCCCTTTGGCCTAATTGTTAATACAGCTCTGGCTTCCGGCTGCTGTCTTTGGAGCTGTTCGAGGGTTGTTCTGGAGGCATGTTTGTGCTTTGATGGCAGTTCTTTCCGTGTGTTTTATTGACAGCCCCTCGGAGTGGTCTGTTGGGCTTGCTGGCTGCCTGCTAGTCATGAAATACATTTTTTGAAACCCACACTGGTCTCCCAAGCGTCTGTGGCCACCGCAGAGTGAAAAGTGTGAGGAAGAGGAATGGGCACTCAGGAGAACGAGGCTCTGTTCTTTTATTGGGGGGGGGGGCACTTTTCTTTGGCAGAAAGGCCTTTGTGAGAAGGGGCTACTTTGGTGGGGCGGGAATGTGCATTAGTGAGATTCAGATGGCTCTGGAAAGACCTCACCTGGAGTCTTGTGTTCAGTTTTGGGCACCGCATTTTAAGAAGGATCTAGACAAGTTGGAAGGGGTCCAGAGGAGGGCGACAAAGATGGTGAGGGGTCTGGAGACCAAGTCCTATGAGGAAAGGCTGAAGGAGCTGGGGATGTTTAGCCTGGAGAGGAGGAGGCTGAGAGGTGATAGGATCACCATCTTCAAGTACTTGAAGGGCTGTCCTATAGAGGAGGGTGTGGAATTGTTTTCTGTTGCCCCAGAAGGTCGGACTAGAACCAGTGGGTTGAAATTGAATCAAAAGAGTTTCCAGCTCAACCTTAGGAAGAACTTCCTGACTGTTAGAGCGGTTCCTCAGTGGAACAGGCTTCCTCCTCGGGAGGTGGTGGGCTCTCCTTCCTTTGAGGTTTTTCAACAGAGACTAGATGGCCATCTGACAGCGATGAAGATCCTGTGAATTTGGGGTAGGTATTTGTGGGTTTCCTGCCTTGTGCAGGGGGTTGGACTAGATGACCCTGGAGGTTCCTTCCAACTCTATGATTCTATGACTACCCTATAGACTAGAGGAGGGTGTGGAATTGTTTTCTGTGGCCCCCAAAGGCAGGACCAGAACCAACAGGTCGATATTAAATCAGAAGAGTTCCTGGCTCAACATTAGGAAGAACGTCCTGTCCGTTAGAGTGGTTCCTCAGTGGAACAGGCTTCCTCCTTGGGAGGTGGTGGGCTCTCCTTTTTATGAGGTTTTTAAGCAGAGGCCATCTGACAGCAATGTGGGCTGCATTAGTTTTCGTGGCCCTTTCTTACACTCCCAAGGAAATGCTGATTGCCATATTGGGGTCTGGAAGGAATTTTCCTTCAAGCTAGCTTGGCCCAGGGATCCCGGAGTTATTGTTGGAACTCTGTCTGGGGCAGTGATGCTCTGTATTCTTGGTGCTTGAATGCTACGTACATATTTGATCCGGAGCTTTCTGGCTTGATGCTTGACACTCAGAAGGTCATACAAGCGCAGCTGGCTGCGTAGATGGGGGCACCGGTGTGAAGGAGATCGACTGGCACAGAGAATGCCCAGGAGCGCCACTGCGCCAAAGCAAACCAGGAGGAACCTCTGGAGGGAAGCTGAAAAAGTGCAAAAAGGAGGAATTAACATTCTCTAGTTTGTGATATTTGTCCTTGCAGAGAAAATGCAAGCAGTTTTAGAGTCAAACTTTGATGGCGTTGGAATGTACAGATTTAGTGCAAGAGTGCCTTTGCGCATGTACAGAGTGTTTCCCTTGTACCACAGAATAAGCAACCACTCCTCCTGTGGTTTAGATAGATAAATTTATTGTCATCGTTCTCAAAAAAGAAAATGAGAGCAACGAAAGGAGGTGCTCTTCCACAAACATACCAACGCATCAACACCCACAAAAGGACATATACATAGACCATTTAAATGCATCTAAAACCAAATAACCATTCATAACCCTGCATTTAGCCTAACCACGGCACTTGGATAGAAGCTGCCCTTGAATCTATTTGTCTTAGCCTTCAACACTCTATATCGCCTACCTGACGGTAAGATCTCAAATAGCAAGTGGCCCGGATGTGAAGGGACCCCTTAAGATCATTTGTATCTTCCTTCTACATCCCATATCATACAGATCCACCAATGAGGGGAGAGAACATCCGCAAATCTTTTGTGCTCTTCTCGTCACTCTTTGGAGCACCCTTCTCTCTGCTTCCGTGCAGCTCCCAAACCACGCGCAGAGGCAATAGGATAAAATGCTCTCAATGGAACTACGATAAAAGGCAACCAGCAGACTCCCTGACAGTTGTTGTAATCTTAAGAGTCTTAAATAGTATAGTCGTTGCTGGGGATGGAGGAAGTCCCAGGTTTGATCCCTGGAATCATCTCCGGTTCAAGATCTTACCATGGGGTAGGGTTGCCAATCCCCAGGTGGGGGCAGGGGATCCCCCAGTTTGGAGGCCCTCCCCCCGCTTCAGTGTCATCAGAAAGCGGGGGGGGGGGGAGGGAAATGTCTGCTGGGCACCTTCCGTTATTCCCTATGGAGACCAATTCCCATAGGGTATGGATAATTGATCTGTGGATATCTGGGGCTCCGGGGAGGCTGTTTTTTGTGGTAAAGGCACCAAATTTTCAGCAAAGCATCTGGAGCCCCTCCTCAAAATACCCTCCATGTTTCAAAAATATTGGACTAGGGGGTCCAATTTTATAAGCCCCCAAAGAAGGTGCCTCTGTTCTTCATTATAATGGAGGGAAGGCATTTAAAAGGAGGATGGTCCCTTTAAATGTGATGGCCAGAACTCCCTTTGGGGTTCAGTCATTCTTGTCACAACCTTGCTCCTGGCTCCACCCCCAAAGTCTCCTGGCTCCACCCCCAAAGTCTCCTGGCTCCACCCCCAAAGTCTCCTGGCTCCACCCCCAAGGTCCCCAGGTATTTCTTGAATTGGACCTACCACGGGGTCATTTTCTGCCATGAACCCTGGACCACCCCTACCAGCTGGGAGAGAGGGGAGAGATCCAAATGGGAAAGGTAGCTTCCTTTCCAGGCTACAGGTTTAGGACTGACTACTGGAAGTACATGATTAACTTGCGGAACTCACCACCACCAGATGTGCCTGGAATGATGGCGTTCTGTAAGTTAATTACGGGAATTCAGAAGAGAAGAGATTGGATTTATACCCCACCCTTCACTACCCAAAGGAGTCTCAAGGCAGCTTACAGTCTCCTTCCCCTTCCCCTCCCCATAACAGACACCCTGTGAGCGGTGTTCCCTCTGAGCTGAGTTAGTGTGAGCTAGCTCACAGTTTTTTAGCCTCTGGCTCACCCAATTTTGTCTCAGCTTTGGTAAAATGGCCCCAGAGCAGACTAAATTATGCAATAGCTCACAATTTTAAGGCCAGTGACTCACAAAGTAGGATTTTTGCTCACAAGACTCCACAGCGTAGAGCAGGGGTGGCCAAACTGGCATAATGTAAGAGCCACATAGAATAAATGTCAGATGTTTCAGAGCAGGCAGGAAGGGAGGCAAATAGATGGACGGAGGGACAGAAAGAGGTGGAAAGAAAGCAACTTTAACTTTAAATGCATTCTCCAAGCTGCCAGGTGGCTTGGCTTGGAGAGGTGATTTAAAGAGAGAAATGCCTTCAAGAGCCACACAACGTGTGTGAAAGAGCCACATGTGGCTGCTGAGCCACAGTATGGTCACCCCTGTCTTAGAGGGAGCATCACCTGTGAGGTAGGTGGGGCTGAGAGAGCTCTCCAAGAACTGCTCTTGAGCTGAACAGCTCTGAGAGAATTCGAAATGTGTTGGGTTCACTTACCAAGAGGACCATGTCCCTGGGAAGTCCGCCACCCTAGATGACGTTGAGAAAGGGCAAAACAAGCTTACAGAAAGGAGTGTCATTATCGCTGCCTGATAGGCCATGATAGTCCGATGGAACCTCCTTGTCCAGAAGCAGTCTACCTCTCACTATCAAATGCTGGAGGGGGGGGGGCGGTGGAGAAGAAAAAACGCTTTCTTGGAGAGGCGTCTGGCTCTCTGCTGTTGGCACCAGAGTGAACTGCCTTTAATCTGATCCAACCGCAGTTCTTAGGAGCAACAAAAGGCCATCGGGCATGCTGTCCTGCTCTGTAATGGCGGCAGTTGAAAAGATGCCCGCTCTCTGCCCTGGCTTTGGTCCTGGCCTGTTGCTGAGCACGGGGCAAGGGGCCCAGCAGAGGCGTTTGACTCTTCCCCTCCATGCCGGAGCAATACCAGGCCACCAGAGCCCAGGCCGCCAATCCTGGTTCCTCCTAATCACCGGCGCACCAGGTTTTCCCGAAGTGCCGCATCGCTGGCTTTATGGTTCCTGAAAGGCCCACTAATCTGGGCCATTATGAAATCACACACAGTTTCACCATTGTGCCGTGAGCCAGCCGGCTGGCTTTGTGCGAGATCTGAAGCGACGGCGGGGACGCCGAAAGATAACGCTCGAGTGACAGACGGGGTTGATGCAGGCCGCCGAGATCTGTGGCACCGCTGAGGAGGAGGCTGCCGGGATGGATGTTGCATTTTGGAGCCGCACAACCTGGAGGAGGGGAGGGGGAGGCCCGGCGGCGTGATCCGGCGTGCAGAAATGCGGCAGAGTCGCCGCCGCTAATTGATAGCGCGCGAGCAGGCCGGCACGGCTCACCTTCAGTGTGCTAATGACATTGGCAGTGTGTCGCGCATTATCGCCAGCTCTAATGGAGCTTGGCGGACATTTCGATAAGGGGGAAGGGAAGGCGGCGGCGGCTCGGTTCATACCTGCCGCATGAATTGCTGGAGGCGGCTGCTGTGCGGCGCAGGCCTCTGGCAGCTAGACGGGTTCTGTGGTCCAAGACCTCGCTTGGAGTGCCTTTCAGCCCTTCTCTCCCGTCTGGCATGAAATGGATCTGCCTGGCGTGCGCAGTCAACTTGAAACATGATTCTTTTGGTGGGCCTGGCCCAGGAGATGTGGGGGGAATGCTCCTCTCCGCGGGGAGAGGGGGCTACAGGTTCTGGCAAGCAGGGGGCAGGAGGATTTCCTGATGTAGACCGTGGGGTGCGGCACAGGAAAGAGTTGGTCCCTTCGGCTAATGTGATAGCTGAACACACCTGACTAATGGGCCACCGGCTTCATAAGAGCAGGTCTGGTGTGGTGAAGTAAGCGGACTCTTATCTGGGAGAACCGGGTTTGATTCCCCACTCCTCCACTTGCAGCTGCTGGAATGGCCTTGGGTCAGCCATCGCTCTCTTATCTGGGAGAACCGGGTTTGATTCCCACTGCTCCACTTGCACCTGCTGGAATGGCCTTGGGTCAGCCATCGCTCTCTTATCTGGGAGAACCGGGTTTGATTCCCCACTCCTCCACTTGCAGCTGCTTGGAATGGCCTTGGGTCAGACATAGCTCTCTCACAGAGGTTGTCCTTGAAAGGGCAGCTGCTATGAGAGCTCTCTCAGCCCCAGTCATCTCACAGGGTGTTTGTTGTGGGGGGAGAAGATAAAGGAGATTGTAAGCCGCTGTGAGACTCTTATTCAGAGAGAAGGGCGGGGTATAAATCTGCAGTCTTCTTCTCCATAAGAGAAGAGTCAGTTTGGTGGGGTGGTGAAATGTGTGGACTCTTATCTGGGAGAACCGGGGTTGATTCCCCACTCCTCCACTTGCAGCTGCTTGGAATGGCCTTGGGTGAGACATAGCTCTCTCACAGAGGTTGTCCTTGAAAGGGCAGCTGCTATGAGAGCTCTCTCAGCCCCACCCACCTCACAGGGTGTCTGTTGTGGGGGGGAGAAGATAAAGGAGATTGTGAGCCGCTCTGAGACTCTGATTCAGAGAGAAGGGCAGGGTATAAATCTGCAGTCATCTTCTTCATAAGAGAAGAGTCTGTTTGGTGTGGTGGTTAAGTGTGTGGACTCTTATCTCGGTGTTGTGTATGTGGATTCATGCAATACGTTTTACCAGTGTTCCTGCCTGAGGTTGAGATCTTAAGAACAATGAGCAGTAAGGTCCAAATCCCTGCTGCCCTGGTCCAATCACAGGCCCCCTGCTAGTTCGAATGGTGTTCTAGCGCGGGAACCATGGACTGTATATAGTTGGCCCCATTGGGCCATTTCTTCAGTCTTGAGTTCAGCCGTTACTATGCTGTACTGAATAAAGAGAGCTATAATCACTGCAACCTCACCTCTTCTACGCGTCGAATCTACTATATTATACTGGGAGAACCGGGTTTGATTCCCCACTCCTCCGCTTGGAGCTTCTGGAATGGCCTTGGCTCAGCCAGAGCTCTCGCAGGAGTTGGTCTTGAAAAGGCAGCTGCTGTAAGCGCTCTCTCAGCCCCACCTACCTCACAGGGTGTTTGTTGTGGGGGGAGAATATATAGGAGATTGTAAGCCACTCTGAGTCTCTGATTCAGAAAGAAGGATGGGGTATAAATCTGCAGTCTTCTTCTATGATTCCCCACTCCTCCACTTGCAGCTGCTGGAATGGTTTTGGTCAGCCACAGCACTCGCAGGAGTTGTCCTTGAAAGGGCAGCTGCTGTGAGAGCTCTCTCAGCCCCACCCACCTCACAGGGTGTCTGTTGTGGGGGGAGAAGGTACAGGAGATTGTAAGCCTCTCTGAGTCTCTGCTTCAGAGAGAATAATGGGGTATAAATCTTCAGTCTTCTTCTATAAGAGACCCCTGCAAGAGTCCGATGAAGAACTGGGGTGATGGCTGCCTCATTAACCTGTGCCTTGTGGCTCTGCAGCTAGTTCAAATCCTGATGGCACCCTTTGCAATAGGGTTGCCAACTCCAGGTTAGGAAATTCCTGGAAGTCTCAGGGTGGGGCCTGGGGAAGGAAAGGTTTGGGAATGCAGAGGGAGGAACCTACAAGGTCATAGAGCACCCCCCCCAAGCAGCTGTTTTCTCCAGGGGAGCTGAGCTCTGTAATTCAGATCAGTTGGAATCCTGAGAAATCTCAAGATCCCAGCTGGAGGTTGGGAACCCTACTATTCTCACCTCTCCGCTGCATTCCAAGGGTGAAAGAGGCAGGAAAGAAAACCCACAAGTCCTGTCCAAAAATTCCTGTCTGGCTTTGTTTTCTACCGTTGAATACCTGACCCTGCGACAGGGTTGCCAGTCTCCAGGTGAGGCCTGGAGTTCTGGCATTACAGCTCTTCTCCAGATTACAGAGATCATTTTCCAAAGACCCTTTGGAGGGCAGGTCCTGTGACCCCACATCCCAGCCCATCCCTTCCCACACCTAAACTCTGCCTGTCTGGGGACTACCCTCAAATCTCCAGGAATTTCCCAAAGTCGAGTTGGCAGCCCTGTGGCCTGCAAAGGAGAAGAGCCGCTGTGGAACATCCTCGTCCTCTTACCCCCTCTCGGCATCAATCTCCGGAAGGCCTCTGGGAAATCGCATTACAGGTTCTTATGTTAATAATATAATATTTCAAGGATTGTTATCGTAGGGTTGGCTGCCCTGGGATGACCCCCCCTTTGAATTTCGACTGTGTAAATCAGCTCTGATTGGGGAAGACGCAGCAGGCGAAAGTGGTTGGCGTGAAAGAACTCTGGGTTTCGTTGCCAGAGCCGCAGCGGGGCCTGCTCCAAGGGCGGCGGAGCAAGCGCCAAAGAGATGAGCTCTTTCCCTTCGGAGCCGCTGCTTCCCTTCCTCAGCTCCCCTCCTCCTCATGGCTGTCCAGTTGGTAGCCTTGCTAATTGGGCCTAATCACAACTTTCTTATCTTGGGAGTAAGCTTCCTTCCTTTTTGGGGGGCTCACTGCCAGAGCCCATGCGTATGTCTGTTCAGCAAAGGGTTGCCAAATCCAATTCAAGAAATATCTGGGGACTTTGGGGGGTGGAGCCAGGAACAAGGGTGAGACAAACATCATTGAACTCTAAAGGGAGTTCTGGCCATCACATTTAAATGGACCGCACACCTTTTGAATGCCTTCCCTCCACTGGAAATAATGAAGGACAGGGGCACCTTCTTTGGGGGCTCATAAAATTGGACCCCCTGCTCCAATGTTTTTGAAACTTGGAGGGTATTTTGGAGAAAGGCACTGAATGCTATGCTGAAAATTTGGTGCTTCTACGCAAAAAAAAGCCCCCCCCAGAGCCCCAGATACCCACAGATCAGTTCTCCAATATACCCTATGGGAATAGATCTCCATAGGGAATAATCGAGTGCCCAGCAGAGCCTCGTGGCGTAGAGTGTTAAAGCTGCAGTACTGCAGTCCTAAGCTCTGCTCACTACCTGAGTTCGATTCCCGGCGGAAGCTGGGTTTTCAGGTAGTCGGCTCGAGGTTGACTCAGCCTTCTATCCTTCTGAGGTCGTGTCAAGCATGGTGAAATTCCATTGATAATTGATTGCTATAGGGTCCTGCCTGAGCCTGGTCTGTGAAGTATCATGGAGGATCCAACTTTGTTACCTTTGTTATTCTTTCCCTCCCCCCCCCTCTTGCTTTATGGCTTAAAATTAGAAGCAGTGAGAACCAAAACTAAGTAACCAGCACCTTCCCATACATTCCTGTAAGGGAGTACGAGACATCTGGGGAAAGCAAGGATGAGGTCCTGATAGTACTATGGGAATGTAGACATTTATGATAGTTTATGTGTGAATGCTACCCCGCACCCCCTCTCTTGGAATCCTTTTGAAGTAAGCCTTAAAAGTATTGTATCAATGTATTAACAGCATTACTCTCAAGAACCTGTTACACCAAAGTATCGGTCTATCAATAAACGTAGTCTTTGTATCAACTTCGACTCGTCATTGAACCCGCATGCTTGACAGGTCGGTAAAATGAGTCCCCAGCTTGCTGGGGGGAAAGTGTAAAAGACTGGGGAAGGCAATGGCAAACCACCCCGTAAAAAGTCTGCCGTGAAAACATTGTGAAAGCAGCATCACCCCAGAGTCGGAAACGACTGGTGCTTGCACAGGGGACCTTTCCTTTTCCTTTCCAGCAGACATTTCCCTCCTCCCCCCCCCCTCCGGCTTTCTGTTGACCTGAAGTGGGGGGGGGGAGGGCCTCCAAACCAGAGGATCCCCTGACCCCACCTGGGGATTAAACAACCACACAAGAGAATCACTGTAATAGGTAAGAAGGAGATTAAGCTTTGTTCTTTATCTCCTTCTTACCCACCTGGGGATTGGCATCCCTAGTTGAGGACTGTGGAAGACGCCTGCCAGACACTTTCTGATAGAGCGAAGATTTGGAGGCCTGTTTTTCCAGAGCCGCATAATCCTGGTGCAATTAGGTTGCTCCGTTATTGCCTGGGGGGGGGGGGAGTTCTGATGAATAAAATATTGGGAGACCTGATGGACTTTCAGAAGCACTGGAAGATAATTGCCTGTACTCCAGGGGCTTTCTTGCACTCCCAACCTTTTGGCCATGGTTTAGGGCTCCAATTATTTCCCTGTAACTATATTTGCTCCGGGAAGTCATGCCCTTAGCTAATCCGCAGGGGCCGGAAGCAAGCTGGGGACCAAACCCCAGGAGGACATGGGGAGCCGACCTGGGTGTTACACCAGCGTGGTCTGTTGTGTTGGTTAAAGAGTCAGAAGGGGATCTGAGAAATCCAGCTGTGCTGTGGCAGCTTGCTGGTGACCTTGGGCTGGTAACACACTCTTTCCCTAGCCTACCTCGCAAGGTTGTTGTGAGGATAAAATGGAGGAGGGGAGAAGGAGGTAGGCGGCTCTGGGTTCCCATTGGGAGTGGAGGATGGGAGATAAGGAAATAAATAAATGCATTTCTGTGAACGTTTGGCCACGTTTTGAAGGGAAGAGCGAGGGGTGGGGGGGTCCCAGCAGTCAGACTGCTTTCTAAACACAAACTGTCCGGTTTTCCCAGCAGAGGGATGTGTATGGAGGGCCAAAAATTCAACAGGTGCAGTTTCACCCATTAATGTAGCGGACTACAAGTTGGATATACATGTCCTTTTGTGATTCACCTAGATTTGCAGAAACACCATTTGGCAGAGAATTTTATTACCTTTTATGGCTATTCGGACCAAATGGCCAAGCCACACTGTTCTGTGTGACCATGTGAGACCAGTTAGTTTGCCAGACTTCTTGAATTTCAGCTCACAATACCTGATTCCCTTGTCTGATGAAGTGTGCTTAAGAGAGCGCATGAAAGCTTACGTTCTGAATAAAAATTGGTTGGTCTTAAAGGTGCGACTTGATTCCTGCTCTGTTCTACTGCTTCAGCCCAACACGGCTGCCCGCTTGGATCTACCCTTAGTGTATGGATATGCTAGAAGAAGAAGATATTGGATTTATATCCCGCCTATACTCTGAATCTCAGAGTCTCAGAGCGGTCACAATCTCCTCTACCTTCCCCCTCCCCACAACAGACACCCTGTGAGATGGGTGGGGCTGAGAGAGCTCTTACAGCAGTTGCCCCCTTTCAAGGACAACCTCTGCCAGAGCTATGGCTGACCCAAGGCCGTTCCAGCAGCTGCAAGTGGAGGAGTGGGGAATCAAAGAAGAAGAAGACTGCAGATTTATACCCCGCCCTTCTCTCTGAATTAGAGACTCAGAGCGGCTTACAATCTCCTATATCTCCCCCCCACAACAGACACCCTGTGAGGTGGGTGGGGCCGAGAGGGCTCTCACAGCAGCTGCCCTCTCAAGGACAACCTCTGCCAGAGCTCTGGCTGACCCAAGGCCATTCCAGCAGCTGCAAGTGGAGGAGAGGGGAATCAAACTCGGTTCTCCCAGGTAAGAGTCCACACACTTATATCCTGCCCTATACTTTGAATCTCAGAGTGGCTCACATTTCTCTCTTTAAACCACTTCTCCAAGCCAGCCGGTGGCTTGAAGAATGCATTTAAAGTTGCTTCCTTTCTGTCTGGTGCCCTAGGCAAGGTGCCCTCCCCCCTGCACTGATAACGTCACTGAGTCACGGGGGTGGTGGTGTGTGTGTGTGCCCAATTCATTATCCCCAGAAGGCGAGCACCCTAGACAATCCTCTAGTTTGCCCTAGTGGCCGGGCCAGCCCTGGTTGGAGGTCCAGGCAGAGAAAGGCCTTTTCCAGCTCCTGAGATCTCTGAAGTGGAGCTGGGGGAGACTGAACTGGGGGATCTTTTGCATACAAATACAAACCTGCTCCCTCTAACATCAAAATCTGCTCTGAGAATACAGCGCCCCCCCCCCCCCACTTCCCATCTTTCCCACAGATTGGCTATTTGCTTTCCCTGCCATTCAAGGGGCAGAGCCCTTCCCTAGTCCACCCGCCCTGCCCCCTGCCCGTACTTAAGCGAGTGTGGGTGAGACCCTCTTGTGGGTCCAGGGAATGCACTGCAGGCTCAGCGGTTGTTATGTTATTCAGGAGAACTGTATCCCACCTTGCTGCTATGATGATGTCACTCAAGGTGTGTTGCGACTCGAAATTCAGATGAGCTACAACTTTTTACACTCAATTAAAAAAAAAAAAAAGCAACAGCAGAAAAACTGGAAACCAGAACAAAACAACAAAATCCTCCACATTGGTGAAACAGTGTTTCACCAAGGTATGTTGCGACTCGCAATTCAGATGGGCTACAATTTTTTACACTAAATTTTTTTTAAATAAAAGCAACAGCAGGAAAAGCAGAAAAACTGGAAACCAGAAAAACAACAACAACAAACTCCTCTACATTGGTGAAACAGTGTTTCACCAAGGTATGTTGCGACTCAAAATTTAGATGGGCTACAACTTTTTACACTCAATTTTTTTTTTAAGAAGCAACAACAGGAAAAGCAGAAAAACTAGAAACCAGAAAAACAACAACAACAAACGCCTCCACATTCACCAAGGTATGTTGCGACTCAAAATTCAGATGGGCTACAACTTTTTACAATCCAGTTTTTTTTTAAAAAAGCAACAGTGGAGAGCCAGTTTGGTGTAGTGGTTAAGTGTGCAGACTCTTATCTGGGAGAACCGGGTTTGATTCCCCACTCCTCCATGAGTCTCAGAGCGGCTCACAATCTCCTTTCCCTCCCCCCACAACAGACACCCTGTGAGGTGCGTGGGGCTGAGAGAGCTTTTACAGCAGCTGCTCTTTCAAGGACAGCTCTGAGAGAGCTACGGCTGACCCAAGGCCGTTCCAGCAGGTGCAAGTGGAGGAGTGGGGGAATCAAACCTGGTTCTCCAAGATAACAGTCCGCTCACTTAACCACCACACCAAACGAATAGAAATAAAGTGCACAATTGTATCGTCCCAAAACCATTGCCCCTCCGCCTCCCTGGTCCATGGGAAAATTGCCTTCCACAAAATTGGTCCCTGGTACCAAAAAGGTTGGGGACTGTTGCTCTAGGGTTTGGGGAGATGGGAGGATATTGCAATGACAGCTCAGTGGTTGTGGCATCCCATTGGCAAGAGGGGGCCCCCCCAGCTCTGCCCCTTGCCCCTTCATCCTCACAAGCGTTCCCTCCGGCTTCCAGCGCAAAGGCAACGGAAAGGTCTCCTTACCTGTCTCCATCTCTCTGGGGATGTCTTTCTGCTCCGTTTGCAGGCTTTCTGGAGAGCAGATGCTGAGTTTTCAGAACATGCCCTGGGCCTTCCATGGCTCCAACTTTTATACCCCTGGAACTTTCCATATGCACGATTACAAAAAGAAAATGGATATTGCTGCTGAGGCAAGAGATGCCCGCCTGGAAGCTCCCCCCCCATGATGTTTGGAAACTGAAAGACAGAAAACGACAAGTCTGGTGTTTGGCCACCTGGAGCAGAGGAATTCCCAGGTAGAGCGGAACTCCCTGTGATCTCATCCTCCAGAGGAGGTGTGCCCAGAAGGCGGGCCCAGAAGTTCAGAGTCCCTTTTCTGCAGCCAGGCCGAAGGAGGGAGGAGTTGGCAGCCAGGCAGAGATCCAAATGGGCCTTCCCATGCAGCGGAGGTGTGGCACAATGTGCCTCAGTGGTTTGTGGGTGCATGACAGGAGTCTTGTTTTTGCTGTTCGAGAAGCCAAGAGAGTGCGGAACTTCCCAGCTGGTGGAGGAGGCCGAGTCTGCTGGTGGGAGGAAAACTTTCTTTTTCCTTTTGCACGCTTTGATCTCTTGCTATCAGTGGAGTGAGGACAGGGGCTTTCTCCGATTGATTTTTGGACCCTTCCACACCCCGCCCCCTGTTTTCTTTGTCCTTTGCTCTTCAAGGGACTTTCTATCTCTTCTGTCTTTCTATCTCTTTGGCGCACCGTTTTCCTTTGCAGAAACTGGGTCATGGCAAGCCCCATTTTGTTCCTGGAATTCCTGGATAGAGAAATCAGGGAAAGGGGAATTCCTTTTGTCCCTTGCTTGTCTGCAGCCTGGGGCATCTTGCCCCCCCCCGTTTCTTCGAGACCCACTTTGCACCTTTGGGACCACCGAGTGAGAAACGGCGTCAACAAAGGACCCTTTCTGGTCCAGTCAAGCCAGTGGTCTCCCGGCCGTGTGACATCTCTCTAGTGGTGAGTATGCCACCTGATTTTGGCACTTGGGTTTCTTGCTGTGAGAATTGGTCTCCCAGATACTGGAGCCAGAAGAGGGCAGGGTCTGGGAAAGGTCGGGGCCTCAGCGGGGCATAGTGCCAGAGAGCCCACACTCCAAAGCAGCCATTTTCTCCAGGGGAATTGATCGCAGTCCTCTGGAGAGGAGATGTACATCCAGGAAATCTCCAGGCCCTGTCTGGAGGCTGGCACCCCCAGGTGGGAATGCTTGGGGGCGTCATACAAGTCTCCGTTATCTCCTACCCCAACCCAGGCTGCTGTTTGTCCAGAGGTTAACATACCTCCTTTCCATGTGGCTACATAACTCTTATCCCCGGTGGAGGGGGATTCACATCTGGAAGTGGAATGGGGGAAAGGGGTCCACCCCTGCTCCCCCCTCCCAGACCCCGAAGCTTTTGAAAAAGTGGAGGATCCGAACTCGGCTCCCCCACCTGGGGCTAAGAAGCCTCAGCTCTTTCTTCCTCCGTCTTCAGAGAGTTGCAGATCAGCTGAAGGGGAAGAACTTTCCAGGGTCTCTTTGGGGCTGGTATGCCTCTTCTTACCCTCTGCTGGTCTGTTGAGAAATGTATGCAGCAGGGTTTGCGAGGCAAGAGAGGGGCAGAGGTGGTTGGCTCTTGCCTGCCTCTGCGTAGCAACCCTGGACTTCCTTGGTAGTGGTGGATCTCATTAGCATAACATTAGCATATGCCACCAGCCAAAAGCAACCTGAGGGAAGAAAGGAGAGCCCCGGGCAAGCGAGATCCAGCCAGCCCAAGCAGGCCTCGCTCACTTGGGGCTCTCTTGGGTCCCCTATCCTCCCAGTCAAAAGGCCAGCAAGCTACCTGCCACCCAAATTCACATCAGAATTGGAGGAAGGGTGGCGTGGGCTTCTCCAGGGGTTAATGAGGGCTGCTGGGGGCGCGGCAAAGCCCCTGGTGGCTGGCTGGCTGCCCGCTCTCCTCATCCAGGGATTGTTATGCAGCTGCACCTCCTATTCAATGGACAAGGAAGGTGGGGAGGAGGAGGAGGGGGAACCCTCAGAAAGGTTCATAAAAGGAGAGCCAGTTTGGTGTAGTGGTTAAGTGTGCGGACTCTTATCTGGGAGAACCGGGTTTGATTCCCCCCTCCTCCACTTGCACCTGCTGGAATGGCCTCGGGTCAGCCAGAGCTCTTGCAGGAGTTGTCCTTGAAAGGGAAGCCGCTGGGAGAGCCCTCTCAGCCCCACCCACCTGTCTGTTGTGGGGGAGGAAGGAAAAGGAGATTGTGAGCCGCTCTGAGACTCTTCGGAGTGGAGGGCGGGATATAAATCCAATATCTTCATCTACCTCACAGGGTGTCTGTTGTGGGGGAAGAAGGGAAAGAAGATTGTGAGCCGCTCTGAGACGCTTCGGAGTGGAGGGCGGGATATAAATCCAATATCTTCATCTACCTCACAGGGTGTCTGTTGTGGGGGAGGAAGGGAAAGGAGATTGTGAGCCGCTCTGAGACTCTTCGGAGTGGAGGGCGGGATATAAATCCAATATCTTCATCTACCTCACAGGGTGTCTGTTGTGGGGGAAGAAGGGAAAGAAGATTGTGAGCCGCTCTGAGACTCTTCGGAGTGGGGGGCGGGATATAAATCCAATATCTTCATCTACCTCACAGGGTGTCTGTTGTGGGGGAGGAAGGGAAAGGAGATTGTGAGCCGCTCTGAGACTCTTCGGAGTGGAGGGCGGGATATAAATCCAATATCTTCATCTACCTCACAGGGTGTCTGTTGTGGGGGAAGAAGGGAAAGAAGATTGTGAGCCGCTCTGAGACTCTTCGGAGTGGGGGGCGGGATATAAATCCAATATCTTCATCTACCTCACAGGGTGTCTGTTGTGGGGAGGAAGGGAAAGGAGATTGTGAGCCGCTCTGAGACTCTTCGGAGTGGAGGGCGGGATATAAATCCAATATCTTCATCTACCTCACAGGGTGTCTGTTGGGGGGGAGGAAGGTAAAGGAGATTGTGAGCTGCTCTGAGACTCTTCGGAGTGGAGGGCGGGATATAAATCCAGTATCTTCATCTACCTCACAGGGTGTCTGTTGTGGGGGAGGAAGGGAAAGGAGATTGTGAGCCGCTCTGAGACTCTTCGGAGTGGAGGGCGGGATATAAATCCAATATCTTCCATCTACCTCACAGGGTGTCTGTTGGGGGGGAGGAAGGTAAAGGAGATTGTGAGCCGCTCTGAGTCTCTTTGGAGTGGAGGGAGGGATATAAATCCAATATCTTCTTCTTCTTCTTCAGGAGCTCCAGGCCAGCCTTCCTTAGCTTCTGAGATCTGATGAGATCAGGCCAGCTCGAGCCATCCAGCGGGGGTGAGGGTGTGTATCCGAATGTCTCCCCCAGCCCTGCTGAAGTGTCCCCCCAGCCTTGTCAACTCTCCAGCAGAGCACGTGGGCAGAGAGAGAGAGAGAGAGATGTGGATGTTTGCGGGAGATTTTCTGGGCGTCTCGGGTACTAAAATAGTTTGATGGCGAGACGAGCTTTGCCGCGCATGAGTGATCCTCCAAACCACAAGCCCTTGGTGCGGAAGTGAGACGGCTGGGGTGGGGGTGGGGGGCTCTGAGCCGTCCCCTCTGGTTCCCTGTTTACCAACCAGACCGGACCCTGGATCCCTTAAGGGTGAAGCAGAGAGTCCGGTCCGGGAAAATCTGTCTCAGCGGGATCTGTAGAGTTATTTATTTGTTTGATTATTTTTTATTTGTTTGATTTGGCTAGATGGCCATCTGACAGCAATGAGGATCCTGTGAATTTAGGGGGAGGTGTTTGTGGGTTTCCTGCGTTGTGCAGGGGGTTGGACTAGATGACCCTGGAGGTACCTTCCAACTCTATGATTCTATGAACTTCCTGACCATTAGAGCGGTTCCTCAGTGGAACAGGCTTCCTCCTTGGGAGATGGTGGGCTCTCCTTCCTTGGAGGTTTTTAAACAGAGGCTGGATGGCCATCTGACAGCAGTGAGGATGCTGTGAATTTAGGGGGAGGGGTTTGTGGGTTTCCTGCGCTGTGCAGGGGGTTGCATTAGATGACCCTGGAGGTCCCTTCCAACTCTGTGATTCTATGAACTTCCTGACCATTAGAGCGGTTCCTCAGTGGAACAGGCTTCCTCCTGGGGAGGTGGTTTGCTCTCCTTCCTTGGTGGTTTTTCAACAGAGGCTGGATGGCCATTGGACAGCAATGAGGATTCTGTGAATTTAGGGGGAGGTGTTTGTGGGTCCAACTCTGTGATTCTATGAACTTCCTGACCATTAGAGCGGTTCCTCAGTGGAACAGGCTTCCACCTGGGGAGGTGGTGGGCTCTCCTTCCTTGTTGGTTTTTCAACGGAGGCTCGATGGCCATCGGACAGCAATGAAGATCCTGTGAATTTAGGGGGAGGGGGTTGTGAGTTTCCTGCATTGACCCTAGAGGTCCCTTCCTGCTCTATGATTCTAACGTCCCCCACTTCCTCCCCGGGGCCATTGCACGAAGCTTGCCACTTGGGTTTCGGAGCAGTGCTAAGGCAATGGTGCCCTGTTACACTATGGAATGTTCACAGGCATTCCAGCTTCTCTGGTGCATGGCCAGCTTTCAGTAGTAGGATGTTGACAGAGCAAAGTTCTACTGTGGGGCACCTTTAAAACCAACAAAGTTTTTTGTTTAATTCAAGGTAGAAGCGTTCGCATGGTAGTCAATTGATACTGGCAACAATTTCGCCTTCTCTTTTAGCTGGGCTCGGGGGTGGTGGGGGACAGTGCTCCCTCTAAGCTGCAGAATCTTGTGAGCCAAAATTCTACTTTGTGAGCTACTGGTATGAAAGTTGTAAGCTAGTGGCATGAACGTTGTGACCTCCTGCATAAATTGTTGTGCCCTGGGGCCATTTTTCCTGAGCGAAGACAAAAATGGGTGACCTGGAGGCTAAAAATTTGTGAGCTAGCTCACGCTAACTAACTCAGAGGAAACACTGGTGGGGGGAAGTCTGTAATTTTGGGAGATCTCTCCAAGTCTACGGGACCGCCTTTCCCCATATATCCCCCAGAGAGCACTGCGATCAGGGACAAAAAATCTGCTGTCTGCCCCTGGCCCAAAAGAAGCCAAGTTATGCATAACGAGATCTAGGGCTTTCTCGGTGGCAGCACCAGAACTTTGGAACACCCTCCCAGAAGCTATAAGGGCCCTGTGGGATTTATCTGCGTTCCGCAGGGCCTGTAAGACCGAATTGTTTAAACAGGCTTTTGCGGTTTGATTGAAAAAGGGCTGCCACCGGACATCCTACAGAATGCTGGCGATCATAGTCGAGAAGTCAATACCGCCTATACTGGACTGAAATAGCGCTATAGAATGGTTTTAAAGTTGATATGTAAATTATGGTTTTATATGTTTTATCGGATTAATTGTTTTATAATGTTGTAAGCCGCCCCGAGTCCGCTTGCGGAGAGGGCGGGATATAAATGAAAAGTAATAAATAAATAATAATAAATAAAGTAATACATTTTTTTTTTCTATAGTGCTCGGTACAGCCTGAGTTCCTATAGCTAGTCTTAAGTCTTCCTATAGCAGGTTGTGTGCAGCCAAAACAGACCAGGATTTTAGGCTTTTGGAAGGCGCGGGGGGGGGGGGGGAGTTCAATGAAAAAGATGTTGTGGAATCCAAGCAGCCGTCCATCCAAGAAAATGCACCTTCTTCGGTGGTTTCTGTTAGCATTCCTGCAATCTCATTTCGTGCTCAGAGGAAGAAACAGACACTTTCTGGTGAGACAGTAGTGGTTGGGGTGCGGTGTGTGGGGGAATTCCCGTTGGTAGGGTTGCCAAGTCCCATTCAAGAAATACCTGGGGACTTTGGAGGTGGAGCCAGGAGACTCTGGGGGTGGAGCCAGGAGACTGTGGGGGTGGGAACATAAGAGAAGCCATGTTGGATCAGGCCAATGGCCCATCCAGTCCAACACTCTGTGTCACACAGTGGCAAAAAACAAAACAAAACCCAAGTGTCTTCAGGAGGTTCACAAGTGGGGCTAGAAGCCCTTCCACTTTGCCCCCCCCCCCAAGCACCAAGAATACAGAGCATCACTTTAGGGCTAGGCTCTTTAGCTTGGAGAAACGTCGACTGCGGGGTGACATGATAGAGGTTACAAGATTATGCGTGGGATGGAGAAAGTAGAGAAAGAAGTCCTTTTCTCCCTTTCTCACAATACAAGAACTCGTGGGCATTCAATGAAATTGCTGAGCAGTCAGGTTAAAACGGATAAAAGGAAGTCCTTCTTCACTCAAAGGGTGATTAACATGTGGAATTCACTGCCACAGGAGGTGGCGGCAGCTACAAGCATACCCAGCTTCAAGAGGGGATTGGATAAAAATATGGAGCAGAGGTCCGTCTCTTATGTCTGGGGCAGTGATACTCTGTATTCTTGGTGCTTGGAGGGGGGGCAATAGTGGGAGGGCTTCTAGTGGCCTGGCCTGACTGGTGGACCTCCTGATGGCACCTGGATTTTTTTGCCACTGTGTGACACAGAGTGTTGGACTGGATGGGCCATTGGCCTGATCCAACATGGCTTCTCTTATGTTCTTCTGTGACACAGAGTGTTGGACTTGAGGGGCCATTGGCCTGATCCAACATGGCTTCTCTTATGTTCTTCTGTGACACAGAGTGTTGGACTTGAGGGGCCATTGGCCTGATCCAGCAGGGCTTCTCTTATGTTCTTATATTCTTATCCGCAGTTCTTTTTTCTGGAGGACTGATAGCCGAACCAGAAGATGGAGAGGCCTCGTCGTGGGAAAGAAAGAACTGCTCTGCCGAAAAGGGCAGCTTGTACTACTCATCGGCCTTGATGAGGCCTAAATAAACTCTCATCGCTGAGGGAAAAGAACGATCCATGCGGCAGCTCCCCTGAAGAGATTCACTCAACGGGTGTGAGACAAAAGGCAGGCTGGGGGTGGGAAACGATGCCGACGAGAGATGAGAACAAATGAATAGCGTGACCTGCCCCGGGAATTGGCGGTTCGATACCCGGCGCTCGGTCTTGATGAAAAAAAATAGCAGGAGTCTGGAGAAGACAGGACACGATGCAGAAGAGTCAGCTGCGAAACAAATGGAACGGTACGCCGAAGGACGATAAACCAAGGTCGGCCCGGCGGCTCCTACGCTGACTGACTTGCTATCACAGAGCGATAGGCGGGTTGCAGTTTCCGGGGCAAGCGACACACAGCAATTTGCCAGCAGACTCCGAGTTGGACACAGAAAATTAATTTCTCCCACCTACAGTCGGCGGCTGAAGCCAAGTCCAGCAATAGCTGAAGCTGAGCACATGGAACAGCCATATGCTGGATTTTTTGGGGGGAGGGGTGCAAATGAATACAATGGCGGTGAGCCCGTTATTATGCATTTACTTTGTTATGAATGAGCTACGATGTAAATGCAACCTCTCCACAAGGGACCATTCTACAAAGAAGGTTAAACGATAATCCCTTTCGTTTGAAGCCAAATATCCCCTGCCTTTATTTACACATGACGAGGAAAGGAAAGGTCCCCTGTGCAAGCACCCATCGTTTCGGACTCTGGGGCGACGTTGCTTTCACAACGTTTTCACGGCAGACTTCTTACGGGGTGGTTTGCCATTGCCTTCCCCGGTCATCTACACTTTCCCCCCAGCAAGCTGGGGGCTCATTTGACCGACCTCGGAAGGATGGAAGGCTGAGTCAACCTTGAACCGGCTACCTGAAAAGCCAGCTTCCACCGGGGATCGAACTCAGGGCATGAGCAGAGCTTAGGACTGCAGTAAAGAAGGTTAAACGATAATCCCCTTCGTTTGAAGCCAAATATCCTCTTCATTATTTACACACAATGAACACAGTCTTGTAAATGCATGAAGACCTTTAACCACCCCTTGTGGTCCCACTTCCAGGCTTGCAGCGTGCCCAATGGGTAGGGTTGCCAATCCCCAGGTGGGGGCAGGGGATTCTCTGCTTTGGAGGCCCTTCCCCCACTTCAGGGTCATCAGAAAGGGTGGGGGGAGGGAAATGTCTGCTGGGCATTATTCTCTATGGAGACTGATTCCCATAGGGCATAATGGAGAATTGATCCACAGGTATCTAGGGCTCTGGAGAGGCTGTTCTTTGAGATAGAGGCACCAAATTTTCAGCATAGGATCCAGTGCTTCTCCCCAAAGTACCCTCCAAGTTTCAAAATGATTGGACCAGGGGGTCCAATTCTATGAGCCCCCAAAGAAAGTGCCCCTATCCTTCATTATTTCCAGTGGAGGGAAGGCCTTTAAAAGATGTGTGGTCCCTTTAGATGTGATGGCCAGAACTCCCTTTGGAGTTCAATGATGCTTGTCACAACTTTGCTCACCCCTCCCCCCAAAAAAATACCCGTCCCCCAAATACCCTCCAAGTTTCAAAAGGATCGGACCGGGGGTCCAGTTCTATGGGCCCCAAAAGAATGTGCCCCTATGCTTCATTATTTCCAATGGAGGGAAGGCATTTAAAACAGGGGTCCCCAACCAACCCCCAGGGCGTGGACCAGAGACCTTTGCCTACTCCTCATTTAAAGACCCCCGTGGGGGGGGCAGGGACAGGTTGTGGGCACAGAGGCAGCCAAACCCCCAGCACCCCCACCTCCACTGGTCGGTGGAAAAATTGTCTCCCACAAAACTGTTCCCTGGTGCCAAAGAGGTTGGGGGGCCACTGATTTAAAAGGTGTGCGGTCCCTTTAAATGTGATGGCCAGAACTCACTTTGGGGTCAACGATGCTTGTCACACCCTTGCTCCTGGCTCCACCCCCAATGTCTCTTGGCTCCACCCCAAAGTCTTCTGGCTCCACCCCCAAAGTCCCCAGATATTTCTTGAATTCGACCTGGCAACCCTAGGGATGAACTACAAAGCAAGAGAGAGGGACCCCTTTAGAGGGTACATGGAAACCCCTGAGGGGGAAGTGCTCCAATTGTGCTGGGGAATCTGGGGTCCTGGGTTCGGGTTTTGCTTTAGCGGTAGATAGGGTTGCCAGGTCCAATTCAAGAAATATCTGGAGACTTTGGGGGTGGAGCCAGGAGACATTGGGGGTGGAGCCAAGAGCAAGGGTGTAACAAGCATGATTGAACTCCAAAGGGAGTTCTGGCCGTCACATTTAAAGGAACTGCACACCTTTTAAAGGCCTTCCCTCCGTTAGAAATAATGAAGGATAGGGGCACCTTCTTTGGGGGCTCATAGAACTGGACCCCCTGGTCCGATCCTTTTGAAACTTGGAGGGTCTTTTGAGGAGAAGCACTGGATGCTAAGCTGAAAATCTGATGCTTCTGCCTCAAAAAACAGCCCCTACAGATCCCCAGATACCTGTGGATCAATTCTCCATGATACCCTATGGGAATCGGTCTCCATAGGGAATAGTGGAGTGCCCAGCGGACATTTCCCTCCTCTCCCTGCTTTCTGATGACTTTGAAGTGGGGGGAGGGCCTCCAAACTGGGGGATCTCCTACCTCCACCTGGGGGATTGGGCAAACCGGAAACTGCAGTGTACTGATTAGCAAACACTAGAAATAGAGCACTGCGTTTTTATGTCGCAAATAAATGCTTAAGCAATTTCTTTTATCATGATGCAATTATGCTGTTATCCTCACAAAACAAAATTCATGAAATGACCATAGGAAAAAATCAAAAAGTTATTTCACGCCGCTCTTGTAAGGTAGTAGTTTACAGTCCACTGTCTCCGTTCTCCTTTGCTTGAAAGATGTGGACAATTCCACGCTTGTATATGATTCCTCCTATGGGCAGCAGACCGAAGTCTGACAGGTGTGGCGGCTACACAGGTCCTAGCTTCAGTTGTGTGGTTCTCCATTCGTGCAAGCTGCATAGTGACGTTGTATTGTAATGTGTGAGCAATTGCCTTTAGCACGGGTTCCAAAGCTACAAGAAAGCGGCCAGTGGAAGGTGACCGAAACACAGAACTGAAGCTAGGACCTGTGTAGCCACCACGCCTGTCAGACTTCGGTCTGCTACCCACAGGAGGAATCCTATACAAGTGTGGTGCTGTCTACGTCTTTCAAGCAAAGGAGAACGGAGACAGTGGACTGTAAGGTACTACCTCACGAGAGCGATGTGAAATAACATTCTGATTTTGAAAGCACTACCTTACAAGAGTGGCGTGAAATAACTTTTTAATTTAATGAATTTTGGTTTGTGATGATGATAATATAATTGCGTCATGATGAGAGAAACTGCTTAAGCATTTATTTGCAACGTAAAGACGCAGCGGTTTATTTCCACCTGGGGAATGGCAACCGTAGCTGGAGACCACAGCCTCCAGGGTCCTTCTCCGGAGATGAGCTGTCTGAGCGAGGCTCTGTCTTTCCTTCTTGCTGGCCTGGTGTGCTCAGAGATGGCCGGCGTGAGCGGCGAGAGCAGAGCAGAAATTGTGGCTTTGATTGAAAGCAGCCGCTTCCTCTCCTGGGGTCTGAGCTTTGCTTTCGCACTGCGGTGCGCACGAGTTCACACTGGGGCAGGCGGTGTAGAGTGCGTCAGTCGGCCTGTCTTCCGTGATGGAAGATCCAAGTCCTGCTGGGTCAGGAGAAAGCCTCTGGGGCTGGGTTGGACAGGTGTGTGGTTCAGAAGTAGACTCTCTCTGCTGTGGCCTGGGCTCTCTCCTCGAGGTGGGTGGCTCCCTGCAAGGAGAGGAAGCAGGAGACGTAAGAAGAGCTGACCCGGGTCAGACCGGAGACTGCCACTGACTCAGCAGGGCATAACAGGTTGGGGCAGGCCGGGGCGGCCAAACTTGTTTAACATAAGAGCCGATTAGAATAAATGTCAGATGTTCCTGACAGCTAGAGCAGTTCCTCAGTGGAACAGGCTTCCTCCTTGGGAGGTGGTGGGCTCTCCTTCCTTGGAGGTTTTTCAACAGAGGCTGGATGACATCAATGAAGACCCTGTGAATTTAGGGGGAGGGATTTGTGAGTTTCCTGCCTTGTGCAGGGGGTTGGACTAAATGACCCTGGAGGTCCCTTCCAACTCTAGGATTCTAGGATTCTTCAGGAGGTGGTGGGCTCTCCTTCCTTGGAGGTTTTTCAACAGAGGCTAGATGGCCATCTGACAGCAATGAAGATCTTGTAAATTTAGGGGGAGGGGTTTGTGAGTTTCCTGCCTTGTGCAGGGGGTTGGACTAGATGACCCTGGAGGTCCCTTCCAACTCTGGGATTCTATGTTTGAGAGCAGGAAGGAAGGAAAGCAAATAGGTGGGAGGAGGAAGAGAGAGATGGAAAGAAAGCAACTTTAACTTTAAATGCATTCTCTAAGTTGCCAGCTAGCTTGGCTTGGATAAATGATTTAAAGAGGCACATGCCTTCTGGAAGCTGGCTGATGGGGTGGTGGGGGCTTCAAGAGCCAGGAGACTTTTGGGCAAAGAGTGTAAGTCTGCCAATGGTTTGCAGCAGGGGCAGGACATAAGAGCCACATAGAATGAGTGTCAGATGTTTGAGAGCCACAAGATGTGAACATCAGATGTTAGAAGGAAGGAAGGATGGAAAGCAAATAGATGGGGGAAGGGAAAGATGGAAAGAAAGCAACTTTAACTATAAATGCCAGCTGGCTTGGTTTGGAGAAGTGATTTAAAGGCAGAAATGCCTTCTCCGAGCTGGCCGACGGGGTGGAGGGGGCTTTGAGAGCCACACAGTATGTGTGAAAGAGTCACATGTGGTTCCCAAGCCACAGTTTGGTGTAGTGGTTAAGTGTGTGGACTCTTATCTGGGAGAACCGGGTTTGATTCCCCACTCCTCCACTTGCAGCTGCTGGAATGGCCTTGGGTTAGCCATAGCCCTGGCAGAGGTTGTCCTTGAAAGGGCAGCTGCTGTAAGAGCTCTCTTAGCCCCACCCACCTCACAGGGTGTCTGTTGTGGGGGAAGAAGGGAAAGGAGATTGTGAGCCGCTCTGAGACTCTTCGGAGTGGAGGGTGGGATATAAATCCAATATCTTCATCTACCTCACAGGGTGTCTGTTGTGGGGGAGTAAGGGGAAGGATATTGTGAGCCGCTCTGAGACTCTTTGGAGTGGAGGGCGGGATATAAATCCAATATCTTCATCTACCTCACAGGATGTCTGTTGTGGGGGAGGAAGGGAAAGGAGATTGTGAGCCGCTCTGAGACTCTTCGGAGTGGAGGGCGGGATATAAATCCAATATCTTCTTCTTCTTCTTCACAGTTTGGCCACCTTGGGGTTGGGGTGTGAGGCTTACCGTTGCTGGGGCTTCTAGTGGCAGTGAGTTCCGCAGGCTCTTTTCAGTAGAAAAGCCAGGGAAGGGAACAGGATGGGAGGAAGAAGAGGAGCTGCTATGCAGGGAGCTCTGCTGCAGTGGTTATTGAGTAGCTTTACATTTACCCCAAACCTTTCCTGGTGACCCAAGCTGCCCCCCCCCCAAAGTCTGCCTCTGGATGATCTGAGAAACATTGGCCCAGACACAGAGCCTCGTTGAGCGGTCAGAGGGATTTACCTGCCTTGTCTTGGTGGCACTTGAAACAGCCCAGTGAGGAAAGCCAGTGCTACATCCCCCATATTGTGGTGAAGTGGTTAGATTGATGGACGAGGACTGCAGGGACCCGGGTTCAAATTCTGACGCTGGAGGGCTCTCTGAGTCAGCAGTCTTTCGTGGGCAATGTACCAGAGAGTCTTGAAAAAAGGGACCCAGCTGAAGTGCTTTTGTTGAACATATGAAGCTGCCTTATACTGAATCGAAGAGCCCCGTGGTGCAGAGTGTTAAAGCTGCATTACTGCAGTCCTAAGCTCTGCTCATGACCTGAGTTCGATCCCCGGTGGAAGCTGAGTTTTCAGGTAGCTGGCTCGAGGTTGACTCAGCCTTCCATCCTTCTGAGGTCAGTAAAATGAGTACCCAGCTTGCTGGGGGAAAGTGTAGAGGACTGGGGAAGGCAATGGCAAACCACCCTGTGGAGAAACGCCATCTTGGTTAGTGTTGGTGCTTGGTTGGAGGGGAACATGAAACTACTAGGAAGGCTGTGTGGCCTAGCCTTCCCTTCATTCCCTCCTCCCTTCTGGAGTTAAACCAGCAACTCTAGGGGGAAAGCCTCCTAGAGGGGCAGGAAGTTCTTTTGGGTTTTTTTATTTGAATTAGGCGGGAAAAGGCCAGTTCTCAGCTGGCGCTCAAAGGAAGATGTTGCCAGTGTGTGGGCTCCTGCCTGTGGGAGAAGCCTACTCAAGAGGAAGAGGACCCCAGGCAGTCACACCGAGTAAGTCATCCACAAGGCAGGGCAAGTTTAGACCAGGGACAGTAGGATGCGCTTAAATCCACCTTTTATTTGTCATGCTGGTTGCTGTGCGGGTGCTGTGCTGTGCTAAACTTTTACATGCAACTGTTTTTGTTTTGTTTTTCTTTTCTTTTCTTTTTCTCTTTTAATTAAATATTTTTACTGTTTTGAATGCTGGCAGTCAAACTCTGTACCACATAGATCCCCAACCGCTTTAGACCATGCTTTATGAAGGGGGCCCCGTGGAAAGGGGGAAGGCCTGTGGTTGGATAAGGTGCCAGTCCTCCAGGGGTTCCCCGAAGAAGTGCTGTGGTCTCTGTGATACCCAAGTACAGGGTGGCAGAGGACCTTGAGGCTTGGCCTCAGAGCTGGAGAGGGGGATTGAGAGGGGTTCCTCTCAATCTGAACCCCTAGACTGAGCAGGTGGTGGCAGCGAGCCCAAGTGGCTGGAGGAGAAATAGCTCCCTCCAGGAGTTGGCGACTCAATAGGGAGTTGACGGGACCGGGTCTGAAGGCAGAATCGGGCCAGTTCCGTCACACACCCCCGTAAAAAATCTGCCGTGAAAACGTTGTGAAAGCAACATCACCCCAGAGTTGGAAACGACTGGTGTTTGCACAGGGGACCTTTCCTTCCCTATACTGAATCAGACCCTCTGTCCACCAAAGTCAGTCTTGTCTACTCAGACTGGCAGCGGCTCTCCAGGGTCTCAAGCGGAGATTTTTCACACCTCTTTGCCTGGACCCTTTTTAGTTGGGGATGCTGGGGATTGAACCTGGGGCCTTCTGCTTCCCAAGCAGATGATCTACCACTGAGCCACCTTCCCACCCTAACACTTATGAGGCTCTCCAGGGTTTCAAGCTGAGGTTTTTCACACCTATTTGCCTGGACCCTTTTTAGTTGGAGATGCCAGAGATTGAACCTGGGACCTTCTGCTTACCAAGCAGATGCTCTACCACTGAGCCACAGCCCCATTCATGGCTCTCCAGGGTCTCAAGCTGAGGTTTTCCATGCCTCTTTGCCTGGACCCTTTGGTTGGAGATGCTGGGGATTGAACCTGGGTCCTTCTGCTTACCAAGCAGATGTTCTACCCCTGAGCCACCATCCCTGCTGTGTTTCTGTGCTGTGAGAGCCGGCTCTTGTTATTCAGCCATGGGACAAAGGCACTCTGCTTGCGCTCAGAGGATCATACTTCTCTGTCGTATAGGTTGACCCTGAATTGCCCTGCCCTCTTCTAAAGGGGGCCTGAGAACTGTAGTTCTACAATAGCAACAATTAGGAGCTATCAGCCATCTAGCCAGGCCCCGATGGATTGATTTAGCAAACGCATCTAGATTTGCTCGGCAGTTCCCAAGATCCTTTAGGTGGCTGGGTAAGAATAGAGGCAACTCTAGTGGTGCAAAGTGATTTACATTTCGCCACGTAGACCATTGTGTTTTCTGGCATTCAGAGCCGCTTTCGGGGGCTAACCTCCGTGCGCAGATAAATCCCTTTACAGCCCCGCGTTGTCAGATACATGGAGCCAACCGAGGAGCTGGTTGGACCCAAATGCAAACTGCAGGGGAAGAAAAAAAACACAAACCTTAAGGAAGACGGATGGTCTCTGGGGCGCTAGTCATAAACTAAATAAAATCCTTCCACTCTGTGGGAGACAATTCCCTTTTGTACGAGCGAGCTAGGATGAATAGCGCTTCTTCAGACGCGGAGAAAGAGAGGCAATCGATACTCCTTGATGAAGTTTGGCGTTTATGGAGCAGAGAGTCTTTGAGGGGTCGGAGGGCTTTGCTTATATTATCTGGAAGTTGCTAGCAGTGACCCTGCGAGGCGGGCCAGTTGTACCGCCTAACATGGTGGCAAAGTGGGTAGAGGAATGGACGAGGACTGGCGAGACCCAGGTTCGAATGCTTACTCAATAGTGAAGCTCACAAGGAGACTTTGGCAGGGGTGGGATTGTAGCAGGAGCTCCTTTGTGTATTAGGCCACACACCCTTGATGTAGCCAATCCTCCAAGAGCTTACAAGGCTCTTTTTTGTAAACTCTTGGAGGACTGGCTACATTAGGGGTGTATGGTCTAATATGCAAAGGAGCTAGAATTCCGCCCCTAGACTTCGGCCAGATGCTTTTTGTCTGCCTGGGCTGCCTCACAGGGTTGTTGTGAAGATACAATAGTGGAAGGGGAAATTGTAGAGAGGAAAGGGATATAAAAAATGTAATAGACAGATTCTGGGACTTCCGGGTCCTCAAGTGCTTACACACAAATTACAGTTTGGAGTCTATTTTTTTGTACAGCATTCCTGAGATATGTCGTTTCACACCTGCTGAATAATGTCCTTCCAATCCACTTCCAATGAACCTTGCAACTGGATTTTGCTGTGTGTGAAATGGCAAAATGGTAAAATAAGTAAAGTGCATGGAAAGTGGATTGAAAGTGCAGTATTCAGTGTGTGTGCAAAAGTGCTGGATATGCACTTTGAAAGCCTACCACAAGTTCATTTTGTCCAGAATCTCATTCTGGAATTTTCAGGGGACCATCTCCTTCTGGGGGAGCCACCTCCACTTCTCAGATCCTTTAATGCTGGGGTAGCCAAACTGTGGCTTGGGAGCCACATGTGGCTCTTTTACACATATTGTGCGACTCTTGAAGCCCCCACCATCTCATTGGCTAGCTTGGAAATGGCATTTGTCTCTTTAAAACACTTCTCCAAGCCAAGCCAGCCGGAAGCTTGGAGAATGCATTTAAAGTTGCTTTCTTTCAACTTCTCCTTCCTTCCTTCCTTCCTTCCTTCCTTCCTTCCTTCCTTCCTTCCTTCCTTCCTTCCTTCCTTCCTTCCTTCCTTCCTTCCTTCCTTCCTTCCTTCCTTCCTTCCTTCCTTCCTTCCTTCCTTCCTTCCTTCCTTCCCTCCCTCCCTCCCTCCCTCCCTCCCTCCCTCCCTTCCTTCCTTCCTTCCTTCCTTCCTTCCTTCCTTCCTTCCTTCCTACATCTGAAGTTCATGTCTTGTGGCTCTCAAACATCTGCCATTTATTCTATGTGGCTCTTATGTTCAGCAGGTTTGGCCACCCCTGAATGGGTTCTTCTTTGCATCCATGGAGGTGAGACTGGCTTCCACTGGGAACAGACGGGGCCTTCTCAACGCCAACCCCAGAGTCAAAGAACTCCCTTCTTCTGGCAAGCTTACAGGCATCTTCCTTGTTTTCTTACCCAAGGCAAGTGAAAACTCCCTTGCTTTCAATGTGCCCTTGCTATCGAATGGGGTTCCTATTCTTCTGTGTTGTCTCATTCTCCCAGTCAGAGCAGACAATACTGCAGGGGTGGCCAACAGTAGCTCTCCAGATGTTTTTTGCCTACAACTCCCATCAGCCCCAACCAGCATGCCTGATGGCTGGGGCTGATGGGAGTTGTAGGCAAAAAACATCTGGAGAGCTACCATTGGCCACCCCTGCAATACTGAATTATGTGGACCAGTGTCTCTGTGCCCTGTTTGCAAGTTACACTGAATACATTTCTTGTCTGTGTCCAGTGATTTCTCTTTATAAGTGCATATACATCATACATATGAGATGTCTGTGCGTTTGCTGGAAGTAGGCCGTTTCACTTGTTCATATGCAAATTATTGGAAATTCGGCATTCTTGCTGCTCAGATAGACTGTGCCTGCCCTGAGGCTCTTTGGCAGTGAACCCACAGGTGGCTCTTGGTCCAGCCTCCAGTCTCCCGTTTCCCCATTGAACAGGTGGGTTGTGCTTTCCTGTGTTAGACGGCTACTGCTGCCCTCCCTAAGCCTCTGCACAAGCAGATAGCTGGCTTTCCAGCCAGCCGTCTTGAGAACTATTTATGGGAGCACATTAAAGCCTGTGCTGAAAGCGCTACCCTGGCTACCGATAATGTACCGGATTCGTTTCAAGGTGCTGGTTATTACCTTTAAAGCCCTTTATGACCAGGGTCCTACATACCTTAGGGACCGCCTTTCTCTGCACATGCCCCAGTGAGCACTTCGGTCCAGGTCTCAAAACCTGTTGACAGTCCCCAGCGTCAGAAGCGAGGCTCAAATCAACAAGAGCCAGGGCCTTTTCCGTCGCTGCCCCTAGCTGGCGGAATGATCTGCCGGAAGAGATCAGGGCCCTGCGAGAGCTTTCACAGTTCCGCAGGGCCTGCAAAACGGCACTCTTCCGCCAGGCATTTTTATAATGATAACCTCTGCAGCAGCGGGCTTGGCCCATAGAAACATCACCGATGGTCTACCTCAGGGGTGGACAACGGTAGCTCTCCAGATGTGTTTTGCCTACAACTCCCATCAGTCCCAGCCAGCATGGCCATGCTGGCTGGGGCTGATGGGAGTTGTAGGCAAAAAACATCTGGAGAACATAAGAGAAGCCATCTTGGATCAGGCCAGTGGCCCATCCAGTCCAACACTCTAAAGTGTCACAGAAGAACATAAGAGAAGCCATCTTGGATCAGGCCAGTGGCCCATCCAGCCCAACACTCTGTGTCACACAGTTGCCAATATATATAGCCACTGATGGACCTCTGCTTCATATTGTTATCCAATCCCCTCTTGAAGCTGGCTATGCTTGTAGCCGCCACCACCTGTGGCAGTGAGTTCCACATGTTAATCACCATTTGGGTGAAGAAGGACTTCCTTTTATCCATTTTAACCTGACTGCTCAGCAATTTCATCGAATGCCCACGAGTTCTTGTATTATGAGAAAGGGAGAAAAGGACTTCTTTCTCCACTTTCTCCATCCCATGCATAATCTTGTCAACCTCTATCATGTCACCCCACAGTCGACGTTTCTCTAAGCTAAAGAGCCCCAAGCGTTTTAACCTTTCTTCATAGGAAAAATGTTCCAAACCTTGAATCATTCTAGTTGCCCTTTTCTGCACTTTTTCCAATGCTATGATATCCTTTTTGAGGTGCGGTGACCAGAACTGCACACAGTACTCCAAATGAGACCGCACCATCGATTTATACAGGGGCATTATGATACTGGCTGATTTGTTTTCAGTTCCCTTCCTAATAATTCCCAGCATGGCATTGGCCTTTTTTATTGCAACTGCACACTGGAGAGCTACCGTTGGCCACCCCTGGCCTACCTCTTTATGCTATTGCCATCCGAGGAGCTCTTAGAGTGGCTAACCACCATTCCAATCGCTGCCTGAAACCCTGATGCCAGCATAAGTAGATGTCTTTAGAAATTGTTTTCACGTGTTGTGTTTTTATTGTTGCTTTATTTTAGTTGGTCACACAATGTAACTGTGTGACCGCAAATTTGTGAGCCGCTCTGAGTCTGCCTCAGCGGGGAGGACGGGATATAAATCAAATCAAATCAATCAATCAATAAACATGCTAAGCTGTTCTGCCGTGCAAGGAGAATGTCGCAAGTTTTGACACCTTTAGCATCCGTCCTATGGGGTTGCCAGCTCTGGGTCGGGAAATTCCTGGAGATTTTGAGGGCGCGGCTTGGGGAGGGTTTTTGGAGAGGGCCCTCAGCAGGGTATAAAGCCTTAAAGCCCAACCTCTAATTGGCCGTTTTCTCCAGGGGAGCTGATCTTAATTAACACGTGGAATTCTCTGCCACAGCTACAAGGACAGACAGCTTCAAGAGGGGATTGGATACATGGGGCAAAGGTCCATCTGTGGCTATTAGCCACAAGGTATAGAATTCAGGGGAGGCCAAGGGTAGCTCTCCAGATGTTTTTTTGCCTACAATTCCCATCAGCCCCAGCCATTGGCCATGCTGGCTGGGGCTGATGGGAGTTGTAGGCAAAAAAACCATCTGGAGAGCTACCGTTGGCCTCCCCTGAATGGAATACTCTGTCTGAGGCAGGGATGCTCTATATTCTTGGGGTTTGGAGGGGTCACAGCACAAGGGCTTCTGGAGTTCTGGCCCTGCAGCTGGACCTCCTGTGGGTCCCTGGGTTTCGGCCACTGTGGGTGCAGCCTCATTTGGAGTACTGTGTACGGTTCTGGTCACCGCACTCAAAAAACGATATGATAGCACTGGAAAAAGGGCAGAAAAGGCAACTAGAATGATTAAAGGTTTGGAACACTTTCCGTATGAAGAAAGGTTAAAACGCTTGGGGGCTCTTTAGCTTGGAGAAACGTCGACTGCGGGGTGACACGGTAGAGGCAGACAACATTATGCATGGGATGGAGGAAGTAGAGAAAGAAGTACTTTTCTCCCTTTCTCACAATACGAGAATTAGTGGACATTCAATGACATTACTGAGCAGTTGGGTTAGAACTGATCAAAGGAAGTCCTTCTTCACCCAAAGGGTGATTAACACATGGAACTCGCTGCCACAGGAGGTGGCGGCGGCTACAAGCATAGGCAGCTTCAAGAAGGGATTGGATAAGCATATGGAGCAGAGGTCCATCAGTGGCTATTAGCCACAGGATATTGATGGAACTCTCTGTCTGGGGCAGTGATGCTCTGTATTCTTGGTGCTGCGGGGGGGGGGGCACAGTGGGAGGGCTTCTAGTGTCCTGGCCCCACTGGTGGACCTCCAGATGGTGCCTGGTTTTTTGGCCCCTGTGTGACACAGAGTGTTGGACTGGATGGGCCACGGGTCTGATCCAACCTGGCCTCTCTTATGTTCTTAGGGTGCTGGGCTGGAGGGGCCGTTAGCCTAATCTAACCTGAATCAGAGAAACCGCCAAGAAGCAGGAAAACATTTGAGCGGCTTTTGCGACGGAAGTCGCCGGCTCTTTTGGGTGCTCCGGCGCTTCTTGTGCGAAATCCGCGCAGATCCTCCGGTGTGAAGAGGGTGGTCGCGCCACTTGAAGGTCAGTGCGAAAACGCCCCTAGAGTTGGAAGGGACCGCCGGGGTCATCTTGCACGGGGCTTCCCTTATGTTCTTAATTGAAACAGCGGGAGTGGAGATCTCCTTAATCCTGTCTGATTTCTGCCTCCGCTCCCCCCTTCTCACATCTCTCGTCCAGGGAATGCCCCAAAGCGGCTCCCTTCTTTCCCCAATTTTCCCCAACCTGTACCATGTTCTGGGTTTGAGGAGGGAGGCTTGGCTCATTCCCTTCGGTCAAGATCCGCGGAAGCCCAACAGTAACGGGGGAGGGGCTGCCGACTCAGCAGCCATGTCTCCCCCTCCCCCTCCGACAACCCCTGCACTCTGGGCCCTCCTTTCTTCCCCGTTCCAGCTGGTGCAGAAGAGATTGCGATTGATTTATGGCATTAACCAGAGGGGATAAGAACTTTACACGTCAGCTTAAGAGCTTGCCGTGCCTGTGGAGGGGGGGAGACATGGGGGCTGAGTCTTGACAGCTGACCTTGGAATTGATCCCCTCCAGACGTCCCCCCCCCCTTTTAAGACCCTCTATCGCAGTTCTTGGGGAGAGAGGGAGAGAGAGAAAAAGAGAGGGGGGCAGAGTGCTGAGCAAGCCCCCTTCCTTGTGAGCAGGGACCTCAACCCCTTCACTACTAGGCCAGCCCTCCTCCAGATATTTGTGTGTGTGTGTGTGTGTGGGGGGGGTTTCCCCAGGCTCCTGCTGCTTTCCGACTTGTGTATCCCACCCTCCGCAGGAGAGGGGCACTCTGCCTTGCTCATTGCACAGCAGCTGAGCAGAACCCAGCTGTGAAGCAGGTTGTGGCATTCTCTCTGCATCTCTCTGGAGCCCACATTTGCTGTCTGGGTCAGGAGAGAGTGATGCGAAGAGGGCGGCCAGCCACCAGTTCAGTTGTCTTTTTAGCCACTGTCCAGTTGTCTTTTTTGGCCTTTGTGTGACACAGAGTGTTGGACTAAAGGGGCCATTGGCCTGATCCAACAGGGCTTCTCTTATGTTCTTCTGTGACACAGAGTGTTGGACTGGAGGGGCCACTGGCCTGATCCAACATGGCTTCTCTTATGTGACTCAGAGTGTTGGACTGGATGGGCCACTGGCCTGATCCAACATGGCTTCTCTTATGCTCTTCTGTGACACAAAGTGTTGGACTGGAGGGGCCACTGGCCTGATCCAACATGGCTTCCCTAGTGCCTTTCTTTTGGTGAGCTGGAATGCCCAGTTAATCCACTTGGGCTGCTTCTATGGATCCCTGGATCCCATGGCTGCCAGCCTTCAGGTGGAACCTGGAGATCTCCTAGAGACCAAGTCGTATGAGGAAAGGTTGAAGGAGGTGGGGATGTTCAGCCTGAAGAGGAGGTGGCTGAGAGATGATAGGATCACCATCTTCAAGGACTTGAAGGGCTGTCCTATAGAGGATGGTGTGGAATTGTTTTCTGTGGCCCCAGAAGGTCGGACCAGAACCAATGGGTTGAAATTAAATCAGAAGAATTTCCGGCTCAACATTAGGAAGAACTTCCTGGCTGTTAGAGCGGTTCCTCAGTGGAACAGGCTTCCTCCTTGGAGGTGGTGGGCTCTCTTTCCTTGGAGGTTTTGAAACAGAGGCTAGATGGCCATCTGACAGCAACGTGGATCCTGTGAATGTAGGGGGAGGTGTTTGTGAGTTTCCTGCATTGTGCAGGGGGTTGGACTAGATGACCCTAGAAGTCCCTTCCAACTCTAGGATTCTATTAGGAAGAACTTCCTGGCTGTTAGAGCGGTTCCTCAGTGGAACAGGCTTCCTCCTTTGGAGGTGGTGGGCTCTCCTTCCTTGGAGGTTTTTAAACAGAGGCTAGATG
Organism: Heteronotia binoei; assembly: GCF_032191835.1. Taxonomy (NCBI): domain Eukaryota; kingdom Metazoa; phylum Chordata; class Lepidosauria; order Squamata; family Gekkonidae; genus Heteronotia; species Heteronotia binoei. Next base: position 54,835,965 of record NC_083239.1, on the reverse strand, counting down.
GCCATCTGACAGCAATGAGGATCCTGTGAATTTAGGGGGGGTGGGTTTGTGGGTTTATTGCATTGTGCAGGGGGTTGGACTAGATGACCCTGGAGGTTCCTTCCAACTTTAGGATTCTATGATTCTTCAGGAGGTGGTGGGCTCTCCTTCCTTGGAGGTTTTTCAACAGAGGCTAGATGGCCATCTGACAGCAATGAAGATCATGTGAATTTAGGGGGAGGGATTTGTGAGTTTCCTGCATTGTGCAGGGGGTTGGACTAGATGACCCTGGAGGTCCCTTCCAACTCTAGGATTCGATGATTCTTCAGGAGGTGGTGGGCTCTCCTTCCTTGGAGGTTTTTCAACTGAGGCTAGATGGGTATCTGACAGCAATGAGGATCCTGTGAATTTAGGGGGAGGGGTTTGTGAGTTTATTGCATTGTGCAGGGGGTTGGACTATATGACCCTGGGGGATCCCTTCCAACTCTATGATTCTATCCTGTGAATTTAGGGGGAGGTGTTTGTGAGTTTCCTGCATGGTGCAGGGGGTTGGACTGGATGACCCTGGAGGTCCCTTACGACTCTAGGATTCTATGAAGCCTCTTTGGCTGCTGTGTCCCCCCCCCCCCCCCCCCCCCCCATGCCTCGGACTGATTTCCACTGCGAAGAGAGAAGAGCCAATAGGGCTGGGGGGGAGGGGGCGGTGGTAGCCTCCCCGGCTCAGCATCTGCATCCCAGCGCACGACCCCTCCTGAGGCAAAAGCCCTGATGGATTCGGCTGATGGGCTCCGCAACCATTTCAGCTCATGTTTCCCAACAGACCGGAAAGGACAGCTTGAAAGCGAAGCCGAGGCCCATTTCGCATTCAGAGCCAGCCGCGTCTCTCCCTCTCCCCCTGCTCAGTGTCGGAGGGGGACTGGACGTAAGGACATTGCTACGGATTGCAACGCTTGTGCCGGGTCTGAGCCAGTCTCCAGTGCCAAAGTCCCTGCGAGGGATCAAGGCTCGATTAATGCGCGGCGCTTGTGGCAGGCCTGTGCGCGAATCGCAGCTCCCGAATGTAGGTCAGGTGTTAACTCTCCTTCCCTGGGGCTCGGCCCTGGAAAGCCTGCGGTGGGAGAAAGAGCACCTTTGAGCATGCATCACGGTGCGCCGCTTTGCTGGCTCAGGTTGCAGATTGCAGAGTCTGTGTGCCTCCGTTCAAGTGTAACTTTGGAAGGATGAGGGAGGGCTACCAGAGCAAAATGGAACCTCTGCGTTTAGGGGCAGGCGACCCCTGAGTACCTGGTGTTGGGAAGAGCGCTTGACAGTTTGAGGTGAGAGTCAGTTTGGTCTTGTGGTTAATTGCACAGACTCTGATTTGGGAGAACCGGGCTTGAGTCCCTACTCCTCTACCTGCGCCTGCTGGAGTGACCTTGGGTCAGTCATAACTCCGTTAGAGCTGTCCTCGCAAGAGCAGCCCTCTCAGCCCCACCTACCTCACAGGGTGTCTGTTGTGGAGAGAGGAAGGGAGAGGAGATTGTGAGCCACTCTGAGTGGAGGGCGGGGTATAAATCTACTATCTTCTTCTCTTCTTCTTCTTCATGCCCTGCCTTTGGGCAGCATCTGGAGGTGCCCAGTTGGCTTCTGTTTGGTGTAGTGGTGAAGTGCGCGGACTCTTATCTGGGAGAACCGGGTTTGATTCCTCACTCCTCCACTTGCTCCTGCTGGGATGGCCTTGGGTTAGCCGCCCTGTGTCCGCTTGCGGAGAGGGCGGGGTATAAATTAAAGGTAATAAATAAAATAATAAATAATAAATCAATAATAAAGTCATTTTGTAGAAAAATAGGTGGTGGAGCTCATCCAGGGATTGTTATACAGCTGCACCTACTATTCAGTGGACACAGTGGGAAGGAGGTGGAAGTGTCAGAAAGGTTCAGGAGCTGCGGTCCTGGGAGCCCCCGCTGAATCTGAGGCCTGATCATAATAATACCCACTCTGTTGTCTGGAGATCAACTGCATTTCTGGGAGCTCTACAGGCTTTGCCTAGAGTTTGTGCAACCAAAACAGAGAATCATGGCAAAGAAAGGCGGGAGAATCCAAAGCACAAGGCTTCCGTGAAAACCAGCCTCCAAACAAAAACAAAACTCTTTAAACAATTGGTGCAAATATATCCTCAAACAGACAACTCCATCAGTCTTTCATACAAAACAAAGAACGTATTCACCGGGAGTAAGAACACCAGCAACACTTTTCAGCACTGAGTAATCACGACTGAAGTGTTACTCAGTGTTGAAAAGTTGGTGTTCTTACCCTGTGGATGAAGCTATTTGTGAGAAGCTGGAAGAAGCTAATGTGAAACAAGGGCACCAGTACAACCTTGTCGCTTTTGTGCTGGCTGCACATATCACGAAATATTGGACAGTTCTGACATCGTTCTCTACTTCACCTGGATTTTCCTGACATGATTTGGCATTAATTTCCTGAAAAAGATGGAACTGGTTTCCGGTGAACACAACACGTTCCTTGTTTTGTACAAAAGACTGATGGAGTTGTCTGTTGAGAATATATTTACACCAATTGTTTAAAGAATTTTGGTTTTGAACATATGAACATATGAAGTTGCTTTATACTGAATCAGACCCTCTTTGGTCCGTCCAAGTCAGTCTTGTCTACTCAGACTGGCAGCCCCCCTCCCCACTTTCTACTCCCTGCCTCCCCCCTCCCCTGCCTTTGGATTTCATGGCTCAGCTCCAGACTCCACTGTGGGGGGGGGGAGTGCAGAGGCAAAGGGGCTGCAGCCGGCAGTTGTGGGTGGTGTGGGGGGAGCCGCCTCTCATTGCCTCCTGCCCAGGGCTGGTATCTGAGGCCTGTTCCCCTGACAGGCTTTCAGAATCTTCTTCTTCTTCTTGTCCTGCCTGCCTTTGCTCCTGGCAGCTTCCTCAGCTTCTCTGCCAGAAGCGACTCTTGAAAAACAGAATGAAAAAAGAGAGACACCGAGAGAGAGGGAGAGAGAGAGGGGGGGGGGAATACCCCGTTTGTTAATTGCTGGAGCAGCAATCTGGCTTGTACGTTTGTAAGCAGCTTTCCGCGTGATCTGAAATGGGTTCGAGGATGTGATCGAAATGCCAACATTGAGATTAGAAGCCAATTGCAAGATAGAAAAATAGGCATCATTGCAAAGGAGAGAGCAGGAGGAGCCCTGCCTGGAGGCAAGGGGATGGATTGGGGCCACCCTGGGCCCAATCCACTGGGGGGGTTGCCCTTTTGAAATGGACAAGCGCTGGAAAGTGTTTTTACGGCTGAAAGAGAATTATTTAAAAGGCTGCAGGGAGGAGTGGGGTGGGGATTTGAGCGGGGTTGTCAATTAGCGTTGCCAAGTCCAATTCAAGAAATATCTGGGGACTCTGGGGGTGGAGCCAGGAACAAGGGTGTGACAAGCATCATTGAGCTCCAAACAGAGTTCTGGCCATCACACTGAAAGAGACGGCACACCTTTTCAATGCCTTCCACCATTGGAAATAATGAAGGCTTGGGGCACCTTCTTTTGGACCCCCTGGCCCAATCCTTTTGAAACTTGAGGGTATTTTGGGGAGAGGCACGGGATGATATGCTGAAAATTTGGTGCGTCCACCTAAAAATAAAAAGGCCCCCTCAAACCCCAGATACCTGTGGATCAATTCTCCACTATACCCGGTGGGAATCTGTCTCCATAGTGAATAATGGAGTGCCCAGCAGACATTTCCCCCTCACACTCGCTGATGACCCTGAAATGGGGGAGGGGATCCCCTGTCCCTACCTGGGGATTGGCAACCCTAATGCCAGCAGGCCTTTTTTTAAATAGAAAAAGCCCAGCAGGAACCTATTTGCATATTAAGCCACGCCCCCTGAAATCACCGTTGCTTCACACAGGGCTTTTTTTTTTGTAGAAATAGCCCAGCAGGAACTATTTGCATATTAAGCCACACCCTCTGACACCAAGCCAGCCGGAACTGCGTTCCTGTGTGTTCCAGGGGGAAAGAAGCCCTGGATGCCAGGCTCCAGTTAGGAGCTGCAGATTCCCCAAAATTTTAGCTCATCCCCAGACTACACTTTCCCTGGAGAAAAGGGAGGTTTGGAGGACTGACTCTCTGGCATTGTATTCGCTGAGGTCCCTGTGTCCTCACCAGGCTCCACCTCCAAATCTCTCCCCCCACCCTGAGTTTGAATAATAATCTCTCAAGAGTTTCCCAACCTGGATTTTGCAACCCTCCCGCCCCTGCCCCCCCACCATCCTGCTGGTGTGTGTGTGTGGGGGTACTAGTGACCAAGGGGGACCTGGAAACCCTAGATTTGAACCCAGACCCAGACTTACAGATCTACCCTCTGCCCCTCCCAGGACTGCTGACTCTGGGTGGGGAAATTCCTGGAGATTTGGGGGTGGAGCCCAGAGAGGGCGGGGCTTGGGGAAGGCAGGGACTTCAGTGGGGTGCAGCGCTGCAGACCCCTCCCTCCGATGCAGCCGTTTCCTCCAGGGCGCCTGTTCTCTGTAGTCAGGAGTTCAGTTGTGATTCCAGGAGATTCCCCAGGCGGTTTATACCACCAGGAGGTTTAGGGGAGGGATGGTGGCTCAGTGATAGAGCATCTGCTTGGTAAGCAGAAGGTCCCAGGTTCAATCCCCGGTCCGGGCAAATAGGTATGAAAAACCTCTGCTTGAGACCCTGGAGAGCCACTGCCAGTCTGAGCAGACAATACTGACGAGGGTCTGATTCAGTACAGGGCAGCTTCATATATTGGGGAGGGACGATGGCTCAGTGGCAGAGCATCTGCTTGGTAAGCAGAAGGTCCCACGTTCAATCCCTGGCATCTCCAAAAAAGGGTCCAGGCAAGTTGGTGTGGAAAACCTCAGCTTGAGACCCTGGAGAGTCACTGCCAGTCTGAGAAGACAATACTGACTTTGATGGACCAAGCGTCTGATTCAGTACAAGGCAGCTTCATATGTTCATATGTTTATACAACAACAAAAAAAACCTTTGGAAAATAACGTATGAATAATGAAAATTACTTCAAAATTATAATTAATTAATTTTTAAACACTACAACGTCACGTATTATTGCATATTATCAAAAATTCATGAATACAAGGTATAAAGTGCAGAGAATAAATTTTCAAAAGCGCCTGCAGTTAATCTTGTCCATTGCCGACTTAAGATGCTTGAAGACGATTCACCCGACTCCGCGGGACAAATAAAGTGCCAGCGTCAACCGTGTTGCAATTGCAGAGAGTTCTTGTTTTTCAGAAAAGAATTTATGATTTTAAGACGTTGCTTTAGACTTTTATTCTTTAAAGAAGTTTGATATATAGTGGATAGTCATCAGCCTCTAACAGTAAAGCCTGTAATACTGTTTCAAGTGTCTTCATCTGAGAGATGAATTCATAAGAACAGAAGAGAAGCCATGTTGGATCAGGCCAATGGCCCCTCCAGTCCAACACTCTGTGTCACAGAAGAACATAAGAGAAGCCATGTTGGATCAGGCCAGTGGCCCATCCAGTCCAACTCTCTGTGTCACAGAAGAACATAAGAGAAGCCATGTTGGATCAGGCCAGTGGCCCATCCAATCCAACACTCTGTGTCACAGAAGAACATAAGAGAAGCCATGTTGGATCAGGCCAGTGGCCCCTCCAGTCCAACACTCTGTGTCACAGAAGAACATAAGAGAAGCCATGTTGGATCAGGCCAGTGGCCCATCCAGTCCAACTCTCTGTGTCACAGAAGAACATAAGAGAAGCCATGTTGGATCAGGCCAATGGCCCCTCCAGTCCAACACTCTGTGTCACAGAAGAACATAAGAGAAGCCATGTTGGATCAGGCCAGTGGCCCATCCAGTCCAACTCTCTGTGTCACAGAAGAACATAAGAGAAGCCCTGTTGGATCAGGCCAGTGGCCCATCCAATCCAACACTCTGTGTCACATAAGAACATAAGAGAAGCCCTGTTGGATCAGGCCAGTGGCCCCTCCAGTCCAACACTCTATGTCACATAAGAACATAAGAGAAGCCATGTTGGATCAGGCCACTAGCCCATCCATTCCAACACTCTATGTCACATAAGAACATAAGAGAAGCCATGTTGGATCAGGCCAATGGCCCATCCAGTCCAACACTCTGTGTCACAGAAGTACATAAGAGAAGCCATGTTGGATCAGCCAATGGCCCATCCAGTCCAACACTCTGTGTCACACAGTGGCCAAATATATATATATATATTAGCCACAGTGTGTGTGCGTATATACACACACACACACACACACTGTGGCTAATAGCCACTGATGGACCTCTGCTCCATATTTTTATCTAACTCCCTCTTGAAGCTGGCTATGCCTGTAGCTGCCACCACCTCCTGTGGCAGTGAATTCCACATGTTCATCACCCTTTGGATGAAGAAGGACTTCCTTCTATCCGTTGTAGCCTGACTTCTCAGCAATTTCATGGAATGCCCACGAGTTCTTGTATTGTATTATCAGCATCCAGCATACCACATTCCCGTGACGCTAGCTCTGGAGAAAACCAAGAGGTTGGCAACCAACCAGCAAGCCAGCTTTCCCAAGGAGCTGGGTTTCTTTTCGCGAGTCGAACTTTACCCCTCTGCAAGCAGGAATCCAGCGCCTCCTTCTTCTTGAATTTCTGTCCCTTTGTGTGCCTCAGGCCTTTAATTTTAGCCAATTTATTCCAACACCCGGCATTTCTTCAACGGCTCCCTGCGGTTGAGAATCCCTCCCAGTGAAGCGCTTTTGATGCCCATTCGGCCGCTGACCCATCGCCCGGCCAGCTGTTCTTGCACCTCTGAGGGTCCGGCTCACAGACAGGCATCGCTCCGAAGAGCTCTGTTGACAAACGGGAAGGGATCGCAGGGACTGTTTTATGTCGGGTTTTATGGGCTGTCAGCCATTTATCCTGACTGGCAGGGAATGCCCTAAGTAGGGCAGCGATGGTGATGGATGATTAGGTGTCTTGACATTTATGTGTTGGGCGTGAGAGTGAGCGGTGAGATGTCTTTTGCCTGCAGAGAGAATCCCAGAGCCAGAAGGAGTAAGGAGGCGTGCGCATGGTAGGGTGGCCAGGCCCAATTCAAGAAATATCTGGGGGCTTTGGGGGTGGAGCCAGGAGCAAGGGTGTGGCAAGCACAACTGAACCCCAGCGGGAGTTCTGGCCATCACATTTAAAGGGACTGCACACTTTTTAAATGCCTCCTTCAGCTGGATGTTTCGACGGTTATTTCATAGATGCAGCCATCTGATTTTCATACCTGAAGGACTTCCACAAGTTCACCGCACCAATCAAACAACCCTGAAGCTGGAGAAGGCCCTTGTTGCCGAAAACGTTGCTCTCTGCTGGCAATGCAGTTGTTTGGCTCTTTAATTGATGTAAGCCGGGATGGAAAGGTCCCCTGTGTGAGCACCGGTCGTTTCCGACTCTGGGGTGACGTTGCTTTCACGTTTTCACGGCAGACTTTTTATGGGGTGGTTTGCCCTTGCCTTCCCCAGTTGTTTATGCTTCCCCCCCAGCAAACTGGAGAGCAAGTTTGGCGTAGTGGTTAAGTGTGCGGACTCTTATCTGGGAGAACCGGGTTTGATTCCCCACTTCTCCGCTTGCACCTGCTGAAATGGCCTGGGGTCAGCCATAGCTCTTGCAGAGTGGTCCTTGAAAGGGCAGCTGTTGGGAGAGCTCTCTCAGCCCCATCCACCTCACTGGGTATCTGTTGTGGGGGGAGAAGATATTGGAGATTGTAAGCCGCACTGAGTCTCTGATTCAGAGAGAAGGGCGGGGTATAAATCTGCAGTCTTCTTCTTCTTTGATTCCCCACTCCTCCACTTGCAGTTGCTGGAATGGCCTGGGGTTAGCCATAGCTCTTGTAGGAGTTGTCCCTGAAAGGGCAGCAGCTGTGAGAGCCCTCTCAGCCCCACCCACCTCACAGGGTGTCTTTTATGGGGGGAGAAGATATAGGAGATTGTAAGCTGCTCTGAGTGTCTGAGATTCAGAGTGAAGGGTGGGGTATAAATCTAATATCTTCTTCTTAGAGAGCCAGTTTGGTGTAGTGGTGAAGTATGTGGACTCTTATCTGGGAGAACCGGGTTTGATTCCGCACTCCTCCGCTTGCACCTGCTGAGATGGCCTTGGGTCAGCTATAGCTCTGGCAGAGGTTGTCTTTGAAAGGGCAGCTGTTGTAAGAGCTCTCTCAGCCCCACCTACCTCACAGGGCTCTGTTGTGTGGGGAGAAGACATAGGAGATTGTAAGCCGCTCTGGGACTGATTCAAGGAGAAGGGTGGGGTATAAATCTGCAATTCTTCTTCTCCTTCTCATTTGACCGACCTCGGAAAGATGGAAGGCTGAGTCAACCTCGAGCCGGCTATCTGAAAACCCAGCTTCTGCCGGGGATCAAACTCAGGTTGTGAGCAGAGCTTAGGACTGCAGTACTGCAGCTTTAACACTCTGTGCCACGGGGCTCTTTGTCACCTTGGAGGACTGTCTAATTTCAATTGTATGACACAGTTGTTCGTATGTATAAGAAACCTTAAGTAAGAGGGCTTTAAGTAAGAGCGTGTTGCAAGGAATGGTTGCCGTTTTTGTGGACTGTTTATGAGTGGTTCCTTGTGTGTTCTTGTTTTTGTCGTTATTTCTGGCCAATCCCCCCTCTCCTTTTTTTGCTTATCTTACATAGTTTGCGGAACAAGGGGGCAATTCAGGAACGTTTCAAGTCTCCTTTGTTGGTGGCTCTAGCCCTGGTAGGTGGCTCGAACCCTGGTTGGTGGTTTTGCCCTGGTTGGTGGCTCTAGCCCAGATTGACAGGAGGTTTTCCCAGGGTGAGGCTCATCCATTGCAACAGTGCAATGGTGCAAAATTGTGGGGATTTCCTTTGGCCAGTGAAGCAATGAAGGAACCAGACTCAGTCCTCCTCCCCGTCTAAGGTAGCCCCCTTTTGCTCAGCTGTGGGGACAGGCTCGCTTCTTAAAAAGTACTGGGGAGAGGGGGGGGGGATGGACAAATCAGGCAAACAGGGAATGTGAGCGTTTTTCATCAGTGCGTCTTCACACTTATTGAAATCCTGCTCCTTTGAAGCTCTGCTCGCCAGCCGTTCCTTCCCTTCCCTTCCCTTCCCTCCCCTCCTTTGAGCATTAACCCACTCAAACACATTTCAAAGCGAGAGCAAGGGTTTCTAGTTGTGTCGTCTCAGACCGGGCACGCCGCCTGTTTTCTCTGAGCAGTCACTTTGTGTTCCAATGAAGCCGGATTCTTCTGCCTGCAGGCTTGCGGGGCCCTTTACAACAGGTGATGGGGGCAGGGGTGGCTGTGTGTGTGTGTGGAGGGGGAACACAGTGTCTGCCTTGCCAATTCCAAAGGGGGAGACATACTTGTCTGACCCCAGAGTCCTGTGGTTCTTGAAGGGGTGGGTCGCAGATTGCCCATGGACGGAGGGGGGGGGGCTCATGGGCTGTGGAAGAGGCACGTGCTGCAAAGTGTGCATTTGCCTCTTAAACTGTCTCAGGTTTTGCTCTAATGCGTTGTGTTTTCTGTTGCCAGCAGGCTGCTTCTGGGTCATGTGGCAACAGATTCGTGAGGCCCGCTCTGCAGGGTGCAGCGGGCATGTGCCAAGGTGCTTGGTGAATCCAGTCACTTTTTTCCCTCCTAGAATCATAGAGTTGAAAGGGACCTCCAGGGTCATCTAGTCCAACCCCTTCACAAGGCAGGAAACTCACAAACCCCTCCCCCCAAATTCACAGGATCTTCATTGCTGTCAGATGGCCATCTAGCCTCTGTTGAAAAACCTCCAAGGAAGGAGAGCCCATCACCTCCTGAAGAATCATAGAATCCTAGAGTTGGAAGGGACCTCCAGGGTCATCTAGTCCAACCCCTTCACAAGGCAGGAAACTCACAAACCCCTCCCCCCAAATTCACAGGATCTTCATTGCTGTCAGATGGCCATCTAGCCTCTGTTGAAAAACCTCCAAGAAAGGAGAGCCCACCACCTCCTGAAGAATCCTAGAGTTGGAAGGGGACCTCCAGGGTCATCTAATCCAACCTCCAAGGAGGGAGAGCCCACCGCCTCCCAAGGAGGAAGCCTGTTCCACTGAGGAATCACTCTAACGGTCAGGATGTTCTTCCTCATGTTGAGCCGGAAACTCTTTTGATCTAATTTCAACCCATTGGTTCTCGTCTTGCGTTCTGGGGCCACAGAAAACAATTCCACCCCATCGTCTAGAGGACAGCCCTTCAAGTCCTTGAAGATGGTGATCCTATCACCTCTCAGCCCCCTCCTCTCCAGGCTAAACATCCCCAGCTCCTTCAGCCTTTCCTCACAGGACTTGGTCTCCAGACCCCTCACCATCGTCGTCGCCCTCCTCTGGACCCCTTCCAGCTTGTCTAGATCCTTCTTAAAATGTGGGGCCCAAAACTGAACACAAGACTCCGGGTGAGGGCTTACCAGAGCAGAGTAAGACTAACAGAAGTGAGACTAACCCGTGAGACTAACAGCAACACTGGTGGAGAGAAAGGGGGGTGTTAGACAGTCTAGTTGTCTACCGGTGATCCCCGGCCCTAAAGACGTCCGGTTGCCCTCAACGAGGCCCAGGACTTTTTCAGTTCTGGTCCCGACCTAGTGGCACTCTCTGCCGGAAGACACCAGAATCTGCGGGGTCTGTTACAATTCCGCAGGGCCTGCAAAGCAAAGATGTTCTGCCAGGCTTTTGTTTGAGGACGGTGATGGCTGCCAAGCTGGCACCCCTCCGCCCGCTCTGCTTAAGCGGGGAACTGGTCCCAATGCCTGGAAAGCAGAATTACAGCACACTATAAAGTAGGTTCATTGGGTTGCAGCTGCTTTCAATTACTGGTTTTATTGATTTTAAATGAGTCCCCAGCTTGCTGGGGGGAAAGCGTAGGTGACTGGGGAAGGCAATGGCAAACCACCCCATAAAAAGCCTGCCATGAAAACATTGTGAAAGCAACGTCACCCCGGAGTCGGAAACGACTGGTGCTTGCACAGGGGACCTTTCCTTTCCTTTCGTTTCCTTTGTTGTACATCGCCTAGAGCTCAGCATTGGTTGGGATGAGGCGATTCATTAATAACAACAACAACAACAACAACAACAATAATAATATAATGAAGAGCCCCGTGGCGCAGAGTGATAAAGCTGCAGTACTGTAGTCGGAGCCCTCTGCTCACGACCTGAGTTTGATCCCAGCGGAAGCTGTTCAGGTAGCTGGCTTGAGGTTGACTTAGCCTTCCGTCCTTCCAAGGTCAGTCAAATGAGTCCCCAGCTTACTGGGGAGAAAGCGTAGGTGACTGGGAAAGGCAATGGCAAACCACCCCATAAAAAGTCTGCCGTGAAAACGTTGTGAAAGCAATGTCACCCCGGAGTCGGAAACGACTGGTGCTTGCACAGGGGACCTTTCCTTTCCTTTCGTTTCCTTTGTTGTACATCACCTAGAGCTCAGCATTGGTTGGGATTAGGCGATTACTTAATAATAATAATAATAATAATAATAATAATAATAATAATAATAATAATAATATTAATAATAATAATAATAATAATAATAATAATAATAATAATAATAATAATAATAATAATAATAATAATATAATGAAGAGCCCCATGGCGCAGAGTGATAAAGCTGCAGTACTGTAGTCGGAGCCCTCTGCTCACGACCTGAGTTTGATCCCAGCAGAAGCTGGTTCAGGTAGCCGGCTCGAGGTTGACTCAGCCTTCCATCCTTCCGAGGTTGGTCAAATGAGGACCCAGCTTGCTGGGGGGAAAGTGTAGAGGACTGGGGAAGGCAACGGCAAACCACCCCGTAAAAAGTCTGCCGTGAAAACGTTGTGAAAGCAACGTCACCCCAGAGTCAGAAATGACTGGTGCTTGCACAGGGGACTACCTTGACCTTTTTAAATAATAATAATAATAGTTGGACAGCTGTGTCTGTCTGAAGCAGCAGAACAAAGTCTGATGAGTCCAGTATCACCTTCAGGAGTGGCCAAACTTGCTTAGTGTAAGAGCCACATAGAATAAACATCAGATGTTTGAGAGCCACAAGACATGAACATCAGAAGTCTGAGAGTTGAGGACTAAGACGAAGGGAGGGAGGGAGGGAGGGAGGAAGGAAGGAAGGAAGGAAGGAAGGAAGGAAGGAAGGAAGGAAGGAAGGAAGGAAGGAAGGAAGGAAGGAAGGAAGGAAGGAAGGAAGGAAGGAAGGAAAATGGAGCACAGGTCCATCAGTGGCTATTAACCACAGTGTGTGTGTATATATAAAATTTTTTGCCACTGTGTGACACAAAGTGTTGGACTGGATGGGCCATTAGCCTGATCCAACATGGCTTCTCTTATTTTCTTATGTGACACAAAGTGTTGGACTGGATGGGCCGTTGGCCTGATCCAACATGGCTTCTCTTATGTTCTTAGATAGGGAGGGAGAGGTGGAAAGAAAGCAACTTTAAATGCATTCTCCAAGCTGCTGGCTGGCTTGGAGAAGTGATTTAAAGAGACAAATGCCTTCTCTAAACTGGCTGATGGGGCGGTGGAGAGAGGCTCTGAGAGCCACACAATATGTGTGAAAGAGCCACAGTTTGGCCACCCCTGTTCAAGACCAACAAAGTTGCATTCAAGGGATGGGCTTTCGTGTGCCACTCACACTTTATTACATATGCTAAACGCATTCAAGTCCATATGCATGTGTTTTCACCGAGAACGGCTAAACATCCTCTGTGTTTTAGTGTATTTCTTCTTTAGAACAGTGCGTTGGTATAGTGATTATAAAGTAATGCAATGAAAATTGGAATATATTTCTCTGTCATCACACTGCACCCCCACCCCAAAGGAAAACAAATGCTGTTAGTTAACTCTGTGCTTGAGAGGAGACGAATGGAGCGTAATAACGGACTCTCAGTTAAACCCTTAACCTCCCACAATTAGGAAGGATACTTTTACACATTTATCTCCTATTTTGACAAATTTATTGCTTCAATAAATCCAATCTCTTCTTCTTCCTTTCTTCTTCACTGTTTCCCCCCTTAATTAAATCCAAACAAACGCTGACCGTATAAGCCTTGCCTTTGCATATCTTTAAAATGTCTTCAGTAAGTTGCATGCTAATTTGCTGGTCAGCCTCTGCGCACATGTTGGAACTGCTAGCTTCCATTTCAAAGTATCTGAAGACTTGTGTGTGCAGACATTGACTCATATCTAAAAAAAAAACTTTGTTGGGTTTAAAGAAGAGGAAGAAGAGACTGGATTTATATCCCGCCCTCCACTCCGAATCTCAGAGCAGCTCACAATCTCCTTTCCCTTCCTCCCCCACAACAGACACCCTGTGAGGTGGGTGGGGCTGAGAGGGGTCTCACAGCAGCTGCCCTTTCAAGGACAGCTCTGCCAGAGCTACGACTAATCCAAGGCCATTCCAGCAGCTGCAAGTGGAGGAGAGGGGAATCAAACCTGGTTCTCCCAGATAAGAGTCCGCACGCTTCACCACTACACCAAACTGATTTATACCCCTCCCTTCTCTCTGAATCAGAGACTCAGAGCGGCTCACAATCTCCTATATATCTTCTCCCCCTCACAACAGACACCCTGTGAGGTGGGTGGGGCTGAGAGGGCTCTCACAGCAGCTGCCCTTTCAAGGACAACCTCTGCCAGAGCTCTGGCTGACCCAAGGCCATTCCAGCAGCTGCAAGTGGAGGAGTGGGGAATCAAACCCGGTTCTCTCAGATAAGAGTCCACACACTTTACCACTACACCAATCTGGCTCTCTAAAGGTGCCTGACCAGTCTCCAACTTTAGATGTCTCTCAGCCTCCGGTTTTAACCCTGAGGTCACAACGGCAGACTACCTTGCAGGGCTGCTCTGATGGCGATGACAATAAAGCGCTTTGGCTTCGAGATGCAGAAAGAGAGACTGGGGAATGGCAGAGCACATTCGCTGGGCCTGGGAGTTTCAAGACCAGGAGCACCTTTGAGACGAACAAGATTTTTGGGGCATCCAAGTTTTCAAAAGTAGTGGCTCCAGTGGTCAGAAACAAGCAGGGCTTTTTTTGTAGCAGGAACTCCTTTGCATATTAGGCCACACAACCCTGATGTAGCCAATCCTCCAAGAGCTTACAGGGCTGTTATTAAGGGCCTTTCTGTAAATTCCACGAGGATTGGCTGCATCAGGGGTGTGTGGCCTAAAATGCAAAGGAGTTCCCGCTACAAAACAAAACCTGGAAACAAAAGCTGTGACTCGCCAAAACCTTGTTTGTCTCTAAGGGGCTATTGAGAGCTAGCTGGAGGGGGAAAGTGGTTCAGGGGTCAGATGAGGATCTGGGAAATCCAGGTTTCACACACACACACACACCCCTTGAGTCAGTCACACAATCTCAGCCTAGCCTGCCTCTCAGGGTTGTTGTGAGGTTCGAAATGGAGGAGAGAAGAATGCTGTCAGCTCCGCTGGGTGAGGACCCAGCACAGCTGACAGCATTTTCCTCTCCTCCATTTTGAAGCTCACAACAACCCTGCGGGGTAGGCTAGGAGAAAGACGGGGCGTGGCTAAAGTAAGTAAACATTGGTCTTCTGCTTATGAACAAAGCTAATTCTTTGCAGCTATCAATGTAGTTGCCAAGTCTAATTCAAGAAATATCTGGAGCCTTTGGGGGTGGAGTCTGGAGCCTTTGGGGGTGGAGCCAGGATCGAGGCAGAACTGAACTCCCAAGGGAGTGCTGGCCATCACATTTAAAGGGACCGCCTTCCTTCCATAGGAAATTATGAAGGTCACCTTCTTTTGGGGCTCATAAAATTGGACTCCCTGGTCCAATCTTTTTGAAAATTGGGGGATATTTTGGGGAGAGGCACTGGATGCTATACTGAAAAATCGGTGCCTCTACCTCAAAAAACAGCCCCCCTCAGAGCCCCAGGTACCCACGGATCAATTCTCCATTATTCCCTGTGGGAATCAGCCTCCATAGGGAATAACGGAGTGCCCAGCAGACATTTCCAACCCCTCCCCCCGCATTCTGACGACCCTGAAGCGGGGGGAGGGCCTCCAAACTGGGGGATCCCCTGCCCCCACCTGGGGATTAGGCAACAAAAAAAAAAGTCACACGGATACGAGACAAGAAATAAGCGGCAGCTCCGTGTAGAATACACCTCTTGTCAACCTCCTATCTTCAATAAAATCCACTCCAAATACTGGGTTGATATTCCAGATTTTTACTTTACAAATCGGTCCGGATTTGCACAATGTAGACAAAAGATACTTCAACACACTTCTAGTATCAGCTTACAGGCATAACCTGTCTAAACTCTCCTGTTTTGCAACGGCTTTATCCCAGCCACCTTTTACCAATACTTTGCTTATATTTCTCACAGTTCTATGTCAAGCTCATTAAGTCTTCTCCGGTGAGGGGATTTTATTGAAGATAAGAGATTGACAAGAGGTGCATTCTACATGGAGCTGTCGCTTATTTCTTCCCACCTGGCGATTGGCAACCCTATGATGTGGATGTGGGATGCTTGCTTTCTCAAACAGAGAGGTGCCGGGGCTCAGAGCCGCTTGAAAACCAGGCCCTCGTCTTCAGAAGCCTTTCTGAAACGTGCAACCTCTTTGACCATGCTCACCAGGGAGGAGGCCGTGTTGCTTTGCGCTTTGCCCGGTGCCTGTGTCTCCCCGGCTGCTTAGTTCGCTAACCTGTGGTCTGGAAAGAGATCTCCAGTCCCAGCATGTGCGGGGCCAGTGACCAGCAGCCGGCTGCTTGCCCCCGCGTGCCTGGACTTGCTGGTGCCCTGGCACAGGGGTGGCAGACAGTGGGCAGGCAACTGCTGTGAGCTCGGCCACGGCTAGCCTGCTCCGCCTTGGATCCAGCAGATTTACTTGCCCTCGACTGCCCGTCTGCATGTTCGAGCACCACACCTTCCCTGCACTCTCGAAAACTTTCTGGCATGCTCAGACAGGAAGCCGAGACCTTGGCCCGTCGCCAGAAACAGCTGGCAGACGCCAAGAGATGCCAGGCTTTGTTAAGGGGGGAGGGGCGTGTGACTCAAGAGCAGCAGAAGGGGGGGCAGCGGGGGAAGGGAGCGGCAGCAGGTTGCAGGTTGCAGCAGACCAGAAGTGGTGCCAGCTCCCTGAAGAGGTCAGAGGGCCTTGCACGACCCTGCCCAGCTCTGCAAGGCCTGCATGACAATATTATTTCAGCTAGCTTTCAACCAAAATCGGGGCCGGATCTGGGGGGAGGGGGCAGAGGGGGCTGCTTGCCGGAGGGGGGGGGGGCCAAATTGGGTATGGAATCCATTCTATTCTATGGGCCCATAAGGCAGAATGGGCCCATAAGGGAGCGCCATTTTTTAATTCCCCCCCCCCAAAAAAAGTGTCGATCCGGTCCTGACGGAAATTGCTGAACTACTAGTTCTGAAGGGTGCCTGAGAATACTGTAACTAAATGGTAATTAGCACCGAATTAATGGAATCGTAGAATCCTAGAATTGGAAGGGACCTCCAGGGTCATCTAGTCCAGGGGTTCCCAACCCCCGGGCCGTGGACCAGTACAGGTCCGTGGCCTGCTAGCACCCGGGCCATGAGTTGTATAATTATTTCATTATATACTACAATGGATGATGAAGAAGAAGAAGGTGGTGGTGGTATTGGACTTATACCTGCTCTTCACTCCAAATTTAAGAGCTTCAGAGCGGCTCACAATCTCTTTTCCCTTCCTCCCCCCACAACAGTCACCCTGTGAGGTGGGTGGGGCTGGAGAGGGCTCTCACAGCAGCTGCCCTTTCAAGGACAACCTCTGCAAGAGCTAAGGCTGATCCAAGGCCATTCCAGCAGCTGC
This sequence comes from Heteronotia binoei, assembly GCF_032191835.1. Lineage (NCBI taxonomy): Eukaryota > Metazoa > Chordata > Lepidosauria > Squamata > Gekkonidae > Heteronotia > Heteronotia binoei. Next base: position 54,819,177 of record NC_083239.1, on the reverse strand, counting down.
AAGCAGAGGAGTGGGGAATCAAACCTGGCTCTCCCAGATAAGAGCCTGCACACTTCACCACCACTCCAAACTAATAGAAATAAAGTGCACAATTGTATCATCCTGAAACCATCACCTCCTGCCCTGGTCTGTGGAAAAATTGTCTTCCACAAAACCAGTCCCTGGTGACAAAAAGGCTGGGGACTGCTGATTTGGGAAACTCACAAACCCCTCCCCCTAAATTCACAGGCTCCACATTGCTGTCAGATGGCCATCTAGCCTCTGTTTCGAAACCTCCAAGGAAGGAGAGTCCACCACCTCCCCAGGAGGAAGCCTGTTCCACTGAGGAATTGCTGTGTCAGGAAGTTCTTCCTAATGTTGAGCCGGAAAGTCTTCTGATGAATTTCAACCCATTGGTTCTGGTCCAACCTTCTGGGGCCACAGAAAACAATTCTACCCCATCCTCTCTATGACAGCCCTTCAAGTACTTGAAGATGGTGATCCTATCACCTCTCAGCCGCCTCCTCTCCAGGCTAAACCCAGGAATTGTTTTAATGGTTTATAGGGGTGGCCAACGGTAGCTCTCCAGATGTTTTTTGCCTACAACTCCCATCAGCCCCAGCCAGCATAGCCAATGGCTGGGGCTGATGGGAGTTGTAGGCAAAAAACTTCTGGAGAGCTACCGTTGGCCACCTCTGGTTTATATTCTTTCCACTGTATTCATTGATGTTTGATTTTAATTGTTTCATTGTGACTTCACTGCGTGTTGTCTGCTTTGACGGAGAGGGCAGGATACAAATCGAATAAACTAAACTAAATTAAACTTAGAAAACAGGGCTGCCGTCTCTGGGCTGGGAAATTCCTGGAGATTTGGGGGTGGAGCCTGGGAACGGTTGGGCTTGGGGGTGGAGCTCCTTGGGGTATAATGCCACACCGCCCCCAAAGCAGCCATCTTCTCCTGGGGAACTGAGGGAGACATGAAACTGCCTTCAACTGAATTAGACCATCAATCCGTGAAGACCATCAGTCTTGTTATCTCAGGCTGGCAGCAGCTTTCTAGGGTCTCAGGCAGAAAAGGGTCTTTCTCATCACTTCTGGCCAGATCCTTTTAACTGGAGGTGCCGGGGATTGAACCGGGGACCTTCTGCACGCCAAGCAGAGGCTCTGCTGCTCAGCCACTAGCCCTTCCATGATCTCTGTCACCTTGAGGGTCTGCTGTAATTCTGGAGGAGCTACAGGCTTCACCTCTAGGTTCTGCTGAGAATAAGCCATCGTATATTTATACGACTGATAATAAATTTAATAGTAAACCCATACAAAATAGGAAGAATACTTACAATAACAAAGATTTAAAGGAGCGGTGGCAGCGGCTCCAGCAACTGGGTAACGCATGCAGGCATATAAACGCATAACTTGAGCAATTGAAGGAAGTCAATGAAGGTTCTCTTGCAAGCAAGAACATAAGAGAAGCCATGTTGGATCAGGCCAATGGCCCCTCCAGTCCAACACTCTGTGTCACAAAAGAACATAAGAGAAGCCATGTTGGATCAGGCCAATGGCCCATCCAGTCCAACACTCTGTGTCACATAAGAGAAGCCATGTTGGATCAGGCCAATGGCCCATCCAGTCCAACACTCTGTGTCACATAAGAGAAGCCATGTTGGATCAGGCCAATGGCCCGTCCAGTCCAACACTCTGTGTCCCACAGTGGCCAAAAAAATTATATATATACACACACACACACACACACATATACATATACATACACTGTGGCTAATAGTCACTGATGGACCTCTGCTCCAGATGCTTATCCATTCCCCTCTTGAAGCTGGCTATGCTTGCAGCCGCCACCACCTCCTGTGGCAGTGAATTCCACATGTTAATCACCCTTTGGGTGAAGAAGGACTTCCTTTTATCCGTTTAACCCGATTGCTCAGCAATTTCATCGAATGCCCACGAGTTCTTGTATTGTGAGAAAGGGAGAAAAGAACTTCTTTCTCTACTTTCTCCATCCCGTGCATAATCTTGTAAACCTCTATCATGTCACCCTGCGGTCGACGTTTCTCCAAGCTAAAGAGCCTAAAGAGCATAGTCCTGGATCCCTTAACCACTACACCAAACTGGAGATCCGCTGTAAGAGTAGGAGGGCTTTAGCCGCAACTGTGAGGTTTGCAGGTCTAAGAAATGAGTCTTCCCCATCACCTACTACCTGATCTTTTAAACTGTCGATGCTGGGGATTGGATCTAGGTCTTCAAAAGACATGTAGGGCTCACTACAGCACAGGGAGAGAGTTACTAGAAGCCATGGCTTCCTGGTTGTTTTTCCCCCAGCTCCTGGCCAGCATGAGGGAACGCTCCGCCATGCCTTCTGGGAGCTTTCTGCCCCTTCTGACTTGGCCTCAGAGCAGAGAAAATAGCACAGCAGAGACGATCCAAGTGTGACGGGAGCCCCCCAGAAGCGGTCTACTCAGCGACCCCAAGTAACAGGGGCGGACAGGAAGGGGCACGGGCCGTGCGTCAGGAATACCCCGAGTGACAAGAGGCAAATCACGCGCCACTGCAAACGCCCACCCAAGTGCCTCCTGCCACATCTATTGCCAAGGTCCCAGCAAAAAATGTGCACACCCCAGACATCTCCGCGGCCTGGAGATTTTGCAAACGATGCGCAACAACGCAGCAACTTCTCTTACTTCCCCCAATGCGGGTCTCTTCCAGACACCCCCCTTTCTCTGGCACTTGAAGATCTTCCTCTATTACAATTGATCTCCAGACAACTCAGAGAATGCGGCTGCTTTGGAGGAAAGGACTGCTTTGGAGGATGGACTATAGGGCGGGGGTGTCAAACTTGCAGCCCAGGGGCTGAATCTGGCCCCTGGAGGGCTCCTATCAGGCCCCCAAGCAACTGGCTGTCGTCTACTTCCTCCTCCCTCTCTCTTGCTTCCTTCTGTATCACAGCTTGCTTTGCCAGGCTTGCTCAGTCGCAGAGGAGCTACTGAGCAAAACCTCTCTTTTCTCCATTGGCTGAGGCTCCTCCCTTGGGGAGGAAGGGAAGTGGAACAGCTTGCTTTGCCAGTCTCCCTCAATTACACAGCAGAGCTACTCAGCCAAGCCTCTCTTCCTTCTGTTGGCTGAGGATCTTCCCCCTTCTGGTCCTCTGGGGAAGGAAGGAAAGAGACGGAGCTTCCTTTGCCCAGTTCTCTGGATCTCATGGGAGAGATAGAAAGAAAGCACCTTTAAGACCAATGAGTGCTGATGTTTTAAGTGTTTTTTTTTTAAAAAAGAAAATATTTAATTATGTTTGTCTGTGTCCTTTATAAAGTTTTTATATCTGCTACCTAATCTTATATAGGTCCACACATGGCCCGGCCCAACATGGCTCAGCCCGGCAAGGTCTCATTTATGTCAGATCCGGGCCTCACCTCCACACCCCAGATGCTTCGGTCCCTCACCGCAGAAAGTGGGGCTGTCATGATGGGTCCTGAAGGAAAGGCGTTCTGGGCATGCTCAGGGGCAATGTGCCCTCTAAGCTGCAGAGTCCTGTGAGTGAAAAGACTACTTTGTGAGCTCCTGGCATGAAAGTTGGGAGCTGCTGCATCCATGAGTGTGCTCTGGGGCCATCCTTCCTGAGCGAAGACACAAACGGGTGAGCTGGAGGCTAGACATCTGTGAGCTGTCTCACGCTAACTCAGCTTAGAGGGAATGCTGTTCGGGGCACTCCTTTTGTGTCACGATGACTCCCCAGTTCTCCAAGCGGCTGAGAATTCTGGTGCAGCTTTTACAGGGGTGGGGACTTAGGATGGGCTAGCTGAGCCTGGGTGGGGAAGCAGGCTGCTGCCGCACAGGTAAGTGGGCATGACATCATCTGTGTCCCAAGACCCCGTTGGTCACCCTCCAGTGCCAGGCTGCACAAAATAACACAGAGGAGGAGATTGGGGTTATACCTGCCCTTTATTACCTGAAGGCGTCTCAGAGCAGCTTAAAAATCTCCTTTCCCTTCCCCTCCCCATATCAGACACCCTGTGAGCAATGCTCCCTCTAAGCTGCGGAGTCTTGTGAGCAAAAGTTCTACTTTGTGAGCTACTGGCATGAAAGTTGCGAGCTACGGTATCAATTAGCTTGCTCTGAGGCCATTTTTCCTGAGCTGAGACAAAAAGGTGTGAGCCGGAGGCTTAGAAATTGCGAGCTAGCTCATGCTAACTCACCTCAGAGGGAACACTGCCTGTGAGGTAGCTGAAGCTGAGAGAGCTGTTTCGAGAATTGCTCTTGAGAGAACAGCTATGAGGGACTGTGGCTGACCAAGGTCACATCAGCAGCTTGCATGTGGAGGAGTGGGGAATCAAACCCGGTCCTCCCAGGTAAAAATCTGTGCACTGAACCACTACACCAAACTGGCTCTCACTCCCTGGATAAGAACATAAGAGAAGCCATGTTGGATCAGGCCAATGGCCCATCTAGTCGAACACTCTGTGTCACACAGTGGCCAAAAAACCCAGGTGCCATCAGGAGGTTCATCAGTGGGGCCAGGACACTAGAAGCCCTCCCACTGTGCCCCCCAAGCACCAAGAATACAGATCATCACTGCCCCAGACACAAGAACATAAGAGAAGCCATGTTGGATCAGGCCAATGGTTCATCCAGCCCAACACTCTGTGTTACACAGTGGCCAAAAAACCCAGGTGCCATCAGAAGGTCCATCAGTGGGGCCAGGACACTAGAAGCCCTCTCACTGCTGCCCCTTCCAAGCACCAAGAATATAGAGCATCACTGCCCCAGACGTAAGAACATAAGAGAAGCCATGTTGGATCAGGCCAATGGCCCAGTCAGTCCAACACTCTGTGTCACACAGTGGCCAAAAAAACCCAGGTGCCATCAGGAGGCCCATCAGTGGGGCCAGGACACTAGAAGCCCTCCCACTGTGCCCCCAAGCACCAAGAATACAGAGCATCACTTGCCCCAGACAGAGAGTTCCAACAATATACTGTGGCTAATAGCCACTGATGGACTTCTGCTCCAGATGTTTCTCCAATCCCCTCTTGAAGCTGAATCTTTCCCTTTTGCTGGTGTTGTTCGCAGCTGGTGTTGTTACCAGGCCGGGGGGTATTTTGCTTGGGGTATTTTGCTTGCTGTTACCAGGCAGAAAGGGGTGAAGAAATGCCTTCAAGTGACCCTGCTTGTGTGCAGAATTCTTTCTTGGGTGGCATTTCGCTGGCACCATCTTGCGCATCTTACCCAACGCCAGGCATTGTCTTTTTCATCTTTGATTTTGCTCCTGATGGCTGCTCCCTCCTCCCTCCCCTCGCACTCTGTCTGCACTGAGGCTTTTCCGTTCCTTGAAATGCATTTTGCCCTTTGTGGCTTTGTCTCGCTCTCGGCCGCCCCACAGACCTCCCGAGCCGGCTTGCAGCAGACTCCTTTCGAAGCCCACAAACCCCTCAGAGACTGCAGCAGGTCGGGCTGTTAAAACAAGTCCGGGCTGAAGCAGCCTCGTCCCAGAGACCTATGCTGCAGGGCCTGCAATCTGCTGCTGCTGCCAGTCGCAAGGAAGGGTTGCCAACTCCGGCTTGGGAAATTCCTGTAGCTCTGGGGGCAGAGTCTGAGGAGAGGAGGAAACTTAGCAGGGATTTGATGGCGCAGAGTTGGACTCGGCTGTGCGACTGAACAACAGTCGTTGTTCATGTACATCTTCAATGACATTGCTTATCTCAATACAAAATTTATATTATCTCAATACAAAACCCAAGGGGTTAAATAATTGCATAGATTTTTTTTCATGTTATATATAAATATTCATAATTTTTGTAGTCAATAATTTGTAGTAAGTGTTTGCGTTGTTTTCCTGGCTTGTCAAATCACCTACAGGTGTGTTGAAAACCTGTTAGTAAATGTACCTTTAAATATTGCTTGTGGTTTAATGTACGTTGCGGTAATACGCCTTGGGAATGGTACTGCGTGCTTGTATTAGCTTCAGTCTTTGCCCTTGGGTGGTGAGTTGCTTGTAACTATTGCTAACCTAAATTTTGCACTGAGATAATACACATTTTGTATTGAGATAAGTAATGTCATTAAAGATGTACACGTTTGCTTTATGTAGCCGTTGTGAAAAACAACTTGTCGGATAAAGACAGTGGAAATGGTGTGACAAGCGTCCTGCCTCCTCCAGTCAGAGGGACGTTGGGGAATCTTCAGATATATTCCTTCTGGAAGAAAAATCTACACGGGCACTTTGACTGACAAGCACTTTGTAGCACTAAGCACTTTAGACCAATTGTTTTGATGTACTGTGCTTAGATACGTTTTGTGAATGAATTATATGTACTTACCTCATGATAGAAGAAGGAGATATTGGATTTATATCCCGCCCTCCACTCCGAAGAGACTCAGAGCGGCTCACAATCTCCTTTCCCTTCCTCCCCCACAACAGACCCCCTGTGAGGTAGATGAAGATATTGGATTTATATCCCGCCCTCCACTCCGAAGAGTCTCAGATTGGCTCACAATCTCCTTTCCCTTCCTCCCCCACAACAGACACCCTGTGAGGTAGATGAAGATATTGGATTTATATCCTGCCCTCCACTCCGAAAAGTCTCAGAGCGGCTCACAATCTCCTTTATCTTCCTCCCCCACAACAGACACCCTGTGAGGTGGGTGGGGCTGAGAGGGCTCTCACAGCAGCTGCCCTTTCAAGGACAACCTTTGCCAGAGCTATGACTGACCCAAGGCCATGCCATCAGGTGCAAGTGGAGGAGTGGGGAATCAAACCCGGTTCTCCCAGATAACAGTCTTTGAAGCTAAGAAGAAGACCGCAGATGTATACCCCATCCTTTTCTCTAAATCAGAGTCTCAGAGTGGCTCACAATCTCCTTTATCTTCCTCCCCCACAACAGACACCCTGCGAGGTGGGTGGGGCTGAAAGGACTCTCCCAAAAGCTGCCCTTTCAAGGACAGAGTCTCAGAGTGGCCTACAATCTGCTTTCCCTTCCTCCCCCATAACAGACACCCTGTGAGGTGGGTGGGACTGAGAGAGCTCTCCCAGAAGCTGCCCTTTCAAGGCCAACTCTGCCAGAGCTATGGCTGACCCAAGGCCATTCCAGCAGCTGCAAGTGGAGGAGTGGGGAATCAGACCCGGTTCTCCCAGATAAGAGTCCACACACTTCACCACTACACCAAACTGGCTCTCCACACCAAAGTGGCTCTCTTCAATATTAACCATTGAAATGGATCCTGATAATCAAATACTTTGAAGTTTCATATACTAATCATTACAAGTGTATTTTTGATTGTATTCGTTATTTGTCACTTTTTCCCCCTGGGTTCTCATCTTCTGGGCATGGAGCAGGGCCCACTGGGGATGTATTGTGTGGGGGAGGTATTTGTGAATTTCCTACGCTGTGCAAGCCAGCATAGCCAATGGCTGGGGCTGATGGGAGTTGTAGGCAAAAAAACATCTGGAGAGCTACCGTTGGCCACCCCTGGTCTAGATGACTGGAGGTCCTTTCCAACTCTATGGTTCTGTGAGTCTATGATTCTTTATAGTCCGTCTTTCTCCCATGGACTTAGAATTACTAGGTCCTTCCTGACCACCAGTGAGGCGTCTGGGGGTAGGGTTGCCAGCTGCAGGTTGGGAAATTCCTGGAGATTTGGGGGGGTGGAGCCTGGGGATGACAGAAACCACCGTGGGGCATCATGCCACAGAGTCCAGGCTCCAAAGCAGCCATTTCTGTAGGGGAGCTGATCTCTGTAGTCTGGAGACGAGCTGGGACTCTGGGATCCCCAGGTCCTACCTGGCGGCTGGCATCTCCCCAGGGACTGAAGGCGGATTACACAGCATGAGTCAGCACCGTCAACAGAATAGGACATTCAGTAACCGAGGCATTAGGATTGTAGAAATCTGGAACTGCCAGCAAGAACTGAAGCAGATCATAAATATGCACAGGGCAGATTAAGCGCTACAAAAAGGGCATAATACGATCCTACTTACAATAAGCTCTACACGGCGGTACAGAACACAGCCCCTAATGATCTATCCAAGCAAATGCGTGAAACCATTCCGTGCAGGGCTTGAACGCAAAAGTTCTCTCACTTGGTTCCGTTCGGCATAGTTTGCAGAAAAGCAGAAGAGTAGGAGGTTAAATTCGGCCCCCTCCACAAGGCTTGCTTCAAAGGAAGCTCCGGCTCTTTTCTTCTTTCCCCAGGGGACCAGGAGGGAGAGGAGCCTCAGCCAATAGAAGGAAGAGAGGCTTGGCTCAGTAGCTCTGCTGTGCAATTGAGAGAGCCTGGCTTGCATGGAGAGATGCAAAGAAAGCACCTTTAAGGCCAACAAGCGCTAATGTTATAAACATGTTTTATTTTAAGGCAGGGCTTTTCTTGAGCAGGAACGCGCAGGGATGTTCTGGCTGTCTTGGCACCAGGGGGTGTGGCCTAATATGCAAATGATTTCCTGCTGGGCTTTTTCTACAAAAAAGTGCCCTGTTTTAAGCTTTTAAAAAATCTTTGTGTTTGTCTGTGCCCTTTTTATATCTCTGCTACCTGGCATGACATTTTATGACACACATGGACGCCCTGACAAGGTCTCATTTATGTCAGATCCGGCCCTCATAACCAGGGGTGGAATTCTAGCAGGAGCTCCTTTGCATTTTAGGCCACACCCCCTGGATGTAGCCAATCCTCAAGAGCTTACCAAAATGAGCCCTGTAAGCTCTTGGAGGATTGGCTACATCAGGGGTGTGCGGCCTAATATGCAAAGGAGCTCCTGCTAGAATTCTACCCCTGCTCATAAGAAATGCGTTTGATACCCCTGGTCTGCGGCTAGGCCTTACCCAACCTGCGAAATGGGCTTAAAGCATTCTGGCTTGTTTGTTTTTTAAACCTCCTTGCGGTGGAAATCTTGCAGGCGGACAATTCGGGTTGCCAGGTACCTTTGATCCTCCGGCGGGGAATGATCTCCGCGTGTACGGCGCGATGACATCACCCAGAAGTGACATCATCATGGCGGCAATGTCGCACAGCGTCCGCTCTAGCTGTTTCCAGCCAAACTCTATGGTTTTCCCAGATGCTGTAGGCATTTTTTGGGGGGGGCGGCTCTATGGTACTTAACTCTATGGCAGGGGTGGCCAACGGTAGCTCTCCTGATGTTTTTTGCCTACAACTCCCATCAGCCCCAGCCAATGGCCATGCTGGCTGGGGCTGATCGCAGTTGTAGGCAAAAAACATCTGGAGAGCTACCGTTGGCCACCCCTGCTCTATGGTTTTCCCGGACGCTCTAGCCATTTGAGAGGGGGGACTCTATGGTACCTATTGTACCATAGAGTTTTCCCTCCCAAATGGCTAGAGTGTCTGGGGAAACCATAGAGTTTTCCCAGAAACTCCTAGAGCAGATGCCGCACGACATTGCTGGTGTGATGATGTCATTTCCGGGTGATGTCATCGCGCCGACGACATCAAGGGAGGTTCCCCCTGCCGGCGCAATGTGGGCCAGCGGGTTGGGAACCTCCCGGGCGGGGAAACTCCTGCCTGTACCGGGGACTTGGCAGTCCAACCGACCATGCCGGCTGTGTGTGGCGTGTCCCTCCCGCCAGCCCTTCAATTCACCAGGCAGCTTCTCTGCCGCAAGCGCCAACCTGGCATGTTGGTTTTGCTGATGGGGCGACCCACGAGTGCCCGGCACCGTTTAATCAGGGGCTCCGGCACACAGCCTGCGAGATTAATTTACCGGGGCCTGCCACGACAGCCGCTGGGACTGCTAATGGATGATTAATTAGATGTTAATGAGACATTGGCATAGATTAATCCTGCCCAGAGGGGCTTGGAGGAAGGGTTTTTGTGGGGTGGGGGGAGGAAAGGAGTTTAAAAACAGATTCCAGAGAGGAGAAGGATTCTCTCAAGAGAGGAGGGGGAGAGGAAAAGGAAGGCCTTGCAGAAGCCCGAAAGGCAGAGCTATGGAGGGGGGGTTGCCGTAGAAAGGGATTGAGGCTGGGGCAGAGGGAGTCTGGTCTCCTGTGGAAGCAGAATTGCTCCTGGAATCTCAGATGCTCATGGATAATTCATGGCCATCTGCGTGGGGAGCTCTCGCCCCCCCATAAGGCCTTTGTCTCAGGCCTTTATTGTCTTGATAGAAAATCCAGTCGGCTCAGAGAGATCAGGCTGTGACGGGCTTCACACTTGGCAGACGTCTGATTCCTTTAGAAGTGGAGAGGCAGAGGGAGAGAACCTGGGTCAGGTTGGAGCACAGCGTGCTTTTCTGAAATATAATCGAAATTTCGCGCCATAGAAAGCCACCCCCCCCCCCATGCTGCTTCCTGACCCATATTTATTCTCCAAATGAAGCTAATCTGTCTAGGTTTACATTTTTAATTTCGCTTTTTGCATGCCCAGAAGCACCACCCCCTCCCACTTCTCACAATTGGGTGTTGTGTGTCGTGGTGAAGTGTGCGGACTCTTATCTGGGAGAACAGGGTTTGATTCCCCACTCCTCCACTTGCAGCTGCTGGAATGGCCTTGGGTCAGCCAGAGCTCTCTTATCTGGGAGAACCGGGTTTGATTCCCCGCTCCTCCACTTGCAGCTGCTGGAGTGGCCTTGGGTCAGCCATAGCTCTCGTGGGAGTTGTCCTTGAAAAGGCAGCTGCTGTGAGAGCCCTCTCAGCCCCACCCACCTCACAGGGTGTCTGTTGTGGGAGAGGAAGGTAAAGGAGATTGTGAGCCGCTCTGAGACTCTGAAATTCAGAGTGGAGGGTGGGATATAAACCCAGTTTCTTCTTCTTCTCGTGTTCTGATGTTTCTTTGAGCACTGTACTCCACATGTTTTTGAGGTGATCTCTGAAAGAGGGTGTCCTGGAAGGTGGAACTATGAGGGCTAGAAACTGGAGTTGTTAAGAAAAATGGGAGTTTAGGTTTAAGGTGCTGGAAAAATCTGGTTCCAAATGCTACCTTTGTACAGCGCAAGCATAGATGGCACATAACCCAAGATTAAGCCACAGGTCTGGGAACTGTACATTCACCAGACGTCCTCTTCACATCCCCCCCCCCCCCACTGCTGTGACACCATCAAGGTAGTCTAGAAACAACCTTACTTGTGTTGGATTCTCTAGGGAGGCTGCGCGCCACCAGTCATTTCCCCAAGAATTTGCAGACTTTCTGACCCAGCAGGGTTCTTCTGATGCTCTTCTCAGGGGAAGGCCTTGGCCTCTCTGCCCTGTTGTCCCTCCAGAGGAACTGGTTGGCCCTTGTGTGAGACAGGAGGCTGGACTAGATGAACCCTCCCTGGTCTGATCCAGCAGGGCTCTTCTGATACTTTTCTCAGGGGAAGGCCTTGGCCTCTCTGCTCTGTTGCTGGCCCTTCCAGAGGAACTGGCTGGCCACTGTGTGAGACAGGAGGCTGGACTAGATGGACCCTCCTTGGTCTGATCCAGCAGGGCTCTTCTGATACTTTTCTCAGGGGAAGGCCTCGGCCTCTCTGCTCTGTTGCTGGCCCTTCCAGAGGAACTGGCTGGCCACTGTGTGAGACAGAAGGCTGGACTAGATGGACCCTCCCTGGTCTGATCCAGCAGGGCTCTTCTGATTTTCTTCTCAGGGGAAGGCCTTGGCCTCTCTGCCCTCTTGTTGGCCCTCCAGAGGAACTGGTTGGCCGCTGTGTGAGGCAGGAGGCTGGACTAGATGGACCCTCCCTGGTCTGATCCAGCAGGGCTCTTCTGATGCTCTTCTCAGGGAAAGGCCTTGGCCTCTCTGCACTGTTGCTGGCCCTCCAGAGGAACTGGCTGGCCACTGTGTGAGACAGAAGGCTGGACTAGATGGACCCTCCCTGGTCTGATCCAGCAGGGCTCTTCTGATTTTCTTCTCAGGGGAAGGCCTTGGCCTCTCTGCCCCGTTGTTGTTGGCCCTCCAGAGGAACTGGTTGGCCGCTGTGTGAGGCAGGAGGCTGGACTAGATGGACCCTCCCTGGTCTGATCCAGCAGGGCTCTTCTGATGCTCTTCTCAGGGGAAGGCCTCAGCCTCTCTGCCCTGTTGTTGGCCCTCCAGAGGAACTGGCCACTGTGTGAGACAGAGGCTGGACTAGATGGACCCTCATTGGTCTGACCCAGCAGGGCTCTTCTGATGTTCTTCTCAGGGGAAGGCCTCGGCCTCTCTGCCCTGTTGTTGACCCTCCAGAGGAACTGGTTGGCTACTGTGTGAGATGGTAGGCTGGACTAGATGGACCATCACTGGTCTGATCCAGCAGGGCTCTTCTGATGTTCTTCTCAGGGGAAGGCCTCGGCCTCTCTGCCCTCTTGTTGGCCCTCCAGAGGAACTGGCTGGCCTCTGTGTGAGACAGGAGGCTGGACTAGATGGACCCTCACTGGTCTGATCCAGCAGAGCTCTTCTGATGTTCTTCTCAGGGGAAGGCCTCAGCCTCTCTGCCCTGTTGCTGGCCCTCCAGAGGAACTGGCTGGCCACTGTGTGAGACAGGAGGCTGGACTAGATGGACCCTCATTGGTCTGACCCAGCAGGGCTCTTCTGATGTTCTTCTCAGGGGAAGGCCTTGGCCTCTCTGCCCTCTTGTTGGCCCTCCAGAGGAACTGGTTGGCCACTGTGTGAGACAGGATGCTGGACTAGGTGGACTTTTTACCCCTAAAAACAGGAGCTTCAACCTAACCCAGAGAACAGGAATGAAGACAAGAGTACCTTTGAGTAGGTGCCAAGTTCTCTGTTTTCTGCTCCAGTGGTTCCTGTTGACCAGGGGCAGTTCCCATTTTTTGGCACTTGTGTCCGGTAAATCAGTGTCCCTATTTTGCCCCTGTCCTTCCCAGGGCGTGGGTGCTGATCCTGTGTGTTTGGTACCCGTAAGGTTGACCTACGTCTGTTTGGGGGTCTTCAAAATGTGACAGCCGCAGGGGTCCCCGTGGAAAGGAGTGAACGGCGTGTTAACGGCCCCCGTTTCCACCAAGAGGAGTGTCAAGGTGGCAGGGTCGTCGTTATCCACCATATCTGTGCTGATGCTCCGAAATGCTGGGGATGTGGGTGGAAATACGGCTGTCAGCTGGCCCGTAGTCGCCCATGCGGGTGGGGGGGGGGGCACCCTGTTCTCTCCTACCCAGCAGGCTTTGCCTAGCCCCCCTGTCTCCCCCCTCCCCTGGAGGGTCCCGGGAGACCCTCGTCTCTGTTTCCAGGCCCATTAGGCAAGGCAGCCAGGGGAGAGTGCGTGTGAGTTTCTGGAAAAGAAAGGGATATAAATAGGTCTGAGGGGAGGGTGGGGATTGGTGGAGAGGCTTCTGATGCTGACGGGTTATGTCATGCAGAGTTCCTCAGAGCGAGGGGGCCCGGGGGTTGTGTTCCGTGCAGCAGAGCTGGGGTCTTGGTGTGGCAGCCGGCTTACTAAATTACACGGAGTCAGCGATCAGTTCTAGGACTAATAAACAACTTTTATTAAAAGGAACACATGCAAGAGACTGCAGGTGAGACGCAGGGATAGATTACCTATTCTTGCTAACGAGATGGTGTTAGATGCCAGCCGTGGAGATGATGGAGAGTTCGCACACCTGCTTTGTGTGCGTGCGAAAGAGAGAGAGAGAGGAAGTGTGAGAGAGCGGAAAGAGAGGAAATTGCCTCCTAAGCGTTGTAGCCCACTTCAAGGGGAAAGGATCAGATAGCAGGAAGGGAAGGATGCTCTGTGTGCCCTGGCCTCTCTGTGTGACTAAAGTCTTTGGTGCCACCTCTCAAGTCGGAGACAGGAGACAGTGCGAAGTCCTCCACTTCCATCAGGCTACAGTAGGGTTGCCAATCCCCAGGTGGGGGCAGGGGATCCCCCGGGTTGGAGGCCCTCCCCCTGCTTCAGGGTCATCAGAAAGCGGGGGCAGGGAGGGAAATGTCTGCTGGGAACTCTATTATTCCCAGTGGAAACTTATTCCCATAGGAAATAATGGATAATTGATCCGCGGGTATCTGGGGCTCTGGAGGAGGCTGCCTTTTGAGGAGAGGCACCAAATTTTCAGCATAGCATCCAGTGCCTCTCCCCAAAATACCCCCCAAGTTTCAAAAAGATTGGATTCTATGAGCCCCTATCCTTCATTATTTACTAGGGAAGGAAGGCATTTAAAAACGTGTGCGGTCCCTTTAAATGCTATGCTTGTCACAGCCTGTCTCTTGGCTCCACCCCCAAAGTCTCCTGGCTCCACGCCCAAAGCCACCAGATATTTCTTGAATTGGACTTGGCAACCCTAGGCTACAGAGATCACTTTCTAGGGCTGCCGCTGGGGGCGGGAGATCCCCCAGTCTGGAGGGCCCCAACCCACTGGCAGAGAGCCGGTCGGCGGAGGATTCCCATCCCCAAAGAGCCCCATTGCCATGCAACATCGCCAGCACAGTGACATCACCCAGAAATGACATTCTGAGAGCCAGGTTGGTGTAGTGGTTATGTGCGCGGACTCTTATCTGGGAGAACCGGGTCTGATTCCCCACTCCTCCACTGGCACCTGCTAGCATGGCCTTGGGTCAGCCATAGCTCTGGCAGAGTTGTCCTTGAAAGGGTACCTTCTGGGAGAGCTCTCTCAGTCCCACCCACCTCACAGGGGGTTTGTTGTGGGGGGTGGGGAAGGTAGAGGAGATTATGACCGCTCTGAGACTCTGAGATTCAGAGTATATGTTTTTATATTATTCTATGGTTTATGTTTTTAATGTGTTACGGCTGTATTTCCTCATGCACGTGCATGTCTCTGTGAGCTGCCCTGAGGCCGCCTTGGCGAGGAGGGCGGGATGCAAATGGAATAAAACAAACAAACAGCCAAACAAACAAATAAATAAATATGTGGTGGGTGGGCTGCTAACCAGAGTTCCCTCTAAGCTGAGTTAGTGCGAGCTAGCTCACAGCTTTTTAGCCTTCTGCTCACAGAAGAACATAAGAGAAGCCATGTTGGATCAGGCCAATGGCCCATCCAGTCCAACACTCTGTGTCACATAAGAACATAAGAGAAGCCCTGTTGGATCAGGCCAATGGCCCATCCAGTCTAGCACTCTGTGTCACATAAGAACATAAGAGAAGCCATGTTAGATCAGGCCAATGGCCAATCCAGTCCAACACTCTGTGTCCCAGAAGAACATAAGAGAAGCCATGTTGGATCAGGCCAGTGGCCCCTCCAGTCCAACACTCTGTGTCACAGAAGAACATAAGAGAAGCCATGTTGGATCAGGCCAATGGCCCATCCAGTCCAACACTCTGTGTCAGAGAAGAACATAAGAGAAGCCATGTTGGATCAGGCCAATGGCCCATCCAGTCCAACACTCTGTGTCACAGAAGAACATAAGAGAAGCCATGTTGGATCAGGCCAGTGGCCCATCCAGTCCAACACTCTGTGTCACAGAAGAACATAAGAGAAGCCATGTTGGATCAGGCCAATGGCCCATCCAGTCTAACACTCTGTGTCACAGAAGAACATAAGAGAAGCCATGTTGGATCAGGCCAATGGCCAATCCAGTCCAACACTCTGTGTCACAGAAGAACATAAGAGAAGCCCTGTTGGATCAGGCCAATTGCCCATCCAGTCCAACACTCTGTGTCACAGAAGAACATGAGAAGCCATGTTGGATCAGGCTAATGGCCCATCCAGTCCAACACTTTGTCTCACACAGTGGCCAAATATATATATACACACACACACACGCTGTGGCTAATAGCCACTGATAGACCTCTGCTCCATATTTTTATCCATCCCCTCTTGAAGCTGGCTATGCTTGTAGCCATCACCACAGTGAATTCCACGTTAATCACCATTTGGGTGAAGAAGGACTTCCTTTTATCCGTTCTAACCTGACTGCTCAGCAATTTCATTGAATGCTCACGAGTTCTTGTATTGTGAGAAAGGGAGAAAAGTGCTTCTTTCTCTACTTTCTCCATCCCATGCATCATCTTGCAAACCTCTATCATGTCACCCCGCAGTCGACGTTTCTCCAAGCTAAAGAGCCCCAAGTGTTTTAACCTTTCTTCATAGGGAAAGTGTTCCAAACCTTTAATCATTCTAGTTGCCCTTTTCTGGACTTTCCCCAATGCTATAATATCCTTTTTGAGGTGACCAGAATTGTACACAGTATTCGTTTGTCTTAGCTCAGGAAAAATGGCCCCCGAGCAAACTAGTTTATGCAGCAGCTCACAGCTTTAGTGCCGGCAGCTCACAAAGTGGAATGTTTGGCACAAGACCCCACAGAGAGGAAGCATTGCTGCTAACCCTTCGAGATGATATATGCCCAGCTGCTGCAGCATCTGGTCTGGTTGTCATGACTAAGTAGAGGAGGTTACCTGTGGCTGCCCTGTCGCTATCCTTGGCTGAGAGTGATTCAGCGAGTCCCTTTTATTTGTGGAAAGCTGGACTGCATTGGTGTGGGCATTAGATTCACACCTTCCTGTCACAAATGGCCAGTTTTTCCGGCATCATGTGTGTGGGAGTCTGAGGGCGTTGACTCCACAGAAGACACCAGCAGAGAGCGGGCAAACTATGCTATATGGGTGGCTAGACCAGAGCACTGGCCCGAATATGCGGGCCACATAAGGCTGCCAAGCTCTTGCTGGGGATGGCACAGAGCAGGCTAGGGCTGGCAATCCCCAGGTGGGCAAACCGGAAACTGCAGTGTTGTTGTTCAGTCACACAGTTGACCCCATGGACCAAGTCATGCCAGGCCCACCTGTCTTCCACCATCCTCTGAAGTCTGCTCAGATTTGTGTTTGTTACATCAGTAACGCTGTCCAGCCATCTCCTCTTTTGCCGTCCCCTTCTTCTTTTGTCTTCTTTCTTTCCCAGCATCAGGGTCTTCTCCAGTGAGTGCTCCCTTCTCATCTGGTGGCCAAAGTATTTGAGCTTCAGCTTCAGCCTCTGACCTTCCAGGGAGCAGTCTGGGTTGATTTCCCTTTGGACTAACTGATTGGATCTTCTTGAAGTCCAAGGGACTCTCAAGAGTCTTCTCCAGCACCACAGCTCAAAAGCATCTATTCTTCTGCGCTCAGCCTCCCTTATGGTCCAGCTCTCACATACTGGGAGAGCTGGACCATAAGGGAATACCATTGCTTTGACCATACGGACTTTTGTTGGCAGGCTGATGTCTCTACTTTATATTATACTGCCCAGGTTCTCCATAGTTGTCCTCCCAAGGAGCAAACGTCTTTTAATTTCATGGCTACAGTCACCATTTGCAGTGATCTTGGATCCCAGAAATGTGAAGTCTGTCTTCCCCTTCCATGTCTTCCCCTTTTATTTGCCAAGGTGTGACGGGCCTGGATGCCATGATCTTTGTTTTTTTGATGTTGAGTTTCAAGCCTACTTTTGTGCTCTCCTCTTTCACCCTCAACAAGAGGTTCTTTAGGTCCTCCTCATTTTCTGCCATTAGAGTAGTATCATCTGCATATCTGAGGTTGTTGATGTTTTCCCCGGCAATCTTAATTCCGGCTTGTGCTTCTTCCAGGCTAGCAAACACTGGAAATCGACCACTGCGTTTTTATGTCGCAAATAAATGCTTAAGCAATTTCTTTCATAATGATGCAATTATATTATTATCCTCACAAACCAAAATTCATTAAAAGGGCCATAGAAAAATCAAAAAGTTATTTCACGCCACTCTTGTAAGGTAGTACTTTACAGTCCACTGTCTCAGGACCATTTGTGCAAGCTGCAAAGTGACATTGTATTGTAACGTGTGAGCCATTGCCTTTCGCACGGGTTCCAAAGCTAAAAGAAAAGCGGGCAGTGGAAGGCGAGCGAAACACAGACCTGAACCTAGGACCTGCGTAGCCGCCAGACTTCGGTCTGCTACCCATAAGTACCCATAATTGCATCATTATGAAAGAAATTGCTTAAGCATTTATTTGCAACATAAAAAAGCAGTGGTTTATTTCTAGTGCTTGTTAATCCCCAGGTGGGGGCAGGGGATCCCCTGGTTTGGAGCCCCTCCCCCCGCTTCAGAGTCATGAGAAGGAGGGTGGGAGGGGAGGGAAATGTCTGCTGAGCCCGATTCCCATAGGGTATGATGGAGAATTGATCCATAGGTATCTGGGGCTCGGGGGGGGGCTGTTTTTTGAGATAGAAGCACCAGATTTCCAGCATAGCATCCAGTGCCTCTCCCCAAATTACCCTCCAAGTTTCAAAAAGATTGGACCAGGGGGTCCACTTCTGTGAGCTCCAAAAGAAGACACCCCTATCTTTCATTATTTCCAATGGAGGGGAGGCATTTAAAAAGCATGCCGTCCCTTTAAATGTGATGGCCAGAACTCCCTTTGGAATTCAATTATGCTTGTGACACCCTTGCTCTTGGCTCCACCCCAGTGTCTCCTGGCTCCACCTCCAAAGTCCCCATATATTTCTTGAATTGGACTTGGCAACCCTAGAGCAGGCAGCTGGGGGAATCCCGCCCCCAAACAGCCCTGTCACCACGCGATCTGCCCTGAACGTTGACATCACCAGGAAGTGACGTCATTGCACCAGGCACATCATGATGCGGACACTCTAGGACTTGTGGTAAAACTCTATGGTTCCATGGAGTTTTACCGTAAATCCTAGAGTGTTGATAGCGTGATGTGCCCGGTGCAATGATGTGACTTCTGGGCGATGTCATCACGCAGGGCATGTTGTGTGTAACAGAGAACAGTCCCCTGCTGGAGCAGTAGAGGGACCTGGCAACCTTTGGGCCATGGTGGAGTGGGTGGAGAGACCAGACAACTCACAGGGTGGCCCACCGACGACCCAGCCTTTTTCTCTCCCACTGGAGGGTGCCCAGCAGGGCAACCCAGGCGTTTCTATTGCACAAACGGGATCAGGAGGCGTTGGGTAGCAGTGAAGCCAGATAACCTTTCTCTCCACATTCAAGAACTTTTGCCAGCCCAGTAGAAAAGGAGGCAGGGAGAGCCACGGAGGCGGTGAGCCTGGCCTGTACCAGTCTGGGATGGAGTCCTGAAAGACGCCTAGCTCTGCCACCCGCTGGCCCAGATGGGCTTTTTCTATCTGGCCGGCTGGCAGAGCTGTGGGGAGTCCGCCTGCTGACAGATGCTCAGGCTACGGCTGAGAGCTTAAACTGATTGGACGGTAGGTCCCAGGGAACCCTGGGAAATGTAGTCCAGTCAGAAGAAGAAGAAGATGAAGAAGATATTGGATTTATATCCCGCCCTCCACTCTGAAGAGTCTCAGAGCGGCTCACAATCTCCTTTATCTTCCTCCCCCACAACAGACACCCTGTGAGGTAGATGAAGATATTGGATTTATATCCCACCCTCCACTCCGAAGAGTCTCAGAGCGGCTCACAATCTCCTTTCCCTTCCTCCCCCACAACAGACACCCTGTGAGGTAGATGAAGATATTGGATTTATATCCCGCCCTCCACTCCCAAGAGTCTCAGAGCGGCTCACAATCTCCTTTCCCTTCCTCCCCCACAACAGACACCCTGTTAGGTAGATGAAGATATTGGATTTATATCCCGCCCTCCACTCCAAAGAGTCTCAGAGCGGCTCACAATCTCCTTTCCCTTCCTCCCCCACAACAGACACCCTGTGAGGTATATGAAGATATTGGATTTATATCCCGCCCTCCACTCCAAAGAGTCTCAGAGCGGCTCACAATCTCCTTTCCCTTCCTCCCCCACAACAGACACCCTGTGAGGCGGGTGGGCTTAGAGGGCTCTCACAGCAGCTGCCCTTTCAAGGCAACCTCTGCCAGAGCTATGGCTGACCCAAGGCCATTCCAGCAGCTGCAAGCGGAGGAGTGGGGAATCAAACCCGGTTCTCCCAGATAAGAGTCCGCGCACTTAGCCACTACACCAAACTGGGTCTCTAATATATAGACCATCCCCCACCCTGAATCTTAGTGGTTAAAATCTCCTATATCTTCTCCCCTCACAACAGACATCCTGTGAGGAGGGTGGGGCTGAGAGAGCTCTCTCAGCAGCTGCCCTTTCAAGGACCACTCTGCCAGAGCTATGGCTGACCCAAGGCCATTCCAGCAGCTGCAAGTGGAGGAGTGGGGAATCAAACCCGGTTCTCCCAGAGAAGAGTCCGCTCACTTCACCATTACACCAAACTGGCTCTCCCTGGCAAGGACTTGCTTGGGCTCGTTAATCATGTCAAGGAGTGAAATTCTAGCAGGAGCTCCTTTGCATATTAGGCGACACCCCCGATGTAGCCAATCCTCCAAGAGCTTACAGGGCTCTTTTTCTGGCAAGCTCTTGGAGGATTGGCTGCACCATGTGGGCGTGGCCTAATATGCAACGGAGCTCCTGCTAGAATTCCACCCCTGTCAACGCGCATTGCTCACCATCTTCAGTGATGGCGGTGAAGAGTACTGTCGAGGCGCAGCTGACTCATGGGCGTTTCAAGGCAGGAAACATTCCGAGGTGATTTTGCCCTTGCCTGCCTCTGCCTCTCCCACCCAAGTACAAACCGCTTCGGAGATCTGTTGAGTTCAGGCCAGGCTGGGCCCTCTGCATCAGGAAAGAAGACGAACGAAGGAGGTTTGCCCTTGCCTGCCTCTGTGTAGAAGCCCTGAGCTTTCTACCTGAACTTTTCTCTACCTGAACTTTTTCTCTGAAGAAGTGAACAATGACTCATCAAAGTAGGGTTTCCAAGTCCAATTCAAGAAATATCTGGGGACTTCGGGGTTGGAGCCAGGAGACGTTGGGGGCGGAGCCAGGAGACTTTGGGGTGGAGCCAAGAGACGTTGGGGGTGGAGCCAGGAGACGTTGGGGGCGGAGCCAGATACAAGGGTGTGACAAGCATCATTGAGCTCCAAGGGAGTTCTGGCTATCACATTTAAAGGGACAGCACACCTTTTTAAATGTCTTCCTTCCATAGGAAATCATGAAGGATAGGGGCACCTTCTTTTGGGGCTCATAGAATTGGACCCCCTGGTCCAATCGTTTTGAAACTTGGGGGGTACTTTGGGGAGAGGCACTAGATACTATACTGAAAGTTTGGTGCCTCTACCTCAAAAAACAGCTCCCTCAGAGCCCCCGAAACCTCCAGATCAATTCCCCATTATACCCTATGAGAATCGATCTCCCCATAGGGAATAATGACGTGCTCAGCAGACATTTCCCTCCCTGCCCCCACCATGTTTCTGGCAACTCTGAAGCGAGGGATTGGTGTCTCTACTCACTCGTTGCTGCCAACGTCTTCAAAGTAACACAGACACACCATCTCAAGAGGAAGCCTTTCAGTCAGAGACTGAAGCCTCCAAAGGCACATGGTCCTCTGGGGGCGGGGCTTCCCCCCGCCGGCCAACTGACTGGGGGCAGGAAGGAGTCTGGGAAAGCGGAAGAACCTCCGCAGGAACCTGGGGATTGGCAAGCCTAGTTGGACTAGATGACCCTAGAGGTCCCTTCCAGCGCTATGATTCTAAGCTGAGCTAGTGTGAACTAGCTCACTGATTTTTAGTCTCCAGCTCACACATTTTTGTCTTAGCTCAGGAAAAATGGCCCCAGAGCACGATAATTCATGCAGGAGCTCATAACTTTCATGCCAGTAGCTCACAAAGTAGAATTTTTGCTCACAAGACTCTGCAGCTTAGAGGGAACATTGGCAGAGACCCCTTCAGTACTCTGAGGTGGGGAAACTGAGGCACAAACCAAAAGAAGCAGCAGACAATCTCACATTGCCACACAAACTGACCGTGCCCCCTTTATAATCATCTTCCAAGGGCCTTCTCCGCCCGTCCCTTCAGCTTTTGAGGACAGGAAGGCAACAAAGGGAACCACGGCTTTCTTTGTGGTGGCTCCCCATTTGTGGGATAAGCTCTCCAGGGACATTCATATCCCGTCATCTTTGCTTTCTTATAGGAACCTGCTTTCCCCCAGCATTTTTCAGGCTCTGCCATATTTATTGGCTTTCTTTGTGGATCTTTACACAGCTGTTTTAGATAACGGTTCTTATTTTATTTTGTCTCGTTTTTTATACACTTCCTCAGAGACTCTTTGAGCACGATGGAAGGCCGTGCGTTTTTAAAACAAACAATAAAACACATCCAAGAATCCCCCACTCGCCTTGTCTCACTCTTCCTCTCCGCAGCTCCAGGTCTGGCTGTATTGGGGGCGGGTAGGTGAGACAGACCTGGATTCAAATCCTGTCACCAGCAAATCTTATTGTCTGACTCAAGGCCAGTTGCAATTATCAAAAGACCAGGCTGAGTCACCAAAGGGCAACAGTGTGAGAAGTCATTACTCAGGTGGAATACCGAGTCGGTTTGAAGCAGCCGTGAAGTCGGGAGTCCAGGCATTCGGTAAGATCTGTGAATGGCAGGAAATTAGCATATAAATAAAGAAACACAAGAGTTAACAAACAAAGGTGAGAAAGAAGTTTGAGTCCAGCAGCACCATCAAGAGAAACAAAAGTTCAATTCTGGATATAAACGAGAACTGAGAGACTTCAACAAAGCAGGAGACAAGTGGCACCTTTAAGACCAACCAAGTTTTATTGAGAACGTAAGCTTTCGTGTTCTCTCTAAGCACACTTCCTCAGACGAGGGGATCAGGTATTGCAGCTGGAATACATGCAGTTTGTTGATTAAGAGGGCAAACTAACCGATCACACGGTCACACAAAACAGTGCGGCTTGGCCATTTGGTCTGGATAGCCATGAAAGGTAATAAAGTTCCCTGCCAAATGGTGTTTCTGCAAATCTGGGTAAATCACAAAAGGACCTGTATATCCTAGCTGTAATCCACCCAATCGATTTATCAGCATCAATCTGTACATTATAAACATCCTTCCAGTCTGCCATTAGAAAACAAGAATACATTAAATGAAAATGGGTTAAGTAAATGTAATGAGATAAATAGCCAATATCCCTTATTTGAGTATGTCAATATAAAACATTATTCTGATACACTATTATAAAAGAGAAATACATTGGAATACTGTGGGTGTATAGCTACACTCACTGAGAGTGGGTTTAGCATATGTAATGAGATAAAAAAAAACCAATATCCCTGTTCAGTCCCGGGGAGGTGTTTGTTCCAAGTTTCATAATCATTTGTAATTCAGCAATTTCTCTCTCCAGCTACCCTCTGGGGTAGGTTAGTGAAGAAGAAGAGATTGGATTTATACCCTGCCCTTCGCTAACCAAAGGAGTCTCAGAGCGGCTTACAAATCTCCTTTCCCTTCCCCTCCCCATGACAGACCCCACGTGAGGAAGGTGGGGCTGAGAGGGCTCTCCCAGAAGCTGCCCTTTCAAGGACAACTCCTCTGAGTGCTACAGGTGACTCAAGGCCATTCCGGCAGGTGCAAGTGGAGGAGTGGGGAATCAAACCCGGTTCTCCCAGAGAAGAGTCTGCACACTTCACCCATGACACCAGGGTCCTCCAGCCAGCTTCCACGGCAGGAGTGGGGATTTGAACCCAAGTTTTCCAGATCCTAGTCTGGAACTTTAACCACGACACCACCGGGCTCTCATTAAAAACACAAGTAGAAGCAGCCCCATGGCACGGAGTGGTAAAGCTGCCTTACTGAAGTTCAAGCTTTCTGCTCACGACCCAAGTTCGATTCCAGCGGAAGCTGGGTTCAGGTGGCTGGCTCCAGGTTGACTCCGCCTTCCATCCTTCCGAGGAAGGTCAAATGAGTACCCAGCTTGCTGGGGGGCGGGGGAGAAGTGTAGATGACTGGGGAAGGCAATGGCAAACCACCCCGTAAAAAGTCTGCTGTGAAAACATGATGCGACGTCACCCCATGAGTCGGAAATGACTGGTGCTTGCGCAGGGGATTACCTTTACCTTTTAAAAAGATTTGGCTTCGCCTAAAAATCTGCCTTGGAACATTCTTATCCTGCTTACTAGTTAAAGCCTGTATCCCTTCTCCATTTTATCTTCACAGCAGTCCTGCAAGGTAGGTTAGGCTGATTGACAGCGGCTGGCCCCGGGTCACCCAATGAGTTGTAGGGCCAACTGGAACCAGGATCTCACCTTTCCTACTCAGAAACGCAAACCACCAGGCTCCACTGGCTATTTCAGGTGCCCTCAGCCACGCCCCCTTCCTTCCTAGGTACTGCAGCACACCGTCCTTGCAGGGTGAGAAATGGGGCCGGCAAAGCGCACATATAACATTAACGCGTGTGCGTTAAACAAAATTGCTGCACAGCAAAAGTAGACCCGACCATTGTGATTTAAAGCACACGTTCCTGTCTTCTCTGACCAAGAGCTCTGTGTAACTCTAAAGTCTGCATGCATCTGACCCACCCCCCAAAAGAAGATTGCCTCATTTGTATCCCTTTCCAGCTTTCTTTCATGGCATCCATCTCAGAGAACCGGAAGACTTGTTCTCACTTGAGTGTAACACTTGTGATTTTTTCCAGCCTGCCACCTCCACTCACGTCCAACAACTCTGTGGAACACCTGCGGCTTGCCTGAACTCAGCTGCATCCCCTTTGCAGGCTGTCCTGGGCCTCCCCACACCCAAATAACTGAGCTGCTACTTTGTGCTTGTGCAATAAAACCCAAGCACACCCCGGGTCCCAATTCCTTTCCCTGTCCAGCCGCCCCTCTTTCTCCAAACCAAGACCAGGGAGCCATCTAGGTGAACCAACCCACGCCCCAAACTCTCTCCCTGTACTCTGAGCGGCTCTCTCCTATTCAGCTGTTGCAATCTTTTTAAAAAGTCATGAGTCTCATTTAAAATAATAATGAGATTTTAAAATATAATATACCTTATGTTTGTTTTTCTCCCTTGCCTTCTGGCATTTAATTTTTTTTCTTTGGGGGGGGAGTGCAAAGACGTCGCCGCGTGACAGTTGGTTTGGTTGGGAGCGGGGTCAGTTTGGGTTGTGTTCCCCCACTCACCCCCACTGCAGACAGCCAGGGAGAAACAATCCGTGTTCATTTATTTCAATTTTTCTACAGAGATGGAGCCCAGAAGGTCCGGATTTGCAAAACCAGAGTGGTTCTTGCTTCCCTCCTGCTCCCTCCTTTCGACAACTTTACTCCACCCCCAATTTCTCCTCCTGGAAGCCTTTGCTTTCTCCCACCTCTCTGATACACCCTTCCCTTCTCTACCATCGCTTTCCTTTCCCTTGCCTCATTAGTGCCTTCCCCTTCCACTTCGCTCTTCCCACCCCCATCCCATCATGAATTGATAGAAATATTTAAGAGTCTATGAAATATTTCAATTTACTTGGTTTTATAATTAGAAATTGAAATGTATAATATTTTATACTGTGCCCCAAGCTGAATTCTATACATTGGATTTTGGGGTTTTTTACTTGTTCATTAATGATCTGGAGTTGGGAGTAAGCAATGAAGTGGCCAGGTTTGCAGATGACACTAAATTGTTCAGGGTGGTGAGAACCAGAGAGGATTGTGAGGAACTCCAAAGGGATCTGTTGAGGCTGGGTGAGTGGGCGTCAACGTGGCAGATGAGGTTCAATGTGGCCAACTGCAAAGTAATGCACACTGGGGCCAAGAATCCCAGCTACAAATACAAGTTGATGGGGTGTGAACTGGCAGAGACTGACCAAGAGAGAGATCTTGGGGTCGTGGTAGATAACTCACTGAAAATGTCAAGGCAGTGTGCGATTGCAATAAAAAAGGCCAACGCCATGCTGGGAATTATTAGGAAGGGAATTGAAAACAAATCAGCCAGTATCATAATGCCCTGTATAAATCGATGGTGCGGTCTCATTTGGAGTACTGTGTGCAGTTCTGGTCGCCGCACCTCAAAAAGGATATTATAGCATTGGAGAAAGTCCAGAAAAGGGCAACTAGGATGATTAAAGGGTTGGAACACTTTCCCTATGAAGAAAAGTTAAAAAGTTTGGGGCCCTTTAGCTTGGAAAAACGTCGACTGCGGGGTGACATGATAGAGGTTTACAAGATTATGCATGGGATGGAGAAAGTAGAGAAAGAAGTCCTTTTCTCCCTTTCTCACAATACAAGAACTTGTGGGCGTTCAATGAAATTGCTGAGCAGTCAGGTTAGAATGGATAAAAGGAAGTCCTTCTTCACCCAAAGGGTGATTAACGTGTGGAATTCACTGCCACAGGAGGTGATGACCGCTGCAAGCATAGCCAGCTTCAAGGGGATTGGATAAAAATATGGAGCAGAGGTCCATCAGTGGCTATTAGCCACTCTGTGTGTGTGTGTGTGTGTGTGTATATATTAGCCACTGTGTGACGCAGAGTGTTGGACTGGATGGGCCATTGGCCTGATCCAACAGGGCTTCTCTTATGTGACACAGAGTGTTGCACTGGATGGGCCATTGGCCTGATCCAACATGGCTTCTCTTATGTTCTTCTGTGACACAGAGTGTTGGACTGGATGGGCCACTGGCCTGATCCAACAGGGCTTCTCTTCTTTTCTTCTGTGACACAGAGTGTTGGACTGAATGGGCCATTGGCCTGATCCAACAGGGCTTCTCTTATGTTCTTATGTGACACAGAGTGTTGCACTGGATGGGCCATTGGCCTGATTCAACATGGCTTCTCTTATGTTCTTCTGTGACACAGAGTGTTGGACTGGATGGGCCATTGGCCTAATCCAACATGGCTTCTCTTATGTTCTTAATGCCACTTGTTACTTATTTTTCTTTCGTTTTTTGGATGGGTCTCTGTCCGTATTAAACTTGGACCAATTTCACACTCGCCTTACGCTGCCCTCATGTCCGTCTTCTCAGCATGGCGCCCTCCCAATTTCCCACTATTTGCGTCGGGGCTGCAGCAAACATCGCAGACTTCGTGCAGCAAATAGAAACTAGTTTTTAGCGAAGTTTGCTGCAGCTCTGATGTTTGCTGCAGCTCCAACACAAATAGTGGGAAATCGGGAGGACGCTGCACTGAGAAGACGGATGTGAGAGCGGCGTAAGGGTGAGTGTGAAGTCAGTCTTGATTTGTGTGTGTGTGTGTGTGCAAAACTCAGGCCTCAGATTCAGCAGGAGCTCCACAGGAGCACAGCTCCTGAACCTTTCTGAGGGTTCCCCCTCTTCCTCCCCACCTAACTTGTCCATTGAATGGTAGGTGCAGCTGCATAACAATTCCTGGATTAGGAGAGCGGGCAGCCAGCCAGCCAGCCACCAGGGGCTTTGCCACGCCCTCAGCAGCCCTCATTAACCCCTGGAGAAGCCCACACCACCCTTTCTCCACTTCTGATGTGATTTTGGGTGGTGGGTGGCTTGCTGGCCTTTTGACTAGGGGCGGGAGGGCAGCCCAGGAGAGCCCCAGGCGAGCGAGGCCTGCTTGAGCTGGCTGGATCTCTAGGCAGCCAAAGCAGGCCTCGCTTGCCTGGGGCTCTCCTTTCTTGTGTCGGGTTGCTTGTGGCTGGTGGGGGAGGCATATGCTAATGAGTTATGCTAACGAGCTCCACTACCTATTTTTCTACCAAACGACCCCTGGCAAAACTAGAATGCAAGGAGCGTATTGGCCACACAAAGATAACATGTGAGTTGAACAGAAGCACTGCTCGGAAGTTGTTGACCCCCGCAAGCAACATGGAAGGGTGATGTTCTTAGACCGGGCCGAGCTGAGGCATTTTTGAGCCTGGGAAATCCAAAGGGCAGCAGAGAGCCAAGGTGCTGTAGTGGTTAAGAGTGTTGGAATAGTACCTACAAGGCCCCAGGTTCGAATTCCCGCTTGTGCCACAGAAGCTCGCTAGTGTGACCTCAGTAGGGTTGCCAGGTCCAATTCAAGAAATATCTGGAGACTTTAGGGGTGGAGCCAGGAGACTTTGGGGGTGGAGTCAGGAGACTTTGGGGGTGGAGCCAAGAGACATTGGGGGTGGAGCCGGAAGCAAGGTTGTGACAAGTATAATTGAACTCCAAGGGGGGTTCTGGCCATCACATTTAAAGGGACCACACACCTTTTAAATGCCTTCCCTCCATTGGAGCTAACGAAGGATAGGGATGCCTTCTTTTGGGGTTCATAGAATTGGACCCCCTAGCCCAATCCTTTTGAAACTTCGCTGGTATTTTGGGGAGAGGCACTGGATGTTATGCTGCAAATGTGGTGCCTCCATCTCAAAAAACAGCCCCCCCCCAGAGCCCCAGATACCCACAGATTAATTCAGCATTATACCCTGTGGGAATCGGCCTGCATAGGGAATCATGGAGTGCCCAGCAGACATCCCCCCCCCCCGCTTTCTGATGACCCTGAAGCAGGGGGAGGACCTCCAAACCAGGGGATCCCCTGCCCCCACCTGGGGATTGGCAACCCGAAAACTCACTAAGGTCTGAGTCCAACCTGTTGCTAACTGTTGGCATTTTCTTCAGCACAGACTTGGAACACAGGACACACACACACACACACACAGACACCTTGTGACCATCACACATCTCCCGTTGCCATGAATCCCAAAGGTTAATTATAGGTTATTTATGCATGGTGTGGAAGTATCACTCCTCCGGCTTCTTGCCCCGCCGATAATCTCTTTTTTTGGATGGCCTGGCCTGGCCCCGTTCACCATCTAGAACACACAAGCTGCATCTCAGCTGTCTTTTCTCCAAGAATAAAAGCCCCAGTGTTTACTTAGACTGTTCATCTTACTTAAGCACATAATTGCATGCTAAACTTATGCACTGGTTGCACAAGGGTGGAACTGCCATGGCTGCACCCCAAAGAATGCGGGGAATCCTAGTTTGACGAGGCCCTAACTACGATGGGTCCAGGCTGGCCTGTTCTTATAGGGTTGCCAATCCCCAGGTGGGGGCAGGGGATCCCCCGGTTTGGAGGCCCTCCCCCCGCTTCAGGGTCATCAGAAAGCAAGGAGGAGGGAGGAAAGGAAATGGCTGCTGGAAACTCAATTATACCCTATGGAGATTGATTCCCATAGGGTAGGATGGGAAATTGATCTGTGGATATCTGGGGCTCCAGAGGTGCTGTTTGTTGAGGTAGAGGCACCAAACATTCAACATAGCACCCAGCACCTCTCCCCAAAATACCCTCCAAGTTTCAAAAAGATTGGACCTGGGAGTCCAATTCTATGAGCCCCCAAAGAAGGTGCCCCTATACTTCATTATTTCCAATGGAGAGAAGGCATTTTAAAAGAGCACGGTCCCTTTAAATGTGATGGCCAGACCTCTTGTTGGGGTTCAATTATGCTTGTCACAGCCTTGCTCCTGGCTCCACCCCAATGTATCCTGACTCCACCCCCAAAGTCTCCTGGCTCCACCCTCAAAGTTCCCAGATATTTCTTGTGCTAGACTTGGCAACCCTAAGTCCAACTCCCTGCACAATGCAGGAAACTCACAAACCCCTCCCCCTAAATTCACAGGATCCGCATTGCTGTCAGATGGTCATCTAGCCTCTGTTTAAAAACCTCCAAGGAAGGAGAGCCCACCACCTCCAGAGGAGGAAGCCTGTTCCACTGAGGAATCACCCTAACGGTCAGGAAGTTCTTCCTAATGTTGAGCTGGACCTCTTTTGATTTAATTTCAACCCATTGGTTCTGGTCCTACCTTCTGGGGCCACAGAAAACAATTCCACACCATCCTCTCTATATGACAGCCCTTCAAGTACTTGAAGATGGTGATCATATCACCTCACAGCCGCCTCCTCTCCAGGCTAAACATCCCCAGCTCCTTCAACGTTTCCTCACAGAACTTGGTCTCCAGACCCCTCACCATCTTCATCGCCCTCCTCTGGACCCGTTCCAGCTTGTCTAGATCCTTCTTAAAATGCGGTGTCCAAAACTGAACTCAATACTCCAGGTGAGGTCTTACCAGAGCAGAGTAAAATGATACCATCACATCACGTGATCTGGACACTATACTTCTGTTGATACAGCCCAAAATTGCATTGGCCTTTTTAGCCGCCGCATCACGCTATTGACTCATGTTCAGCGTATGATCCACTAAGACCCCTAGATCCTTTTTGCACAGACTACTGCTAAGGCAAGTCTCCCCCATCCTATAACCATGCATTGGATTTTTCCTGCCTAAATGCAGAACTTTACATTTATCCCTGTTAAAATTCATTTTATTGGTTTTAGCCCAGTTTCCCAGCCTGTCAAGGTCATCCTGTATCCTGTTTCGGTCTTCGTCTGTGTTTATTTATTTCTTTGATTTATATCCCGCCCTCCCCACCGAGGCGGGCTCAGGGTGGCTTACAACATAAAAGCATAGAACAATAACATTAATAAATATTAAAATACATATTCAATAGTTTACAGTAGTTAAAACAATTAAGACAATTAAGCCAGTTAAGACAAAGGAATAGAAACAGTCTATTAATTTGGTGTTAATCTGATGGTGACGGACTTCCTTCGAAGTTCTAAAGTGCCAGTCGGTTGTATGCCAACCGGAAGAGGACAGTCTTGCAGGCCTTGCGGAACTGTCCAAGGTTCCGCAAGGCCCTCTCTTCATCCGGTAACTGGTTCCACCAGCAGGGGGCTGTGATTGAAAAGGCCCTATCGCTGGTCGATTTCAGTCAGGCCTCCTTCAGCCCCGGGATTACTAGAAGATTTTGTGATCCAGATCTAAGTATTCTCTGGGGAACATGTGTTTGCAACCCCTCCCAATTTAGTATCATCGGCTTAGAGGGAACACTGGTCTCTGCTCATCCGGGTGCCGGAGAACGGGCCAGTACTGACATCCGCAGGCCTAGGAAGGAGGCAGGCAGACTGGCTTACTGGGGTGCAGGGTCGGTGCTGGGCTTTCTGGCGCCCTCGGCGAATCACCCACTAGAGCCCCCCCACCCTTATTAAAAACGATAGGGAAAATGAAGCGCGCCAAACTTGAAACTTTTCACATTTTTAATTTACTGATTTTTAATTGTAATTTTTAAAATATAAAATATGTGATATGTTATTTAAAAAAATGGTGAGAATCAGTGCTTGCTTGCTGGCCACACCAGGAAAGAGGGTGGCGGGATAGGCTGAGGTGGGAGACCAAGTCGCACGGCGGGGAGAGGGGGGGTGGGCTCAGCTTTGTTGAGGGCAGCTTGGTGATGGGGAGAAGATGAGGCGACAGCGGTCAGCAGCCAGAGTCATGCGTCTGGGAGGGGGCACCAGGGCCAGGTGGCGCCCTTGGCGACTGCCTATATTGCCTCCTTCCATGCACCAGCCCTGCTGGGGTGGGGCTGTAGGGTTGCCAATCCCCAGGTGGGGGCAGGGGATCCTCCGGTTTGGAGGCCCTCTCCCTGCTTCAGGGTCATCAGAAAGTGGGGGGAGGGGAGGGAAATGTCTGCTGGGAACTCTATTATTCCCTAGGGAGATTTATTCCCATAGGAAATCATGGAGAATTGATCCGCGGGTATCTGGGGCTCTGGGGGGCTGTTTTTTTGGGGGGTAGAGGCACCAAATTTTCAGTATAGCATCCAGTGCCTCTCCCCAAAATACCCCCCAAGTTTCAAAAAGATTGGACCAGGGAATTGATCCGCGGGTATCTGGGGCTCTGAGGGGCTGTTTTTTGGGGGTAGAGGCACCAAATTTTCAGTATAGCATCCAGTGCCTCTCCCCAAAATACCCCCCAAGTTTCAAAAAGATTGGACCAGGGGGTCCAATTCTATGAGCCCCAAAAGAAGGCGCCCCTATCCTTCATTATTTCCTATGGAAGGAAGGAATTGAAAAGGTGTGCCGTCCCTTTAAATGTGATGGCCAGAACTCCCTTTGGAGTTTAATTATGCTTGTCACAGCCTTGATCTTGGCTCCACCCCTACTGTCTCCTGGCTCCACCCCCAAAGTCTTCTGGCTCCACCCCCAAAGTCCCCAGATATATCTTGAATTGGACTTGGCAACCCTAGGGGGCTGTGTCTCATACCTTGGAGTAGCGTCGCTGAAAAAAAAAATAACAGGATCCCCAAAGGGAGTAGGGAAGGCCTCTTCCCCTAGTCCCTCTTCTCTAGGGAAAGGGCCTCTCCTTGGGAAGTTTGGGGTGAGGCAGAAGGCCGATCTCTAGGGTGACTGCTTGGTTTCCAGGGAAACAAAGAGGTTTCTGCTAGTGGGAAATATTCTAGGAGTGGGGTTTTTTTTTTGCATGGTGGTGATGAGGAGGGAGAAAAATTGTTCCATGGAGGCTGGGGAAACGGCACAGCGAGCGTCCGGGTGTCCCACCGCGCTTCTCCCACGGGGAGCGATTTGGCAGGCAGTCGCTGGCGGATGCCACTTTGCACCCAGATCCAAGAGGGTCTGGCGGCTTCCCCAGCAATATCGGTCCTCACGCAGAAGACATAACGAGCCCACCGGATGCGGAGTTTTAATTAAGCACGGCTCCCTGCCGGTTTGGGCTTTTTGCGGGAGATAATTGGCGGTGTCAGGATTCCTGCGCAGCTGGAATCCCAGCCTCTCAGCCTCCCCGTTGCTGTCTAACAAAATGGCTTCCGAGAGGACCCCTCTGTGTTACTTTCTGTGGCTTGACTCACTGTCCTGAGTGGTCTTTGCTTTTGAAGTTCCTTTCTGCAACCCACCACTCCCTGGAACTGAAGGTTGCCAACCTCCAGGTGGGGCCTGGAGAGCAGCCAGAGTTGCAGTTAACCTCCAGACTACCAAGACTCATTCCTCTGGAGAAATGGCTGCTTTGGAGGGTGGACTGTTTGGCATTTTAAGAGCATAAGAACATCAGAGGAGCTATGCTGGATCAGAGCAGTGGTCTATCTAGTCCAGCATCCTGTTTCACACACTGGTCAATGTGTTCCTCTGGACTTTCAACAACAGGGCAGAGAGGCTGAGGCCTTCCCCTGAGAAGAACATCAGAAGAGCCCTTCTGGATCAGACAGGGAGAATCCATCTAGTCCAGCTTCCAGTCTCACACAGTAGCCAACCAGTTCCTCTGGAGGGCCAGCAACAGGGCAGAGAGGCCGAGGCCTTCCCCTGAGAAGAACCTCAGAAGAGCCCTTCTGGATCAGACCAGGGAGAGTCCATCTAGTCCAGTCTCCAGGCTCACACAGTGGCCAACCAGTTCCTCTGGAGGGCCAGCAACAGGGCAGAGAGGCCAAGGCCTTCCCCTGAGAAGAACATCAGAAGAGCCCTTCTGGATCAGACCAGGGAGAGTCCATCTAGTCCAGCCTCCTGTCTCACACAGTGGCCAACCAGTTCCTCTGGAGGGCCAACAACAGGGCAGAGAGGCCGAGGCCTTCCCCTGAGAAGAACATCAGAAGAGCCCTGCTGGATCAGACCAGTGAGGGTCCCTCTAGTCCAGCCTCCAGTCTCACACAGTGGCCAGCCAGTTCCTCTGGAAGGCCAACAACAGGGCAGAGAGGCTGAGGCCTTCCCCTGAGAAGAACCTCAGAAGAGCCCTGCTGGATCAGACCAGGGAGGGTCCATCCAGTCCAGCCTCCTGCCTCACTCAGGGGCCAACCAGTTCCTCTGGAGGGCCAACAACAGGGCAGAGAGGCTGAGGCCTTCCCCTGAGGAGAACATCAGAAGAGCCCTGCTGGATCAGACCAGTGAGGGTCCATCCAGTCCAGCCTCCTGCCTCACTCAGGGGCCAACCAGTTCTTCTGGACAGCCAGCAACAGGGCAGAGAGGCCGAGGCCTTCATAAGAACATCAGAAGAGCCCTGCTGGGTGAGACCAGTGATCCATCTCATCCATCAGGGTGCTGGGAGAAAGCAAAACAAGAGGGCTGCTACCTTTCTGCAGCTGGAAGCAGGATATTAGGCTAAAGAGGAATCTTTGGTTCACCTGAGCCTCCTTCGGGCTCTGAGATCATGGAGCGAATCCCCTTGAATTCAGTGGAAAAGCTAGTGTGCTGCAGCGGTTAAGAGTGTCCTTCTGGGAGATGCAGGTTCGAATCTCCACTCTGATTGCTGGTGACTGGCCGGTTCACACCAATACACCCTCTAAGCCGTGGAGTCTTGTGAACAATAATTACTTCTTGGCGTTCGAATTGTGAGCCACTGCATAAATGAGTTTGCTGTGGGGCCATTTTTCCTGAGCTGAGACAAAAATGCGTGAGCCAGAGACGAAGAGCTAGCTCACACTAACTCAGCTCAAAGGAACACTGGTTCACACACCCCTTGCCTAACCTAGCTCATGAGGTTGTTCTGAGGATAAAGCAGAGGAGAAGAGAACAACACAGACTGCTTTTGGTCCCCGTGGGGGTATTTATTTTATTTTATTTATATCCCGCTCTCCCCTCCGAAGCAGGCTCAGGGCGCCTCACTACATAAAACCACAACAAACAGTTAATTTAGGGGGAGGTGTTTGTGAGTTTCCTGCATTGTGCAGCGGGTTGGACTAGATGACCCTAGAGGCCCCTTCCAACTCTCCTTCCTTGGAGGTTTTTCAAGAGAGGCTAGATGGCCCTCTGACAGCAATGAAGATCCTGTAAATTTGGAGGGAGGTGTTTGTGAATTTCCAGCACTGTGCAGCGGGTTGGACTAGATGACCCTAGAGGTCCCTTCCAACTCTAGGAGTCTTCAGGAGGTGGTGGGCTCTCCTTCCTTGGAGGTTTTTCAACAGAGGCTAGATGGTCCTCTGTCAGTGAAGAAGATCCTGTGAATTTAGGGGGAGGTGTTTGTGAGTTTTCTGCATTGTGCAGTGGGTTGGACTAGATGACCCTAGAGGTCCCTTCCAACTCTAGGATTCTATGAAAATCAATGCATATTATAAATTACACATTCAGTCAAAACAGTCACAATAATGAAAACAATTGGTGCTAATCTCTTTGATGTTATGTTTCAGATTTCCATGGCAACAGTATTTCCTCAGTTTCTCTATGACACAAACTCAACGTCAGTTGAAAGCCAACCGGAAGAGTGTGGTCTTACAGGCCTTGCGGAACTGAACAAGGCCCTGCCAGGCCCTTACTTCTTCTGGTAACTGATTCCACCAGTAGGGCGCTGCGACCAAGAAGGCCCTTTCTAGTGGGCTTTAATTTGGCCTCCTTTGGCCTGGGGATTACTAATCGATTTTGAGATCCAGATCGAAGTACCCTCTGGGGAGAGACGGGTAGAAAGCCGGGAAGTGCCGGATTAAACCCCGTGGAGGCCTCTAGGCAGTCAAAACGTTGGGGGCCCCCTCGCAATCCACAGCAAAGTCGGAGTGCCCACCCCGCCACCTACGGCCCTTGCTGCAGCCCATAGGCCCCTCCTCAAAAGCCTCTTTGACAAAGCTGAGAGGCAGAGAGAGGGAAATTTGGTGACAGCGCCGGCAGCCACCGCACCAGACAAGTTGGGCAAAGAATGGCTCAGTTGCTGGCTGCAGGTGCAGGCTGGGAGGGCTGCAAGCAGGGGGCAAAATGGGGTGAGGGGAAGACGGCATGAGACCCCTTAAAGGCATGGGGGCCCCTAGGGCAGTGCCCACTCAGCCTAATTGTTAATCCGGCCCTGAAGGCAGGGTAGACGTGGATGAAATAAAGAAAAGCAAAGGATAAAAGGAATGCAGCTCAGGAGCTTGGGGTGTGTGTGTGATTGTGTTTGTGTTGGGAAGGAGGGATTCCCCTCCTCTCTAATTGCTTGCAACCTGCTCCCAATTAGGGGAGAGAGCTGCCTCAGCCTTCCTGCCGGGTCTCCAGGCCTCCTACCTGTCAGCTTCGATCCTGTGAAGAATTCGGGCTGCAGGCGGCGGGATGGGCCCAGGTGTCCGTGGGACTCCTCGGGGCTAGACGGGGATCCCTGCGCTGTCGGCGTGGCGTCCCGCTCCGCTCTCCTGTCGCCTAACCGGAGTCCCCCCTCCTCCCCCCCCCGGCATTCGGGTGAGCCCCCCGCTAATGAGCCTGCATGCTCACAGTGCCTCGACAAGCCGGGGGTCTGTCTGCCGCTGCCCGGAGCCCACCTTGGTGGGAAGCGTAGAATTCAATCTATATGCAAATGCGCGTGCCAGGAAATTAGCAAAGTTCAGGCTGATTGGATCTGCCATAATGCAAAGGGACAGAACACGTGTACGAAGCAGGCGGGTGGCGAGGTGTGGGGAGGCGGTGGAAACAGCCCGGGGTTTCCTGATAGGCCAGGTGGCTGCTAGCGGGGGGTGGGGGTTGCCAGACCCAGCTGGGGAAACTCTTGGAGGTGGGTGCGGGAGGAGCCTGGAGGGCAGGGAACTCAGGGGGCTCTCAGGTAGGGTTGCCAAGTCCAATCCAAGAAATATTTGGGGACTTTGGGGGTGGGGCCAGGAGACATTGGGGGTGGGGCCAGGAAACTTTGGGGGTGGAGCCAGGAGCAAGGGTGTGACAAGCAGAATTGAACTCCCAAGGGAGTTCTGGCCATCACCTTGAAAGGGACCGCACGCCTTTTTTAAATGCCTTCCTTCCATAGGAAATAATGAAGGATAGGGACACCTTCTTTAGGGGCTCATAGAAATGGACCCCCTGGTCCGATCTTTTTGAAACTTGAAGGGTATTTTGGGGAGAGGCACCAGATGATATATTGAAAATATGGTGCCTGTACCTCAGAAAACAGCCCCTCCCCAGAGCCCCAGATACCCGCAGATCAATTCTCCATTATTTCCTATGGGAATAAGTCTCCATAGGGAATAACAGAGTTCCCAGCAGACATTCCCCTTCCCTCCCCCCGCTTTCTGATGACCCTGGAGCGGGGGGAGGGGGAGGGGGCCTCCAAATTGGGGGAATCCCCTGCCCCCACCTGGGGATTGGCAGCACTCCTGGAGACCTAGTTCTTGAACTCAGGCGGTGGGTCAGCTGCAGGGTGGATTGGTAACCCTATTATCAGACTGTAGAGGCCACCTTCCAAAGCAGCCCTTTTCTCCAAGGGAACTGATCTCTATTGTCTGGAGATGAGCTGGAATTCCAGGAGATCTCCTGGTCCCACCTGGAGGCTGGCATCCCTTGCCAGATTGCACTCCTATTGGCTCTGACCATTAGACATGGTTGCCCTGATGGGGCAGGAAACAGAACCATATTTCTTGGGGCCGCCTCCCTCCTGCAAAGAACAGGGCATGCGTTTCTCCTCCCCACCATTCCTTCCTTTAACCGTTAGGCTAGAGAGGGAGGGAGGGAGGGAGGAAGGAAGGAAGGAAGGAAGGAAGGAAGGAAGGAAGGAAGGAAGGAAGGAAGGAAGGAAGGAAGGAAGGAAGGAAGGAAGGAAGGAAGAAGGGAGGGAGGGAGGGAAGAAGGGAGGGAGGGAGGGAGGGAGGGAAGAAGGAAGGGGAAAAGGAAGGGAGGGAGGAAGGAAGGAAGAGAGGGAGGAAGAAGGGAGGGAGGGAGGGAAGAAGGAAGGGAGGGAGGGAGGAAGGGAAGAAGGGAGGGAGGGAGGAAGGAAGGAAGGAAGGAAGGGAGAGAGAGAGAGAGAGAGAGAGAGAGGGAGGGAGGGAGGGAGATGGGGAGAGAAAGGTAGAAAGAGCAACAGAGCTGGTCAAGCGCCCCCCCCCCCCCCCCAATCCCTGAAGAGCTCTCTCCCCGAGTGCCTTTTTATTATCTTTTAATTGCTCCTGGCTCTGTGGGGGCTCGAAGCTTTGGCTGGAAAGCAGGCTGCCTTGTGGGGGTGGACGGGGCCGAGGGCTTTCACAGAGGAATGAAAATGCCATCTGCACTTTAACAGGGGGCAGCAGCAGCCAGGCCCCAGGGCCTTTGGGGGAGGGGGATTGTCGTGCACCCGCTGCCCACACCCTTGCAGGGGCTCCACCAGCAGGCAGTGCAGGAAGCTGTGTGCATTGGGGGCTCACAAGTCAAATGAGGACCCAGCTTGCTGGGGGGGGGGGGGGGAAGTGTAGATGACTGGGGAAGAAGAAGAAGAAGAATTTCAGATTTATACCCGCCCTTCTCTCGGAATCAGAGACTCAGAGCAGCTTACAATCTCCTATATCTTCTCCCCCCACAACAGACACCCTGTGAGGTGGGTGGGGCTGAGAGGGCTCTCACAGCAGCTGCCCTTTCAAAGACAACCTCTGCCAGAGCTATGGCTGACCCAAGGCCATTCCAGCAGCTGCCAGTGGAGGAGTGGGGAATCCAACCCGGTTCTCCCAGATAAGAGAGCTATGGCTGACCCAAGGCCATCCCAGCAGCTGCAAGTGGAGGAGTGGGGAATCAAACCCGGTTCTCCCAGAGAAGAGAGCTCTGGCTGACCCAAGGCCCTTCCAGCATGTGCAAGTGGAGGAGTGGGGAATCAAACCCGGTTCTCCCAGATAAGAGAGCTATGGCTGACCCAAGGCCATTCCAGCAGCTGCAAGTGGAGGAGTGGGGAATCAAACCCGGTTCTCCTAGATAAGAGTCCACACACTTAGCCATGACACCAAACTGGAAGGCAATGGCAAACCCCGTAGTCGAAAACGACTGGTGCTTGCACAGGGGACTACCCTGACCTTTTTTATTCTAGGCCCGCAGACTGACCGAAGGAGTCACTGGGGACTAGGGTTGCCAAATCCAAATCAGGAAATATGTGGGGACTTTGGGGGTGGAGCCAGGAGAAGGGTTTGACCAGCATCATTGAACTCCAAAGGGAGTTCTGGCTATCACATTTAAAGGGACCACACACCTTTTAAATGCCTCCTTCCATAGGAAATAATGAAGGATAGGGTCACCTTCTTTAGGGGCTCATAGAATTGGACCCCCTGGTCCAATCTTTTTGAAACTTGGAGGGTGTTTTGAGGAGAGGCACTAGATGCTATGCTGAAAATTTGGTGCCTCTACCTCAAAAAACAGCCCCCCCCAAGATCCCCAGATACCCACGGATCAATTCTCCATTATTTTCTATGGGAATCAGTCTCCCTAGGGAATAATGGAGTGCCCGGTAGGCATTTCTCTCCCCTCCCCCTGCTTTCTGATGACCCTGAAGCGGGGGGGGAGGGCCTCCAAACTGAGAGAATCCCCTGCCCCCACCTGGGGATTGGCAACACTCCTGGAGACCTAGTTCTTGAACTCGGGCGGTGGGTCAGCTGCAGGGTGGGGGTGGGTGGCTGACCCCCTGGGGGTTTTGAGGCAAGAGAGGTTCCGAGGTGGCTTGCCATTGCCCGCCTCTGCACGGCAACCCAGTTTTTCGTTTTTGTGGCCTCCCGTCCAAGAATGA
The DNA here is from genome assembly GCF_032191835.1 of Heteronotia binoei. Classification (NCBI taxonomy): domain Eukaryota; kingdom Metazoa; phylum Chordata; class Lepidosauria; order Squamata; family Gekkonidae; genus Heteronotia; species Heteronotia binoei. Next base: position 54,780,402 of record NC_083239.1, on the reverse strand, counting down.
ACCCAGCCGACCCCACTTAGCTGCTGAGGCCTGACACGATTGAGCCAATCAGGGCCATCCAAGTAACGGCAGATGAACACGGGCCGTTCGCAGTTGCCTGTCTTTGCATAGCCACCCTGGGCTTCCTTGGTGGCCTGCTGTCCCCCATCCAAACACCCCCCAAGGCTGACCCTGCTTAGTTTAATGAGATTGGGCTCTCCTGGACGCCCACTCCAAAAACACACCTGCGACCTCCAGGCCCCCCAACCATACCGGTGTGTTGCGTTTCTTTTCTTTTTTTTTTTTTTAAAAAAAAAAACCAATTTTATTATAATGTAATATATCGTGATAACATGTCATCATTTGTCATTAAATGTTAGTACGCATATATCACATTTTCTCCACCCCACCCCCCTCTTTTGTGACCCCCAGCAATGCATGCCCCCTTAGCAAACATCCTCATCTAACTATTTAATCTAATTTGTTATAAGGTAATAAGTTCTATCTATTAAAGAATCTTTCTCCAAAAAACTCAAAGGTTACAATTATAATCCTCTTCATGCTATTTCTTCTTAGTCATTGGGAAAAAGTTATAATCATATTTTTTAAAACTGTAATCCATATATTGTTTCTTTAAAAATTAACCATTGTCAAAGATCGCCAAGTGTTCTTTAACCTTCCATTGTTTTTCAATTTAGTTTTGAAACTTTCCTCAGTCGTTTTTAAACTTTTCTAAATCTTGTTCTTTTAAGATTCTTGTAAGTTTGTCCATTTCACTCCAATGCATAACTTTCATAGTCCATTCCCATACTTCTGGTGTTTTGTCTTGTTTCCACATTTGTGCATATAATGTCCGTTCAGCTGAAAGCATGTACCAAATTATTGTTCTGTCTTGCTTTCGAAATGTTTCCATTTGTAATCCCAACAGGAAAATATCTGGTGCCTTCTTAATATTATATCCCAAAACTTTCGAAACCTCCTGCTGAATCATTTGCCAGAATTGTTTCGCCTTTTCACACGTCCACCACGTATGATAGAAAGATCCTTCATGACATTCACATTTCCAACATCTATCCGACAACTTATTGTTCATTTTTGCCAATTTCTTAGGTGTCATATACCACCCATGTAGCATTTAAAAACAATTTTCTTTTATATTATAACATGTAGAAATTTTCATAGAGTTCTTCCATAGATATTCTCAACCTGTGTGTTGCGTTTCCACCCCCCACCCCCCGTGTGTGTGATGTAGACCCATGGCTGGTGTGTGGGAGTAGGTGGCTGCCTAGGGCGTCACCTGGCCTAGGGGGTGATGCTTGGCGCCCCCTCTTCTCATGCACAGTGTGTGCGCTCCTTAGAGCCTGCCTTCCCCAATGGAAAGAAGTCTCCATGGGGCGCAGATGCTACCTGACAGGTTTTGTGTTCCCCGGGTCTGTTACAGAGTAGACCCGGAAAATGCAAAAGTGGACGGTCCTTGCGCAGTGCACTCCTCAGATCCCGGTAGGGATAAATTAACCCTTTGTAAAGCCCATATAGTCAAAGCAATGGTATTCCCAGTAGTAATGTATGGCTGTGAGAGCTGGACCATAAGGAAGGCCGAGCACAGAAGAATAGATGCTTTCGAGCTGTGGTGCTGGAGAAGAATCTTGAGAGTCCCGTGGACTGCAAGAAGATCCAACCATCGACAACCTCAGATATGCAGACGGCGCCACTCTAATGGCAGAAAGTGAGGAGGACCTAAAGAACCTCTTGTTGAGGGTGAAAGAGGAGAGCACAAAAGTAGGCTTGAAACTCAACATCAAAAAAACCTAAGATCATGGCATCCGGCCCCATCACTCCTTGGCAAATAGAAGGGGAAGACATGGAAGTCGTGACAGACTTCACATTTCTGGGATACAAGATCACTGCAGATGGTGACTGTAGCCATGAAATTAAAAGACGTTTGCTCCATGGGAGGACAGCTATGGCGAACCTGGGCAGTATAATAAAAAGTAGAGACATCACCCTGCCAACAAAAGTCCGTATAGTCAAAGCGATGGTATTCCCAGTAGTCATGTATGGCTGTGAGAGCTGGACCATAAGGAAGGCCGAGCGCAAAAGAAGAGATGCTTTTGAGCTGTGGTGCTGGAGAAGACTCTTGAGAGTCCCTTGGACTGCAAGAAGATCAGATCAGTCAGTCCAAAGGGAAATCAACCCAGACTATTCCCTGGAAGGTCAGATGCTGAAGCTGAAGCTCAAATCCTTTGGTCATCCAATGAGAAGGGAGCCCTCCCTGGAGAAGATCCTAATGCTGGGAAAGACAGAAGGCAAAAGAAGAAGGGGACGGTAAAAGAGGAGATGGCTGGACAGCGTTACTGATGTAACAAACACGAATTTGAGCAGACTTCGGAGGATGGTGGAAGACGGGATGGTCCATGGGGTTGCAAAGAGTTGAACTCGATTGTGCGACTGAACAACAAAAAAGCTGAAGAAGAGCAAATTACAGTTTCTAAAAACTGTTGAAGTTGTATGCTGCCACTCGTCCTTTGTACCAACGTTCCCTCTAAGCTGCAGAGTCTTGTGAGCAGCAATTGTACTTTGTGAGCTGCTGGCATTAAAGTTGTGAGCTCCTGCATAAAATTAGTGTGTTCCGGGAGGTCATCCTTCCTGAGCGAAAACAAAACCGTGTGAGCTGGAGGCTAAAAATCTGTGAGCTAGCTCACGCTAACTCAGCTTAGAGGGAACACTGCCTCTACTCTACTCTACCAGAGCCATGGGGTAGCTCAGGGGTAGAGCCTCTTTCTCGCACGCGCGAGGTCTTGCACTTTCACCTCCAAATAAAAGGATCAAGTCGAAATGGTCATGTGACGGTCTTGCCCCCCTGGCACCTCCAGCTAAAAGGATCGTGTACTCTCACAATTTTTATCGCTTTATCTCACAGGTTTGTGGTGTTTTTTTTTTTAAATAAAAATTAAAACGTAAAATAAACTGTCAATTAAAATGTAAATAGTTTCAAGTTTCATTTCTCCTACAATTCACTTTTTTAAACAATTTTTCCAATTACTGAGGGGGAGGGGGCGCTAGTAGGCAGCTTGCCTAGGGGCACCGAAAACCCTAGCACCGGCCCTATACCCCCTGTCCCGCTGCCCTGCGCCAGCAGGAGGCGCTGCCTCTCTCCCCCCTCAAACCCTCCGGAGGGGGATGGCAAAGGGTTCTCGGTAGCGCCTTGTAGATGAACAGATTTATTTTGGCAGATGTTCGCCTGGAGTCCGCGTCATCAGGTGCATGAACACATGCAGAAGAAGAAGAAGGAGAGGGGGAGGAATGGCGAACGGTGTGGGGCTCATAGGAGGGAGGCGGAGGGGAAGTGCGCTCTTTGGCTGGTGGCAAGGTGAAAGACTCGGGTTCCCTCGGGGAAAGGTCAGCAGAAACACAGACGAAGCCCTCTTGCCAAGCTGTGAAACGGCTTCGGCTCTGATGACCCGCCTGGGGGGAAAGTGGCTGCTATATTGAACTTAAAGTTGGGGGGGGGGGTAGAAATCTGCAACTGTAGAATGGGGAGGGAGGAGGGCGGCTGCGATAGGAAAGGCGAAATAGGCCTTGCGGCTCCTGCCTCCTGCTGCGGAGTGCGATGCGGCCTACAGCGTTGAGAGCTGTCGGATAAACCTGGGTTCATGTCCACTCTCAGCCCTGAAGCTTACTCCCTAGTGTGTGGCGGTAGTGGGGGAAGAGGGGGCTCGGGTTTCCTCTGCATCTGTTCATCCAGCCCATCAGAACTCCCATCAGCCACAGACCTGACACCCCTCTGTGGCGGCGGCTGCAATTCTCAGCCGTCCTCTCCCCAGAGAGACCAGCAGGCGAAATCCCTGCATAATTTTCACCTTTTTAGAAACTGTCACAAGCCTTTTAAACACGGCAGCCTGGAGGAACGGTGGGGAGTCCATTTTCTAGGAGCTATTGGCGGGGGGGGGGGGGGGGGGCAGCCAGGCGAGCCCAGATTAGCAGGGAAGAGGGTTGGATTCCTTGTAATTGCTGGCTCCAGTTGTTTGTTTGGTTCTTTGTTTTAAATACATTTCCTTTCTTTAGATTTCTCTTTTTTAAAAAGTCATTGTTTCCTGCTTTCGGCAATTTTGAAACCGAGCAAGTGGCTTATAAATGAGAGGCCGCAGCATGAAACAAAGGGACGGAAATTGCCCATGAAAAAGCGGGGGGAGGGGTGTGTAACAAAGGGGGGAGGGGACTTCTTTTTTCTCTTCCAGATCCATGCTTAATGTATAGAACCAGCCTCGCTCTGCAAACGGCTGCTTGGAGCAACCGATGAAAACCAAAATAAAAATATTCTACTCTGCCCCTGCATTTATCTTCCGTCAGTTATCTGATTGGTTTTTGATCAATTAAATGGGTTTTTGTAAATGCTCTCTCTCTCTCAAATCAGCCAGTATCATAATGCCCCTGTATAAATCGATGGTGCGGTCTCATTTGGAGTACTGTGTGCAGTTCTGGTCGCCGCACCTCAAAAAGGATATTATAGCTTTAGAGAAGGTGCAGAGAAGGGCAACTAGAATGATTAAAGGGCTGGAGCACTTTCCCTATGAAGAAAGGTTGAAACGCTTGGGACTCTTTAGCTTGGAGAAACGTCGACTGCGGGGTGACATGATAGAGGTTTACAAGATAATGCATGGAATGGAGAAAGTAGAGAAAGAAGTACTTTTCTCCCTTTCTCACAATACAAGAACTCGTGGGCATTCGATGAAATTGCTGAGCAGACAGGTTAAGACGGATAAAAGGAAGTACTTCTTCACCCAAAGGGTGATTAACATGTGGAATTCACTGCCACAGGAGGTGGTGGCGGCCACAAGTATAGCCACCTTCAAGAGGGGTTTAGATAAAAATATGGAGCACAGGTCCATCAGTGGCTATTAGCCACAGTGTATGGAGCACAGGTCCATCAGTGGCTATTAGCCACAGTGTATGGAGCACAGGTCCATCAGTGGCTATTAGCCACAGTGTATGTGTGTATATAACATTTTTTGCCACTGTGTGACACAGAGTGTTGGACTTGATGGGCCGTTGGCCTGATCCAACATGGCTTCTCTTATGTTCTTATGTTCTTATGTTCTCTCTCTCAGTTCCACTCCTCTACTCATTGCTTATATTTTCCTTCAGACCGTTTATTGATAGTGTTAATTGTATTTCGGTTTTTTATTTCCGTTCTACACTTTGAGAGGGCGGTTATAGTAAAACACACGGAGTAATGATTCTAGATAATAAATATTCAGGTGGTGCAGAGAGATAGAGGGAGGGAGGGAATTTTTCCCGTGAATAAAATTAGGAGCCTGATGCGCTTTGAGAATCAAGAAAACACCTCTATATTTACTGACTTTGCTCCAGAACGTTGGGTGCCCTGCAAAATTGCAAGGAGGTCTTTCTTGCATTTCAGGGAGCATGGCCAGCTGTGGGTGGGGAAACAGCTGGAGATCTTCAGGGCAGAGTCTGGAGACAAGCAGAGTTTGGGAAGGGGAAGGACCTCAGCAAAGTATAATACCACAGACTCCACCCTCCAAAGCAGCCATTTTCTCCAGGGGCCATCGGGATCAACAGCCAGAGACCTCCAGGTGTCCGTGGTATATTGCCTCCCTACACCCTGCCCCCTTTAAGCACTCCAGCAAGGCTGCAGGGGGGCTTTTAGGGCAGCAGTGATACATTTAGGATCTAGGCTTGCCAATCCCCAGGTGGGGGCAGGGGATCCCCCAGTTTGGAGGCCCTCCCGCCGCTTCAGGGTCATCAGAAAGCGGTGGGGGGGAAACGTCTGTTGGGCACTCCATTATTCCCTATGGAGATCGATTACTATAGGATAATGGAGAATTGATCCGCATGTATCTGGGGCTCTGGGGAGGCTGTTTTCTGAGGTAGAGGCACCGAATTTTCAGCATAGCATCCGGCGCATCTCTCCAAAATGCCTACCAAGTTTCAAAAAGATTGTACCAGCGAGTCCAATTCTATGAGCCCCCAAAGAAGGTGCCCCTCTCCTTCATTATTTCCAGTGGAGGGAAGGCATTGAAAAGGGGTGCGGTCCCTTTACACGTGATGGCCAGAACTCCCTTTGGAGTTCAATGATGCTTGTCACACCCTTGCTCCTGGCTCCACCCCCAATGTCTCCTGGCTCCACCCCCAATGTCTCCTGGCTCCACCCCCAAAGTCCCCAGATATTTCTTGAATTGGACTTGGCAACCCTATATATAGGATCCCTCCTACACTTGTCAGCTGCAGTGTCCTCGGGGAATCCCAGGATCTTTGTACCACCCTGCTAGTGGCACTGCTCATACATTGGAAGGCAGAAGTAGGCCTCACAGAAGTGGAGCTCCAAGACCTCTTAATTTTATTGTGTTCTTTCTTTCCTACCCCCCCTCAAAAAAAAAAAAGCTTGCTTCTGGACTCCATTGTTCAAACCCCCTGTGAGAATTTTGCTGGGCTTTAAGATTTGACAAGGCAGCCCCGTGGTGCAGAGTGGTAAAGCTGCAGTGCTGCAGTCCTAACCTCTGCTCACGACCTGAGTTCGATTCCGGCAGAAGCTGGGTTCAGGTAGCCAGCTCCAGGTTGACTCAGCCTTCCATCTTTTCGAGGTTGGCCAAATGAGTACCCAGCTTGCTGGGGGGAAAGTGGAGATGACTGGGGAAGGCAATGGCAAACCACCCCATAAAAAGTCTGCCGTGAAAACGTTGTGAAAGCAACGTCACCCCAGAGTCGGAAACGACTGGTGCTTGCACAGGGGACTACCTTTACCTTTAATATTTGACCAACTTTCTAATATTTTCCCCCACAAAACCAAAACATATGAAGCAGACAGATGGAAATCTTCCTCATGGCACTGTGGCTAATAGCATTGTTGGAACTCTCTGTCTGGGGCAAGTGATGCTCTGTATTCTTGGTGCTTGGGAGGGGCAACAGTGGGAGGACTTCTAGTATCCTGGTCCCACTGATGGACCTCCTGATGGCACCTGGGTTTTTTGGCCACTGTGTGACACAGAGTGACAGACTGGATGGGCCATTGGCCTGATCTAACATTGCTTCTCTTATGTCTTTATGTCTGGGGCAGTGATGCTCTGTCTTCTTGGTGCTGGGGGGGCAATAGTGGGAGGGCTTCTAGTGTCCTGGCCCCACTGATGGACCTCCTGATGGCGCCTGGTTTTTTGGCCACTGTGTGACACAGAGTGTCAGACTGGATGGGCCATTGGCCTGATCCAACATGGCTTCTCTTATGATCTTCTGTGACACAGAGTGTTGGACTGGATGGGCCACTGGCCTGATCCAACATGGCTTCTCTTATGTTCTTCTGTGACACAGAGTGTCAGACTGGATGGGCCATTGGCCTGATCCAACATGGCTTCTCTTATGATCTTCTGTGACACAGAGTGTTGGACTGGATGGGCCATTGGCCTGATCCAACATGGCTTCTCTTATGTTCTTCTGTGACACAGAGTGTCAGACTGGATGGGCCATTGGCCTGATCCAACATGGCTTCTCTTATGATCTTATGGCCACATAGGACAAAGGAATTTCAAAAGTATGATGGGAGTAAGGTTTTATTATGACAATTACAATTCAAGGAGCACTTTAAGGTCAATGCTGAGCGGATATCATTTAGTATCATGTCAGGGGTGTGTGGCAGACGCGTCATGCAAGAGTTGTGCTAATGAGTTCCAGCACCTCTTTTTCCACGACATGACTCCTGGGTAGAAGGATCCTCTCCTGTTTGGGAGCTTGCCTCCAAAGGACTCCTTGCGGGGTGAACGAATTCCTTATGGCAATTTCAGCTCCTCTGGACACACAAAGGTATCTAGGGACTCAGCCAAGGGAATGCAAACGGCCACTGCGTTCTGTTTCTCTGTTGGAGTATTTCCAAGCCATGTTGTTTTTTTCGAGCTCCCCAACTGGAGACGTTTAGCGGCGACAGGGCGAGACCTTTTCATTTGCCGAGGCTTTTTGGATTGATTGATGGTTCTCCACCACTTTATTGGATTTCATCTGATTTTTGATCTGACTCTCGGCGACCTGCTTTTCCTTTGATGGCTTCTGGTTGTGGCCTGCCCCTGTCGGCTGCTTTGGACCTTTTTGGGGAAAACAGAAAAACAGAAGGGGGAAAAAAATATATATATTTCTTCATCGAGGGCAGCGCAGATAGTCATCCCCCTCTGCTCACGACCTGAGTTTGATCCCGGCGGAAGCTGGGTTCAGGTAGCTGGCTTGAGGTTGACTCGGCCTTCCATCCTTCCGAGGTCGGTCAAATGCGTACCCAGCTTGCTGGGGGGGGGGGGAAGGTGTAGATGACTGGGGAAGGCAATGGCAAGGAAAGGAAAGGTCCCCTGTGCAAGCACCAGTTGTTTTCGACTCTGGGGTGATGTTGCTTTCACAATGTTTTCACGGCAGACTTTTTTACGGGGGTGGGGTTTGCCTTTCTGGCTCCTTTCAGCGGGTGCTGGGCCCCTCCAGGCAACACCCGTGGAATTCAGACCTGCTCTGGACCATCTTTCCCAATTATTCGCTCTCTGGCCCTGAGCCTGAATTGCCTCCAGCTCTCGCGGCACGCTGGTTCTTGCTCCAACAAGGCCTCTTCTTCTGTCCGGCCAGCCGGGAAGGGTGGGGAACCACGGCCCCGCTCTGCCCCCAGCCCCTCCGGAGAGGCTTCAGTCACAGCCTCCGTCCTGCGCTGCAATTGCTTTCCTTGTCTGGCTTGGCGATCCGTAATGGCACCCCTGATCCTCTTCGAGAGAGAGGCAAGGCCGGCCTTCATTATTTCCATCCCTTCTGTTGAAACCTATTAAAATCCAATTATACAGCAGAAGCGGGAGGTTATTACAAAACCGAGCCCCCCCGCCTGGCTTCAATACATCCCGAAAGCCAGCAGGAGAATGAAGGATGTCCAACACGGCCCCCCCTCCCCAGCCCGGCTTCTTCTTTGTGTGTGTGCGGAGACAGGGACTCACACCTGGAAACTTTAATCTTCCCTTTTCCACCAGGTGGAGACTGAGGTGCAAACAGAGTTGTCGATTTGGGGCCTTCGTGTTGAATTCCCTTTCTCCTTTTTTGGGAAACCCAGAGAGAGAGAGAGAGAGAGAGAGAGAGAAACTTTGGGTAGGTTTCTAGGACAGCTCTGCATTTGCAAAGAGACTTGGGGATTTGGCCGCCGTCTAGGGCCCATCTCTTCTTCCAGGCCCTATTATTTGAGTGCTGCTGATGCTGGTGGGGGAATCCTTTCAGCTCCGTTCCCCTGCCAGGTATGAATTCCAAACGCCTCGGGCTTCCTCCGGTACTTTGAGATCTGTCAGCAAAGCCAGCAGGCAAAGAGCGCTGGCAAATCGCACACGTTTCTGGATCTGGCTTTCTTCTGGCAGGTTCGGCTGTGCTCCCTGGGCAGGCAGAGCTCTGGGCTGCTATTTTTCCAAAAGCATCCCACCGCTGACACCAGCACTGTTGCTTCTCATAACCGCTTGCAAAGCCCATGCTTTTGAAGTTACGCCCCGTTCCCTGCACCTGATCTAGAGAATCTCTACAGGCGTGCATCAACTTTATTTTTCAGTAGATCTTAGATGTGTGCATCCGGAGCATTCCCAGACACCTGTCTTGCTTGTGGGTACAGCAGAGGCAGCAAACGGTAAGCTGGGTGAGGTGAACCTCAACGTGGCAGATGAGGTTCAATGTGGCCAAGTGCAAAGTAATGCACATTGGGGTCAAGAATCCCAGCTACTAATACAAGTTGATGGGGGTGTGAACTGGCAGAGACATACCAAGAGAGAGATCTTGGGGTCGTGGTAGATAACTCACTGAAAATGTCAAGACAGTGTGTGATTGCAATAAAAAAAAGGCCAACGCCATGCTGGGAATTATTAGGAAGGGAATTGAAAACAAATCAGCCAGTATCATAATGCCCCTGTATAAATCGATGGTGCGGTCTCATTTGGAATACTGTGTGTAATTCTGGTCACTGCACCTCAAAAAGGATATTATAGCATTGGAGAAAGTCCAGAGAAGGGCAACTAGAATGATTAAAGGGTTGGGACACTTTCCCTATGAAGAAAGGTTAAAACGCTTGGGGCTCTTTAGCTTGGAGAAACGTCGCCTGCGGGGTGACATGATAGAGGTTGACAAGATTATACATGGGATGGAGAAAGTAGAGCAAGAAGTCCTTTTCTCCCTTTCTCACAATACAAGAACTCGTGGGCATTCGATGAAATTGCTGAGCAGTCGGGTTAGAACGGATAAAAGGAAGTCCTTCTAATGCTAATGAGTTATACTAATGAGCTCCGCCCCCTGTTTTTCTACAAAACAACTCCTGGAGTCCACCATCCAAACCAGCCATTTCCTCCATCTGTAGTCTGGGAGACCTCCAGGCCCTGCTAGGAGGCGAGAAGCCCTAAGTGGGCTGCATTGAAGAAGAAGATATTGGATTTATCTCCCGCCCTACACTCTGAATTTCAGAGTCTCAGAGCGGCTCACAATCTCCTTTATCTTTAGCTGGTTTCTTTTCAAAGCTGACAGACGGAGGAACTCGAAGACTGGGCCAGTGCCAGTGCTAAGATCCACGTCCCTGGGCCAGGCGTCCCCAACCTTTTTGAGACTGCAGGCACATTTCGAATTCTGACACTGTGCGGTGGTCGCAGCCACAAAATGGCCGCTGCAGAAGGCAGAGCCAGCCACAAAATGGCCGCTGAAGCTTCCCTTCAGCCACGCAGGGAAGACCCTGGTGCTGCGGTGGCAGCCACTGCCCAAGCAACCTTTTCAAAACCTGCGCAGCCAATCACATCTCCAGGGGCCAATCAGAAGCCTTGCTGAGCAAAAGCCCCACCAGGCCCCACCCACTTCCTAAAAACCCTTGGTGGCCACCAGGAAAAGTGTCCATGGGTGAATTAGTGCCCCCGGGCACCAAGTTGGGAATGCCTTGACCCTCTTTGAATTGGACCTGCTCGCCGGGGCAACGACCTGGGCCATTCCGGGGCACCCTGCGACGGAGGCGTCTCCGTTCTTGCCCCCCAGCCTCTGCAGTCCTCGGCTCTCTGGTCCTCCGTTTCTTCCAGACCAAGGAAGAAATAATTGCCAAGTTCTCTTCCTGAGCGTTTTGCGCTCCCTCTCCGTGCCCTTCCTCCCAATTTAATATCGGCAGCTGCACTGAGTTGGCCTCTGGGAGTGGAGGCAGGCGGAGGGGGGGGGGATTAATAAGCCGGTCTCCCAATTGAGGTGCCAGGCAAGAGGAGAGAGGCTGGCTGGGAAGTGTGGGGAGGGGAGGTGGTGTGGGTTTGTGGGAGGGGGGCGTTGGCTGGCTTGGAGGGACGTGACTCATCCTCTCTTGGCAGATCTGGGTAGGGCTCTGCAGGTCGAGAGATAAACGGGCCGTTCCGCTGCCTGCTAGCGAGCAGTCCTTCACGGGCAGGATCGTAGCTACATCTGGGGTTGCCAACCTCCAGCCAAGAGCTGGAGACCTCCTGGCATGAGAACTTGCATGCTTCCGAGATCACTTTCTCCGCTTTGAAGGGGTGTTGAACACATTTGTTATGAGGGCCGGATCGGACATAAAGGAGAACTTGCCAGGCCGGGCCATGTCGGGTGGGGCTGAATCTGAGGCCTGCCAGGAGCTCACGAAGTAGAAGTAGAATTTTTGCTCACAAGACTCCACAGTTTAGAGGGAACAGTGCTCACAGGTGATCTGTTTCTTGCTTTATGATATATATATGTATATACACACATATAAACACACACACACACACATACATATAAACACATACACACACACACACTCACTCACACACACACACACATATATATATATGTACACACACTGTGGCTAATAGCCACTGATAGACCTCTGCTCTATATTTTTATCCAATCCCCTCTTAAAGCTGGCTATGCTTGTAGCTGCCACCACCTCCTGTGGCAGTGAATTCCACCTGTTAATCACCCTTTGGGTGAAGAAGTACTTCCTTTTATCCATTTTAACCTGACTGCTCAGCAATTTCATTGAAGTCCACGAGTTCTTGTATTGTGAGAAAGGGAGAGAAGGACTTCTTGCTCTTTCTCCATCCCATGCAGAATTTTGTCAACCTCTATCATGTCACCCCGCAGTCGACGTTTCTCCAAGCTAAAGAGCCCCAAGCGTTTTAACCTTTCTTCATAGGGAAAGTGTTCCAAACCTTTAATCATTCTAGTTGCCCTTTTCTGCACTTTTTCCAATGCTACAATATCCTTTTTGAGGTGCAGTGACCAGAATTGTACACAGTATTCCAAATGAGACCGCAACACTTTGCACTTGGCCACATTGAACCTCATCTGCCACGTTGACGCCCACTCACCCAGCCTCAACAGATCCCTTTGGAGCGCCTCACAATCCTCTCTGGTTCTCACCACCCTGAACAATTTAGCGTCATCTGCAAACTTGGCCACTTCACTGCTCACTCCCAATGGTGATGTCAGAGTGCGTGGCCTAATATGCAAATATCCTGCTGGGGATTTTCCTACAAAAAGGCCCTGTTTGTATATATCCTGCTTTTCTCTTATTGGAACTCAAAGTGGCTTTTAGAAACATTTTTTCCTCCTTCGTTTCCCCAGAACAACAAGCCTGCGAGGTCAGCCAGGCTGAAAGTTTGTGACGGGCCTGAGGACACCTAGTGAGCTTCCATTACAGAAGTGGGGATTCGAACCCAGGGCTCCCAGGAACCTAGCCCACTGCTCTGTCCACTACACCCTACTGGCTCTCTACGATGTCAAATGGGGTTGGCTGCCCTCTGGCTTCCTCCCTGAATGTTGGCACTTTGACACGAGTGAGGGGATTCTTTGGATTTCTTGTTCCACTTGAAGGAAGGCAGCATGGCATAGCTCCATCTCGCCAGGTCTCAGACGTTGAGTAGGGTTGGTACTTGGAAGAGAGACCACCAAGGAAGACTCTGCAGAGGAAGGCAAGGGCAGACCACCTTCGCTTCTCTCTTGCCTTGGAAGCCCCTTGCTGGGGTGGCCATAGGTTGGAAGCTCAGCAGGGTCGGTACTTGGAAGGGAGACCACCAAGGAAAGCTCTGCAGAGGAAGGCAAGGATCAACCACCTCTGCTTCTCACTCGCCTTGAAAGCTCCTTACTGGCCCAAAGTCGGTTATGACTTGACAGCAATTGGCATTTTCACACACATCTCGTCGATGTTTTTTGAGATGCATCAATCTCGGCTCCGCTGCACTGCTTCCTTTGCTAATGACGTGGCCCGCAGCTCCATTTGCTTGGGAGGAAAGGCCCTGGGAAAACCCCCAGATTGGCACAGCCAGGAGGGAGGGCTGAGGATAGGGGGTGGGGCCTGGGCTTTGAATCTGGGCCATGGGCGGGGCAAGGCTCCCCTGGTGGCAAATTCGCACCTCGAAGGCATCATTTAAAGTCCTTGTGTGTAATCTCCAATTCACACATTTTTTGCATGGCAGAGCTTACCCTTGTTAAAAATGCATTCCGTTTTTATGCCTCCCCTATAAAGCGCTCAGGGTTGCCTGGCAGTTTATACAAAGCAGAAGGAAACAAGAATGCGAAAGAATTACTCTCCATATTTGAATGCGCCATGGCGAGGACCGGTACATGCCTGCCAGGCGGAAACGCTAGCCTACAAACAAAGGCTGGCGCTCTTATTTTGGAGTGTGTGTGTGTGTGTGTGAGAGGCCTGGGCAGACCCCTTGAGCAGCAGTCTTGCACGTGAACAAGAAGGTGTCCTGCATTCAGAAAACTGCTGGGGGGACCTGAAATGGCTGCTGTGGAAATCTCACGCATTGCAGAACGTATTTGTGGGCCTGCATCTGGGCGTGTGGACCACTGGGATGCAGTTGCCAACTCTGGGCTGGGAAATTCCTGGAGATTTGGGAGTGGAGCCCTGGGGAAGGGCCTGCACTGGGATATAATGCTGCAGAACCCGCCTTCCAAAGCGGCCATATTCTCCAGGGGAGCTGGTATCTGTCGTTTTGGAGATCAGCTGTATTGCTAGGGGATCTCCAGGCCGCACCTGGAGGCTGGCAACCTGGTGTGGCCTGCTGGGAAGAAGGGAAGAAGCCAGTTTGGTGTAGTGGTGAAGTGTGTGGACTCTTATCTGGGAGAACCAGGTTTGATTCTCCACTCCTCCACTTGCACCTGCTAGCATGGCCTTGGGTCAGCCATAGCTCTGGCAGAGGTGTCCTTGAAAGGGCAGGTTCTGTCAGAGCTCTCTCAGCCCCACCCACCTCACAGGGTGTCTGTTGTGGGGGAAGAAGGGAAAATAGATTGTGAGCCGCTCTGAGACTCTTCGGAGTGGAGGGTGGGATATAAATCCAATATCTTCTTCTGTTGCATTATGCTGATCCTTCCCTTCCCCTCTTGTGCCTCCATCAGTCTTGGGGCAGAAGGTACTCTGTGTGTGTGTGAGAGAGAGAGAGAGAGAGAGAGGTTTTATAAATATCTCTGCTGGCTCAGCAGGCCTTGGCTTGATCCTGGCCTTGAAGTGCTGACCAAAACCTCTCCAAAACTGGGTTACATCTGTGGTGGCTGGCGTCCCTTGGCGCTGGGAAGAGCCGGGCGGAGATGGTGCCGCACTGCCGCTTGCTCTAGAAGCTGATTTCTGCTCCTTGAAGCAGCAGGAGGCCAAGGTAGTCATTGCCCGGCAAGGCACTTTGCACATGCTCGGAGGGTTCTTGTTCCTGGAGGGATGGTGCTGCAGCATAACCGCTCAAGCGACCGCCAGGGGGGATGGGCGGGTAGTGTGGAGAGTGCAGATCCACTGGGGGGGAGGGGGGTGCCGCTGGGTCCCAGCACCGCAGGAGGGGCTGGCCGGCCTCCCTGCTTGGACTGCCCCGGACCAGCCCGGTGGCTTGCCTGGGGTGACAGCGCCCCCTGCTTTGGGGTCTCTGAGGGGAGAGAGGATGGCCAGCTGGCCCTTTGGCCCTCCTCTGGGCAGGGCTTTCTATGAGCAGGAACGCAGTTCCGGCTGGCTTGGCATTAGGGGGTGTGGCCTAATATGCAAACGAGGTTCTGCTGGGCTTTCGCTACCAAAAAGCCCTATACCAGGGGTGGCCAACGGTAGCTCTCCAGATGTTTTTTGCCTACAACTCCCATCAGCCCCAGCCAGCATGGCCAATGGCTGGGGCTGATGGGAGTTGTAGGCAAAAAACCTCTGGAGACCTACTGTTGGCCACCCCTGCCCTATATGAAACAGTGGTGGCATCACAGAGTGTGGCCTAATATGCAAATGAGGTTCTGCTGGGCTTTTCATACCAAAAAGGCCTTGCCTCTGGGGTTGTCAGTTCTGAAGGTTTGGGGGCGGAGCCTGGTGAGGGTCAGGGTCAGGGGAGGGGAGGGACTTCAGCGGGGTATAACTGCGATAGGATCCGCCCTCCCAAGCAGCCATTTTCTTCAGGGGAACTCATCTTTAGAGTCTGGACATCAGCCGGGTTCCCCATCTGGGCCGCTCCCCTGGGTGATGGATTTCAGGTTGCCAACTCCAGGTTGGGAAAGTCCTGGAGATTTGGGGGTGGAGCCTGGGGAGGCCAGGGACCTCTGTGGGGCACCACGCCGCAGAGTCCCCCCCGCCCAAGTTTCCTCCAGGGGGGCTCCTCTCCTCTGGGGATGAGCAGAAATTCTGGGGGATCCCCAGGCCCCACCTGGAGGATGGTATCCCTAGTGGTGGAGCCCCACACAGGATTAAACCCTACGGAGGCCCCTAGGCAGGCAAAATCTCAGGGGCCTCCTCGCAAATTATCTCAGAGTCAGAGTGCTTGCTTCACCTGCAGGCACCTTTGGTGTAGTGGTAAAGTGCGCGGACTCTTATCTGGGAGAACCGGGTTTGATTCCCCACTCCTCCACTTGCAGCTGCTGGAATGGCCTTGGGTCAGCCAGAGCTCTCTTATCTGGGAGAACTGGGTTTGATTCCCCACTCCTCCACTTGCAGCTGCTGGAATGGCCTTGGGTCAGCCATAGCTCTCTTATCTGGGAGAACCGGGTTTGATTCCCCACTCCTCCACTTGCAGCTGCTGGAATGGCCTTGGGTCAGCCAGAGCTCTCTTATCTGGGAGAACTGGGTTTGATTCCCCACTCCTCCACTTGCAGCTGCTAGCATGGCCTTGGGTCAGCCAGAGTTCTGGCAGAGGTTCTCCTTGAAAGGGCAGCTGCTGTGAGAGCCCTCTCAGCCCCACCCACCTCACAGGGTGTCTGTTGTGGGGGAGGAAGGGAAGGGAGATTGTGAGCCGCTCTGAGACTCTTTGGAGGGCAGGATATAAATCCAATATCTTCTTCTTCTTCCTCCTCCTCAAAAGCCCCTTCGGCAAAGCTGCAGGGGACAGGCAGAGAGAGGCAAACTTGGTAATGACACCAGCAGCAGCCGCAGGGCAAGAAGCGGCTCAGTTGCTGGCTGCAAGCGGGGAGGGGGGGGGGGAACGAGAGGAAGATCTGAAGCTGCCTTCTACTGAATCAGACCCTCTTTGGTCCGTCAAAGTCAGTCTTGCCTACTCAGACTGGCAGCGGCTCTCCAGGATCTCAAGCTGAGGTTTTTCACATCTACTTGCCTGGCCCCTTTTTAGTTGGGAGATGCCAGGGCCTTCTGCTTACCAAGCAGATGCTCTACCACTGAGCCACAGCCCCATTCATGGCTCTCCAGGGTCTCAAGCGGAGGTTCTTCACGCCAACTTGCCTTAACCCATTTTAGCTGGAGATGCCGAGGATTGAACCTGGTACCTTCTGCTTACCAAGCAGATGCTCTACCGCTAAGCCACCATCCCTCCCCAAAACAGGCCTAAGCATATGAAGTTGCCTTCTACTGAATCAGACCCTCTTTGGGCCATCAAAGCAGTCTTGTCTACTCAGATGGGCAGCGGCTCTCCAGGGTCTCAAGCGGAGTTGATGCTGGTGATTGAACCCTGGGACCTCCTGCTTACCAAGCAGATATTCTACCACTGAGCCACTGTCCCTCCCCAAAGAGTTGTGAACACATGAACATATGAAGCTGCCTTCTACTGAATCAGACCCTCTTGGGTCCACCAAAGGCTGTCTTGTCTACGCCGACGGGCAGCGGCTCTCCAGGGTCTCAAGCGGAGTTGGAGATGCTGGGGATTGAACCCTGGGACCTTCTGCTTACCAAGCAGATGCTCTACCACTGAGCCACACCCCCATTCATGGCTCTCCAGGGTCTCAAGTGGAGGTTTTTCAGGCCTACTTGCCTAGACCCTTCTGAGTTGGAGATGCCGGGGATTGAACCTGGGACCTTCTGCTTACCGATAAGATGCTCTACCCCTGAACCACCGTCTCTCCCCCCAGAAAAGCCAGCCTGGGGCCCCTAAAGGCGTGGGAGCCCATAGGTCAGCGCCTATTTGGTCGAATTGTTAATTGTCTGATGGTTAATTCGGCTCTGCCCCAGTACCCCAACCCCTCCCTCTCTCCTGCTAGATCAGGAGGGAGGGGGAATGGGGCGGCTGGGGGGGGGGAGGGCACGCTCTGCTGCAAAGCGACCGCCGGGAAGGGGGGGGGAGGCGCTGCAGCGGGGCGCGGCCGCTTTGCCCCCCCCCCCAAGCGCTCTCGAGGCGCCCCGCCCGGCCGGCCCGTCCTCCCGCCCCCATTGCCTGCTGCGCGGCCCGGGCCAGGCTGCTGCCCCCTCGCGGGCCGGCCCAGGTAGGCGTGCGCCGCTGCGTTCCAGGCGAGGCGAGGCGAGGGCGCCCCCGGAGGGGCCGAGCGAGCAGGACGCGCCCTCTTTTCCTCCGCCCGGCTGCAGGGAGGGAAGGAGGCAGCGGCGGCCCAAGCGGAGGATGCAGCAGCGGCGGCGGCTCGCCCGCCTCCCGGCAGGGGCGCCGCGGCCGGCTTAAGCGCCTGCGGGCGCGGCGGAGAGGAGCGGCGGGGCGCCGGGCGGCGGCGGCGGGCAGCGGGTCCATGGGCGCGGCGCCCCTTCCTCGCCCGAGCCGGCGCCGCCTGGGGGTCTCCCGAGGAGGAGGAAGGCGGCTGGGGGGCGGCCGGGGGGCGGCGGCGGCGGAAGGCCTGGGGAGCGGCGGCGCGGATGCTGGGCGCCCTTGCCAAGAGGGGTGACCTCCTCGCCTCGCCTCGGAGCGCCGGAGCCAGGTAGGGGAGGGGAGGGGAGGGGGCGGCGGGGAGGGGGGAGGGGGCGCGCTGGGGGGGGGGATGGGGGGTCTCGCCGTGCCAAGGGGGAGGGGGAGGGAAAGGCGCAATTGGGAAGTCGCCGCGCGTCGTGGCTGAGCGCGCTCCGCTCTGGAGGGCCACCGTTTGTAAGCGGGGGGAAGGGAGCGCACGGGTCGGAGGCGATCCCGAAGCGTGTTGGGGGGGGGGGGGTGCGGAGCGCTTGAAGTGGAGGCTGGGCCGGAGGAGAAGGAAGAGCCAACCGGGGCGGGGAGCCAACTTCAGCCTCGTGGCGCGATGCGGGGAGGGGGAGAAAGAGAGAGCGAGGCGGCGCTGGCGGATCGGGCTGGACCCTGCGGAGACTGGGAGGCTGAGCACGTGCGGAGCCTCGGCGCCTGGAAGGAAGGAGGCTTGGTCGGCTCTGAGGCCTTGGAGCATGTGCAGAGTGCCTTTCCCGTCCCTGCTTGGGAGGCGCCGGTGGTTCGGGGGCAGCTCTGCTCGGCCTACAGAAGGCCCCCGGTCCGAGCCCCCCTGGCAGCGTCTCCAGGCCAAAAGGACCCGGCCGGAGAGGATGGGAAAGAGCTCTAGGTAAGACTTCTCCCGAGGAGACCCTGCTGACCTCGATGAGCCGAGGGCCTGATTCCCTTTCAGGCAGCAGCTTCGTGCGTGGAAGGTGGCTGGGGGGGGAGGGGCTCAGTGGTAGAGCATCTGCTTGGTAAGCAGAAGGTCCCAAGGTTCAATCCCCGGCATCTCCAACTCAAAAGGGTCCGGGCGAGTAGGCGTGGAAAACCTCCTCTGGAGACCCTGGAGAGCCGCTGCCCGTCTGAGTAGACAAGACTGCCTTTGATAGACCAAAGAGGGTCTGAATCAGTAGAAGGCAGCTTCATATGTTCATGGGAGGGATGGTGGCTCAGTGGTAGAGCATCTGCTTGGTAAGCAGAAGGTCCCAGGTCAATCCCCGGCATCTCCAACTCAAAAGGGTCCAGGCAAGGAGGCGTGAAAAACCTCAGCTGGACCCTGGAGAGCTGCTGCCAGTCTGAGGAGACAAGACTGCCTTTGATGGACCAAAGAGGGTCTGATTCAGTAGAAGGCAGCTTCATATGTTCATGTGTTCACAACTCTTTGGGGAGGGATGGTAGCTCAGTGGTAGAACATCTGCTTGGTAAGCAGAAGGTCCCAGGTTCAATCCCCAGTATCTCCAACTCAAAAGGGTGCAGGCAAATAGGCGTGAAAATCCTCAGTTTGAGACCCTGGAGAGCTGCTGCCAGTCTCTTATCTGGGAGAACCGGGTTTGATTCCCCCCTCCTCCACATGCCCACTCTTCCACAAGAGAAAGACAAGACTGACTTTGATGGACGCAAGGTCTGATTCAATAGAGGAAAAGGAAAGGTCCCCTGTGCAAGCACCGGTTGTTTCCGACTCTGGGCTGATGTCGCTTTCACAACGTTTTCACGGCAGACTTCTTTCGGAGTGGTTTGCCATTGCCTTCCCCAGCCCTCTACGCTTCCCCCCCAGCAAGCTGGGGACTCCTTTGACCGACCTCGGAAGGATGGAAGGCTGAGTCAACCTGGAGCCGGCTACCTGAACCCAGCTTCCGCCGGGATCGAACTCAGGTCATGAGCAGAGCTTAGGACTGCAGTACTGCAGCTTTAACACTCTGCGCCACGGGGCTCTTGATTCAATAGAAGGCGGCTTCATATGTTCATCTGTAACCCAGGGGGAAGGCATGTGGGGCTAAGGGATGGCAAAGGCGAGTGCCAGATTTCATCCACTCCCCCCTTCCTCCTTGCCTCCTCCCCCACCCAAGCCCTCCTCCTCTGCCCCTCCCCCCCGCCTTGGCCAGGGCTTGGAAGTTCTTCTCTTCTTCTCCCATTGGAGGACTGGGGGCTCGCCGGCCACGAGGGAGACAGCTGGGCAGAGATGGAGAAATGCTTTTTGCAGAGCCCACCCAAAGCGCTCTCAGTGGCCCCCCAAGTGCTTGTAGGCACTTGACGGGGGTGGGGGTGGAGGTGGGGGTGGGGAATGGGCTTTCTGGAGGTTTTCTGGAGGGAAGGGATGGCTTGTGAGCTCATTGTGCCCTTTCAAGCTTTTGGAGCCGGGGAAAGGTCCGGCGCAGTGATTCAGAATACATACAGAGGAGCTCTCTCAGTCTCGCTCTCTCCCTCCGTCTCTCTCCCTTTGTGCTTGCCTCGCCCAATGCACGGAGAAGAAACCGGCTCCCCCTTCTCCCGTAATCCAGCCATGTCCTTCTCGGGAGGAGGCGTTTAGGGTGAGTAGAGCACCCCATGGGCCGGATCGGGGCAGCAGCCATGGGAGAATCGTGGCCCGGGGGGGGCGGAGGTGGGGTTGCCGGCATCAAGACAGCGGGCAGCCGCTTTGGGCTGCTGGAGATGGGGCTAGCCGGTGCTTGGGTTCTGGGGCTCAGGCGGGAAAGCAGATCTGCCCCTGGGAAGGGGGGTCGGCGTTGTGTGAGGTGCGGCGGATGGGGCCGATGCCCCGATGATCCCGGTCGTATTAATATTCCTGTCTGGCTCTAGCTTGTAGCAGCCTGCAACAGCAGAGCTCCGTTCTTCCTCCCCCAGCCGAGGGATTTTTTTGTCCTAGGCAGAACACATGAAGCCGCCTTCTGCTGAATCCGATTGCTGGTCCGTCATGGTCAGCGTCGTCCGCTCGGACTGGCAGCTGCTGTCCAGGGTCTCGGGCTGAAGTCTTTCGCATTGGCATTGTCTACTCAGACTAGCTCTCCAAGGTCTCAAACAGAGGCCTTTCCCATCAGAAGAACTCTCTGTCTGGGGCAGTGATGCTCTGTATTCTTGGTGCTTGGAGGGGAGAAAACAGTGGGAGGGCTTCTAGTGTCCTGGCCCCACTGGTGGACCTCCTGATGACATCTGGGGGTTTTTTGGCCACTGTGTGACACAGAGTGTTGGACTGGATGGGCCATTGGCCTAATCCAATAGGCTTCTCTTATGTTCTCTGCCAGTCTGAGAAGACAATACTGACTTTGATGGACCAAGGGTCTGATTCAGTATAAGGCAGCTTCATATGTTCATATGTACTCTGTCTAGGGCAGTGATGCTGTGTATTCTTGGTGCTGGGGGGGCAACAGAAGGAGGGCTTCTGGAGTTCTGGCCCCACTGGTGGGCCTCCTGATGGCACGTGGTTTTTTGGCCACTGTGTGACACAGAGCATTGGACTGGATGGGCCATTGGCCTAATCCAATATGGCGGGAGCGGAATCAAGGTAGTCTTAACCTGGAGGGGTTGGGAGCTGGACAGAGGTCTTTCTGAAGAGTAAGTGGAAGGTCTCTGGGTAGAAATCCAAATAGGCAGCCATGTTGGTCTGAAGTAGTAGAACAAAATAGGAGTCGACTACACCTTTAAGACCAACTACATGTTAAAAGGTAAAATTAGTTGGATAGGAAAAACTTCTGGGAAAGAAATGCCCTCATTTTGACCCAGGTTTATTAGCAGTAGAATAATTAACAGGCATTCTCACATTCGGACATGTTACTGTTTTATGGTTTCCCACGCTAATGCAACCCAGATCAAAGGTTTTCTGAATTTGTTAATTTTACTATTCTGCTATTGGATTTTGGCTTTGCACCACTTTGCATTCCAAACCCCACCAGCTATATGTGGCTCTGCTTACTGTACCTCATTCCTCGTCTGAAGAAGTGGGCATGCACACGAAAGCTTCCGTTCTGAATAAAACTAAGTTGGTCTTAAAGGTGCAATCGACTCCTATTTTGTTCTGGGTAGAAATGTGGATGCAGCACTTAGCACTTTGTTGGTATTGTGGTTTTTTTTAAAAAAACAAAACAAAACAGAATTTGTGCTCCAGAAATAGTTCTTGTGGTTGCAGACAATACTCTCTCTAAGCTGTGGAGTCTTGTGAGCAAAAAATTCTACTTCGTGAGTTGCTGGCATTAAAGTTATGAGCTTCTGCATAAATGATTGTGCTCTGGGGCCGTTTTTTCTGAGCTCAGACAAAAATGTGTGAGCTGGAGGCTAAAAAACTGTGAGCTAGCTCACACTAACTCAGCTTAGAGGGAACACTGGTTGCAGAAGCATTCCTCAAACTGCATTCCTGTGGCTTCTGGATCCTTTGGCCCTCCCACCCAACCGCCTTCTTTCTCCACGTCCTGCTTTCTAATGTATTTGGAATAAATCGTGTAGCAAACAAACAAACAACCAAACCAGTGCGCCCAGAGCTTTGCAATATTAATGCTTGATGCCAATTATGTAAATTAATGCCTGTTTGCATGAATTAGTCCGAACATGTCTTCTGGAGGAAGAAAATGAGGATTTTTTTTTAAGTCTTGTGGACTCAGCGTGTGTGCAGGCATGTGAGAAAACCCTTTTGGTTTGTGATCCTCCCCGTGCCTCAGTTTCCCCCCTAGAGGTTGAGGACTGAAGTGTGTTGAATACCTTGACACATCCTCGTTTCCCCTGTAGTGTGTGGGCTGCATTGTGCGGGTGAGTCATCTCAGCGAGCTGTGGTCTGGGTTGTGGAGGGTGAAGTGGGGAGCGGGTGGAGGGGGAGAGCTGGATTCACCCGGCCATTGATTCTCTCCTCCTACTATCGCATTGATGAAAGGGGTAAAGAGCAGATAGACTCCTTAGAATGGAGAAGCAGTCTCTCTGTGAATGGAGCAGACCGTCCTCCCCCAACATCCAACGCCAGCCCCTCCTTTGTTTTGGATCCAAACTATTGCAGCAACCCGGCACCTCTTTTTGGCTTGACTCATAACAGGGCCTCTTGAACTCAGCACCCATGGGTGGCGTGAAGAAGAACAAGTACCCCCGAGTGCTGCACAAGGTAATTCCGGTATTTGTGTGTGTGTGTGTACCGTAATATGAATTATGGATAGGGGTGGTATAGGGCTTCTTTTTAGTAGCAGGAACTCCTTTGCATATCGGGCCACACACCCCTGATGTAGCCAATCCTCCAAGAGCTTACAGCAATGGTCCCCAACCTTTGTGGCCCCAGGGCCGGCCCGCCCACCACAGGCCCAGGGTCAGCAGGGTGGGGGCACCAAATTTGGGCCCCCCTGCGGCCGTACAGCCTCCCCGCCCCCAGTCATGCAGCCTCGCTGCCCCGTCTCTCCTTGCGACGCCTCCTCCACCCTGTTTTTACAGTTTTAAGGCCGGAGAAGGGGTGGTGAAGGGCCGCCTTCCCCGGCTCTTTGAGGGCCGACCCCCCGTCCACCCGATCGGCGGGGGAAACCTCTGTGGCAGCAGTGGGCGACCTGAAGAAGTGGCACCTCCTTTGTCTCCTCCCTGCTTCCTTCCCATGCCCAGGAAGGAAGTAAAAATGAGGCAAGGGCGCCGCCGCTTCTTTGGCGGGTTGCTGGCCACGGCTGCGGAGGTTTCCCCCACCAATCGGCGGATCGGCGGGGGGCAGGGGTTGGCCCTTAAAGAGCTGGGGAAGGCAGCACTGCCGCCCCTTCCCTGGCCTTAAAATTGTCGAAACGGAGAGTGGAGGAGGTGCTGCAAGAGTGGGGCAGGGGGTCCAGCCTTCCCAGCCCAGTTGCTAACAGGCCGTGGACTGGTACCAGTCCGTGGACCAGGGGTTGGGGACCCCTGGCTTACAGGGCCTACTGGATTGGCTACATCAGGAGTCTGCGGCCTAATATGCAAAGGAGTTCCTGCTACAAAAAAAGCCCTGGGGCCGTGGCCCAGTGGCAGAGCATCTGCTTTGCATGCGGAAGGTCCCAGGTTCAATCCCCGACATCTCCAGTTAAAAGGACCAGGCAGGAGGTGATGGGAAAGACCTCCACCTGAGTCCCTGGAGAGCCATGAAGTGGGACTGTAGCTCAGTGGTAGAGCCTCTGTTTGACATGCAGAAGGTCCCTGGTTCAATCCCTGGCATCTCCAGTGAAAAGGACCAAGCAGGAGGGGATGATGGGAAAGATCTTGACCTGAGACCCTGGAGAGCCATGAAGTGGGGCTGTAGCTCAGCGGTAGAGCATCTGTTTGACATGCAGAAGGTCCCTGGTTCAATCCCTACCATCTCCACTTAAAAGACCAGGCAGGAGGTGATGGGAAAGACCTCAGCCTGAGACCCTGGAGAGCCATGAAGTGGGGCTGTGGCTCAGTGGCAGAGCCTCTGCTTGGCATGCAGAAGGTCCCTGGTTCGATCCCCGGCATCTCCAGTTCAAAGGGCCAGGCAGGAGGTGATGGGAAAGACCTCAGCCTGAGACCCTGGAGAGCTGCTGCCAGTCTGAGTAGATGGTACTGACCTTCACGGAGCGAAGGTCTGATTCAACATGAGGCTGCTTTATGGGTTCATCTCTTTTCTGGGCAGGGGTGTGATTTTCTGTTTTGCACTCAGAAGGTTCCAGGATCAATCCCTGGCACGGCTCGTTAGAAGACCTGGCAGCTGGACTCGAGTCCATTAGCACCTTTTAGACCAACCAGAGTTTCAGGGGAGGAGCTTTCGAGAGTAGACACCCCCTTTGTCAGGTGAGGCAGGAGGTGGTGGGAAAGTCTTCTCTCAGCCTGAGACCTTGGAGAGCTGCTGCCGGTCTGAGTAGATGAGACTGGCCTTGCTGGACTGAGGGTCTCTCGTTCAGTAGAAGGCAGCTGTATCTGCGTGGTGTCATTTGGGACTTAGCTGGATTTGCCTCCAGCTAGGTTTGGCCTCTGCGCAACTCGAAGGTGGCGCAGATCAATGCTGATGGTTGTCTTAGAATCCTGGAGTTGGAAGAGACCTCCAGGGTCATCTAGTCCAACCCCCTGCACAATGCAGGAAACTCACAAACCCCTCCCCCTAAAGTCACAGGATCTTCATTGCTTGGTCACCTCTTAAGAGAAGCCATGTTGATGTAGGCCAATGGCCCTTCCAGTCCAACACCAAAAAAAAACAGGTGCCATCAGGAGGTCCACCAGTGGGGCCAGGACACTAGAAGCCCTCCTACTGTTGCCCCTCTCAAGCACCAATAATACAGAGCATCGCTTGCCCCAGACAGAGAGTTCCAACATTTGCTAGGCATGGTGTGTGAAGCGTGTGAAGCCCTGGGGCCCACAGTTCAAATCATGCAACCCAGCTGACAAAAGACTGGGGACGAGGGGGGGCGGAATAATCCAAAGGGAAACTGGACCAGCATCTCGGACCAAGCCACAGCAGCCCAGAAACATCAGCTGAGGGGGGGCACAATAAGAGGTTTACAAGATGATGCACGGGATAGAGAAGGTAGAGAAAGAAGTCCTTTCCTCCCTTTCTCACAACACAAGAACTTGAGGACGCGAGAACTGGGTTGCCTGCAATCCTCCTGGAGCTTAGCGTAGGCTCTGTACGAAGAGCCCTGTAAGCTCCAGGAGGATTGGCTACATCAGGGGGGTGCGGCCTAATATGCAAAGGAGATTCTGCTGGGAAAAAAAAGCC
Organism: Heteronotia binoei; assembly: GCF_032191835.1. Taxonomy (NCBI): domain Eukaryota; kingdom Metazoa; phylum Chordata; class Lepidosauria; order Squamata; family Gekkonidae; genus Heteronotia; species Heteronotia binoei. The sequence goes on along the minus strand of NC_083239.1, from coordinate 54,754,962 downwards.
CTGCCAGTGGGGAAAATAGTGCTTCCTTTTGCCTGTCTTGTGCGCCAGAGAGAAAGAGAGAAAAATGACTTCCAAGAATTGCTGTGGCTAAAAGCCATGGATGGATCTCTGCTCCAGATGTTTATGCAATCCCCTCTCGAAGCTGTCTGTGCTTGTAGCCGCCACCACCACCTGTGGCCGTGAATTCCACGTGTGAATCACCCTTTGGGTGCAGAAGGACTTCCTTTTATCCCTTCTAGCCTGACGGCTCAGCCATTTCATTGAGTGTCCTCAGCTTCTTGTGTTGTGAGAAAGGGAGCAAAGTCCTTCTTTCTCTACCTTCTCTATCCCATGCATAATCTTGTAAACCTCTTATCATATTCCCCCCTCTGTCAACATTTCTGGGCTGCAGTGGCTTGGTCTGAGGTGCTGGCCCAGTTTCCCTTTGGGTTATTTCCCCCCCAACTCCAGTGTTTTGTCAGCTGGGTTGCATGATTTGAACTGTGGGCCCCAGGGCTTCTTATACCGTGTCTAGCAAACGAATGCCGCTGAAGAGTGGTCACGGGACATCAGGGAGCAGTGCAGATCCCTCTCGGGTGTGTTGGCCAGCGTGGGTTTTGCCTGAACCAAAAGCATTTGGCCACTTTGGCCTCCTTTTGTGCCATGGTTTGGGGGGGGGGGGAGATGGCAAGATGAGTCCCATGGGTCCTCGACGGCAAGCCGTTCCAGGGGGGAAGCTGCCCTTGCAGCGAGTCTGGTTGCCCTGAGTTCGAAACCTTGAGATAAATCCGATCTCTCCAGGTTTCTAGTCCTCAGAGACACAGAGAAAACAGCCTCCCTAAATCCCTGGCAACTTTACGTTCCACACAAGTGCAGCCGTTCTGGGGGAGATTTGACAGTCGAATCTAGTCTGGTATTTTGTTTCCAAACGGGGTAGGGTTGCCAATCCCCAGGTGGGGGCAGTTTGGAGGCCCTCCCCCCGTTTCAGGGTCGTCAGAAAGCAGGGGGAGGGGAGGGAAATGTCTGCTGGGAACTCTGTTATTCCCTATGGAGATTTATTCCCATAGAAAATCATGGAGAATTGATCCGCGGGTATCTGGGGCTCTGGGGGAGCTGTTTTTTGAGATAGAGGCACCAAATTTTCAGTATAGTATCTAGTGCCTCTTCCCAAATACTCTCCAAGTTTCAAAAAGATTGGACCAGGGGGTCCAATTCTATGAGCCCCAAAAGAAGGTGCGCCCTATCCTTCATGATTTCCTATGGAAGGAAGGAATTGAAAAGGTGTGCCGTCCCTATATGGCCAGAACTCCCTTGGAGTTCAATTATGCTTGTCACAGCCTTGATCTTGGCTCCACCCCTAATGTCTCCTGGCTCTACCCCCAAAGCTTCCTGGCTCCACCCCCAAAGTCGCCAGATATTTCTTGAATTGGACTTGGCAACCCTAAAACGGGGCCAGTCAGTGGTTACCTCCCCACACTTGCCAAAGGTCCGCCAACTGTCAGAGGCATTCGGCTAGGAAATGCCTGAGGCTCCACCCCCTTCAGCTGGTACAGCTAATAGCCAATGCTAAACCCGGCTTCTGGATATTTAGCCACTCCCCCCCCCTTTGAAATCCTCATCAGTCAGCGGCCTTCACTGCATCGCCTAGCAGTGCACGCACCCAGTGGGCGGGGCTTTTTTGTAGCAGGAACTCCTTTGCATATTAGGCCACACACCCCGATGTAGCCAGTCCTGGAGCTTACAGTACACCCTGCACTAAGAGTCCTGTAAGCTCTTGGAGGATTGGCTACATCAGGGGGTGTGTGGCCTAATATGCAAAGGAGCTCCTGCTACAAAAAAATAGCCCTGCCATGGGGGAAATAGTGCTTTTTTTTGGCCTGTCTTGAGTTTTGTGCACCATAGAGAAACAGAGAAAAGTGACTTCCAGGAATCCTAGAATCCTAGAGTTGGAAGGGACCTCCAGGGTCATCTAGTCCAACCCCCTGCACAATGCAGGAAACTCACAAACGCCTCCCCCTAAATTCACAGGAACCTCATTGCTGTCAGATGGCCACCTAGCCTGGGTCTGTTCTGGGTTTCCATGAACATGCAGTTCCAAAATGGGGCCAATAATTCCCTCCTTGTCCCTCTCAACTGGGGGCAACGATGTGGGGGAAGGGTGTGCTTTGGTCAGGAGCGGAATTGGGCCTCTTTAAGAAGCATTTTTTCGCAACTACTTTGTCACGGGCGGTGATGCATACTGAGAACCTGATGACTTAAAAGGCGTAACATCCACTTTGTGCTTAAGAAAAGTGACATTTCTCCTCTCCTTTTGTGACGGATTTTCAAGGGGCAGGGAGTTCCACAGGGACAACGCCGCTTCCTCCGCCCTGATCTAAGATCTCCTGTTTTTCTCCCTCTGGGTAATAGTGGTTAATTTTCCCAGAGTCCAAAAGCTTAACGACTCTTTCAAACACGACTTTCATTAATCCTTTCAGCCATTAATTCCTCTGTTTCTCAAAAGGTGTTGGGAAACGCAGGAAAGAGGGGGGGTGGGAAAACTCCGTTCCACAGGGGGAGACCTACCTCTTGCCTGAACTTCTCTTGAACTTCTTGGGCCCCTGGATTCCTCTGCCATCAGCAAAAAGGGAAATAGCTCCTAATTACGCTCTTCATTTATTAATTAGCCGGAGATGGCTGCAAGTAGCCCACCATCCACCCTCAGATTTAATTCTCTCTACCTCGTTGCTCTTAATTGTAACAAACTGCGCGGAAGAGCGGCCCCAAAGTGATTTCCCTTTCTGGAAACATCTCTACTGACTTTGCGGAGGTGGAAGCGGGACAGGGCCTGTTAACCCTTGCGTGGCCCTGTAGGAGCCTCCCTCTTGTCTTGGCCCTGGTCGGTAGCAGGTCTCTTGGAGAAGCAGGGCTGGTTTTAAAAGGTGGGTGTCGCTACTGGGGAGTGCAAGAGGACCGAAGCTCTGCCCGAGACGTGGGCCAGAGGGCTTCAATGGCCATGAGTTTTTACTTCCCCTTCAAAGCTCTCTCACCTGCTTTTCCAAGCGCAGATGGGGAAGTGTGGCGCGCCCCAAACATGTGCAGAGTGCCTTTTTGTTTTCCAGGGGACAACAGCAACATAGAGATTCTACTCGAGCCCCAGTTCCTTTTCTTTATAGGCCCTTTCCCCCTTGGAGGGACAGGATTGTTGCGTATACACTGGGGCCGATGTTCCCTCTAAGCTGAGTTAGTGTGAGCTAGCTCACGTTTTTTTAGCCTCTGGCTCACGTTCGCGCAAGAAAAATGGCCCCAGAGCAAACTCATTTATGCAACCGCTCACAACTTTAATGCCGTGAGCTCACAAAGAATTTTTGCTCACAAGACTCCACAGCTTAGAGCAGGTGTGGCCAAACTGTGGCTCGGGAGCCACATGTGGCTCTTTCACACCCCTTGTGCAGCTCTCAAAGTCCTCATTGCCCCATTGGTTGGCTTGGAGAAGGCATCTCTCTCTTTAAATCATTTTTCCAAGTCAAGCCAGCTGGTGGCTTGGAGAATGCATTTAAAGTTGTTTTCTTCCCACCTCTCCCTCCATCTATTTTCCTTCCTTCCTTGCTGCCTGCCTGCCTGCTTTCAAACATCTGGCGTTCATGTGTTGTGGCTCTCAAACATCTGACTTTATTCTGTGTGGCTCTTACATCATGCAAGTTTAGCCTGGATGCTTATCCTGGAGAGGAGGCGGCTGAGAGGTGATAGGATCACCATCTTCAAGTACTTGAAGGGCTGTCCTGTAGAGGATGGTGTGGAATTGTTTTCTGTGGCCCCGGAAGGTAGGACCAGAACCAGTGGGTTGAAATTAAATCAAAAGAGTTTCTGGCTCAACATTAGGAAGAACTTCCTGACCATTAGAGCGGTTCCTCAGTGGAACAGGCTTCCTCGGGAGGTGGTGGACTCTCCTTCCTTGGAGGTTTTTAAACAGAGGCTGGATGGCCCTTTGACAGCAATGAAGATCCTGTGAATTTAGGGGGAGGTGTTTGTGAGTTTCCTGCATTGTGCAGGGGGTTGGACTAGATGACCCTAGAGATCCCTTCCAACTCTGTGATTCTAGGATTCTGAGTTTGGCCATCCCTGGCTTAGAGGGAGTATTGACTGGGGATCTCTCTTGTCTTTACCACTGCCACATTATCTAGTGGTGAAGAGCCTGGGCTGCGAGTTCAAATCCCCCCCAGCACTGGACTTGCAGGGCGGCCATAGGCAAGGGGTTTGGTTTTTAGTCTTAGTTGTCACCCCTCCTTCCCCCATTTGGAGGTGTCTGTCCTGATCTACTGGAAGGATGGCAGAGAGATTTACGGGCCAGGCTCCGCACTCTTATAGAAGAGCTCTATAAATATTAATTTGGGTTGCAGCCCTTAATCAGGAGATGGATGAGCCGAAAGTTTAGTTGATTAATCTGCGAGGAGAAATTTTAATCGGCGCGGCTGTGAAATGAAGGCGCGTTTCTTTCTCCTCCCCCCACTTCTTGCTTCTCTTTCCTTAGTGCGATGGGCAATAAGAAGAAAGGGAATCTTATCGAAATGCCCTTTTCCATCGAACAAAAGAGCCCTGGCTCGTCCCTCCACTTCCCGCTTTTCAAATTACATTTTATTTTTCAATTTGCTTTCCTGCACTGGACTTTGGTGACGTGTGAGCGTGTCCTTGGCTGTCCCCTTTACTTTTATTTGCTTTGTTTATGCCTCCCTCCCTCCCCAGTGCTCCCCCCCCAAAAGCAACATACAACAGCCTTCCCCTCCCTATTTTTTTCCTCACGGTAACCCTGAGAAGTAGGTTAGGCCGAGGGGGTGACCGACCCAAGGCCGTCTAGCATTCCTGCATGGCAGAGTGAGGATTCGAACTTGGGCCTCTCTGACACTCTCAGCCACACCACCTCAATCAAATATGGATTCTTCACTCCACTAGGATTATTATCATGTCCTGTTGCTGCCCACTTGAAGCCCGCTGATGTCAACCCCACAGAGGTGGTTGCCCATTGCCTGATTCTGCACAGCAGCCCTGGACTTCCCTGGTGGTCTCCCATCCAAGCACTAACTAAAGTTGACCCTTCTTAGCTTCTGACCTCCCGCTCTTGTCCCCCAAGCACCAAGAATACAAAGCATCCCTGCCCCAGACTTAAGAACATCCAGTCCAACACTCAGTGTCACAGAAGAACATAAGAGAAACCATGTTGGATCAGGCCAATGGCCCATCCAGTCCAACACTCTGTGTCACAGAAGAACGTAAGAGAAGCCATGTTAGATCAGGCCAGTGGCCCATCCAGTCCAACACTCTGTGTCACAGAAGAACATAAGAGAAGCCATGTTGGATCAGGCCAATGGCCCCTCCAGTCCAACACTCTGTGTCACAGAAGAACATAAGAGAAGCCATGTTGGATCAGGCCAATGGCCCATCCAGTCCAACACTCTGTGTCACAGAAGAACATAAGAGAAGCCATGTTGGATCAGGCCAGTGGCCCATCCAGTCTGACACTCTGTGTCACACCGTGGCCAAAACCCAAATGCCATCAGAAGTTCCGCCAGTGAAACCAATCCAGAGTGCTGGGGGGAAAGTCGGGAAAAGAGGCTGAGGAAGAACTGAACAAGCGAAACCATGAGGACTCCTGAATATACGGTTCCTTATTCTCTCATGAGCGGAACACCAAAGGACTCCGCGCAAAACTGTTTACACAGCTGTTTACTTTGGGGAGGCTGTTGCCTTAAGAAATTCTTGTAGCGATTGCTTGGGGGAGGAAAAGCTCCTTGTCTTCTTTTATTTTGTAGTCTGTGTTTTACATTGCACTAAATAAGAACGTATATACACACTATTAGCATGAAGGTGTTATTGTTTACCGGTGATTTTCATCGCAGCTGTTCTTTCCATACGCACCAGTTCCGGTTCCATATTCCGTTACTTCCCCTGGAGAAAATGGCTGCTTTGGAGGGTGAGCTCTTTGGCATTGCTCCTTGCTGAGGCCCTTCCCCTCCCCAAACCCCGCCCTCCGCTGGCTCCACCCCCAAAAAATCTCCAAGTCTTTCTCCACCCTGAGCTGGTGACCCTAGGAAAGCTTATTTGCGCATTTTGGGTGGAGAGGAATACTGACGGAGAGACACTTGGACGAGGCTGGAATTGTCAAGGAGCGAGGCACGTCCCTCCCCGCATTCCTCCCCCTTCCACCTTTACCCTCCAGAAAGGCCCTGAGGGGTAGACTGCCCGGGCTGCCCCGCTACCTGACCTCGAAAGCCCCGCGCGCCAGACCCAGATTTGAGCAGGTCAGACCCAGATTTGAGCAGGTCAGCCGCAAGCACTCAGTGGGGAGTAAAAAGCCCTCTCCGGATGCACTTACAAACATCTGGCGGAGATCCCAGGGGTTACTTTAAGCACATTTGATTTATTTAAATATTTAAAGCACTTCTGCCGCCCCCCCCCTCCCCACAGCGCTTGTGGGTTTTTTTGCTATCCGTTGCAACATCCAGCGTCCCCAACTCTCGGTTTTCCTTCCCTCCCACCCCCCAACCACGTTTCTAGCTCTTACGGGTGCAGAAGGCAGCTTCCACACTCTATAGGCCGGTGATATCTTGGGAGTTGGCAGGGTGTGGGCGGGAGGGTCGCCAGAGGGCGGGAAGAAGGGCTGTGCCCCCTCGCCCTCCCTGCGAAGAGACGGGAAAGACGGAAAGGGGTCAGCGGAATACAGATAACTTCTTCCGTACAGCCATCTGGTTGCGCCCTACGGATTCCCTACAGTTGCCAAGTCCAAGTCAAGAAATATCTGGGGACTTTGGGGGTGGAGCCAGGAGACTTTCGGGGTGGAGCCAGGAGCAAGGGTGTGACAAGCATCATTGAACTCCAAAGGGAGTTTTGGCCATCACATTTCAAGGGACGGCACATCTTTTAAATGCCTTCCTTCTGTAGGAAATAATGGATAGGAGCACCTTCTTTGGGGGCTCATAGAATTGGACCCCCTGATCCAATCTTTTTGAAACTTAGGGATTATTTTGGGGAGAGCCACTGGATACTATACGGGAAATTTGGTGCCTCTACCTCAAAAAACAGGGCCCCCAGAGCCCCAGATACCCGTGGATAAATTCTTCATTATTTTCTATGGGAATGTCTCCCTAGGGAATCATGAGTACCCAGGAGACATTTCCCTCCCCTCCCCCCGCTTTCTGATGACCCTGAAGCGGGGGGAGGGCCTCCAAACCGGGGGATCCCCTGCCCCCACCTGGGGATTGGCAACCCTATGGATTCGTCAGTCGGCACTTCTAAGTGTTGTTTGGCATGGGGTGACAGCGGTGTCTCCCCCCGAAGGTCAGGCCCCGTGGAGAATGGCCCCGATTGTTTCCTGCCGCCCGTCTTCCCCTTGGTTGTTTGCGAGCGCTGCTGACCTTGGAGCGCAGCATTGGTTTTGTGGTGCTCGACTGTTTTGTTCCAAGACCTGGAGTGCTCCCCCGGCTGCTTTTTCTCCTGGGGGGTCTTGCAGTGTTGTGGTGGTGGGGAGAATGATGATGCTCCTCTGGAGAGCTGAGCTGCGTTAGGCCGAGGCGGGGAGGAGGGAGGGAGTTTGTGAGTCAGCCTCAACTGGGGAGGGAGGAGGCGAGCGAGCGAGTGGGCCGGGCACTCTTGGGCATCGCACGTAGGCAGAGAGAACAGCATCCTTTCCTCCAAAGCCTCCAAACCGGAGCTTTTTTTTCTTCTCTTCACTCCTGTCCTGTCTTACCGGCCCATCTCCAGATTCTGATTGTAGGCTCCTTGGGGGCAGGGTCCTGCCCTCCTTTTCCTTCTGTTTCTTGGAAAGGGTCAGGGGTGGGAGGAGCTCCTTTACATATTAGGCTACACACCCACGATGGAGCCAGTCTTCCAAGAGCTTACGAAAAAGAGCCTTGTAAGCTCTTGGAGCCCTGTGGCGCAGAGTGGTAAAGCTGCAGTACTGCAGTCTGAACTCTCTGCTCACGACCTGAGTTTGATCCTGGCAGAAGCTGGTTTCAGGTAGCAGGCTCGAGGTTGACTCAGCCTTCCATCCTTCCAAGGTCGGTAAAATAGTACCTAGCTTGTTGGGGGGAAAGCGTAGATGACTGGGGAAGGCAATGGCAAACCACCCCGTAAAAAGTCTGTCATGAAACGTTGTGAAAGCAGCGTTGCCCCAGAGTCAGGACGGTGGCTCAGTGGTAGAGCATCTGCTTGGTAAGCAGAAGGTCCCAGGTTCAATCCCTGGCATCTCCAAAAAAGGGTCCAGGCAAGTAGGAGTGAAAAACCTCAGCTTGAGACCCTGGAGAGCCGCTGCCAGTCTGAGAAGACAATACTGACTTTGATGCACCAAGGAGGGTCTGATTCAGTAGAAGGCAGCTTCATATGTTCTGTTATTAGGGGAGGAATGGTGGCTCAGTGGCAGAGCATCTCCTTGGGAAGCAGAAGGTCCCAGGTTCAATCCCCGGCATCTCCAACTAAAAAGGGTCCAGGCAAATAGGCGTGAAAAACCTCAGCTTGAGACCCTGGAGAGCCGCTGCCAGTCTGAGAAGACAATACTGACTTTGATGCACCAAGGAGGGTCTGATTCAGTAGAAGGCAGCTTCATATGTTCTGTTATTAGGGGAGGAATGGTGGCTCAGTGGCAGAGCATCTGCTTGGGAAGCAGAAGGTCCCAGGTTCAATCCCCGGCATCTCCAACTAAAAAAGGTCCAGGCAAATAGGCGTGAAAAACCTCAGCTTGAGACCCTGGAGAGCCGCTGCCAGTCTGAGAAGACAATACTGACTTTGATGCACCAAGGAGGGTCTGATTCAGTAGAAGGCAGCTTCATATGTTCTGTTATTAGGGGAGGAATGGTGGCTCAGTGGCAGAGCATCAGCTTGGGAAGCAGAAGGTCCCAGGTTCAATCCCCAGCATCTCCAGCTGAAAAGGGGTCCAGGCAAGTAGGAGTGAAAAACCTCAGCTTGAGACCCTGGAGAGCTGCTGCCAGTCTGAGTAGACAATACTGACTTTGATGGACCGAGGGTCGGATTCAGTATAAGGCAGCGTCATATGGCCCTATGACTGCTGCTCGCACAGGGGACTACCTTTGCCTTTTAAAGCTCTTGGAGGATTGGCTACAGCAGGGGTGTGCGGCCTAATTGGCAAAGCAGCCCCTGCTAGAATTCCACCCTTGGAAAGGGTTGAATAAATTCTGGAGTGCAGGAAGGGTTGTGGAACCCGAGAGGCAAACCCGTTCATCACGGTGGGAGCTTTTGTGAGCGGGAGCCCTATGTGTGAAGGGTTTGCCCTCGGTTGACAGATAAATACAGATCGTAGAAGGATGGCTATTCTGAATAAAGCAGAACGGTCTCGAGGGGGGTGTAGTATTACATGGTGGAGCACAGATAAAGCTACGGCCCTGGCAGAACGTGAACCCAATCCGTGCTACTCACTCCCCACCAGCTGCTCCGTTTACCAGTGAAAGACCCTAACTTTGCGACCTTTCCTTCTATGTGTATGTCAAGGGGCCTTGTTTTTCTTTTTCTGTATGCTGGATGTCTTAAGATGCTCTGTGCTTGCTTCATCTTGGTTTTGCCCTGCCTATTGTGACAGTCACCACGTGTTCATTTCTAGCACCCTGCAGAAGGGAATGAAGCTTGTGTCTCAAGGCCAAGTTGTCTCTTCTCCGAGACAGCTCAGCTGCCAAATGTTTGGTTGACAAAAGGTGTTGGTGGGAACCAATTAGTACAACTTTACGTGGGCTTTTTGGCCTGTATTTCTGGCGGGCTGCATAACGGCCCTAGGAAAGGTGTAGAGCAGGGGTGTCAAACTCTTTTGTTATGAGGGCCAGATCTGATATAAATGAAACTTTGGTGGGCTGGGCCAGGTGTATTACCTATTTAAGATTAGGTAACTGAGATACAAACTTGAGAAAGGCACAGACAAACACAATTAAAGATTTTTTTTTTAAAGTGCTTAAAACACTAGCACTTTGGTTTCAAAGGTGCTTTCTTTGTATTTCTCCCATTGGATCCAGGGAACTGGGCAAAGGAAGCTCTGGCTCTTTCCTTCCTTCCCCAGGGGATGAGGAGGGGGAGGAGCCAGAGCCAATAGAAGGAAGAGAGGTTTGGCTTAGTAGCTCTGCTGTGCGATTGAGAGAGCCTGGCAAAGCAAGCTATCCTTCCTCCCCAAGGGAGGAGCCTCAGCCAATGGAGAAAATAGAGGCTTTGCTCTGTAGCTCCTGTGCGATTGAGCAAGCCTTGCAAAGCAAGCTGTGACGCAGAAGGAAGCAAGAGAGAGGGAGAAGGAAGCAGATGACAGCCAGTTGCTCGGGGGCCTGATAGGAGCTTTCCGGGGGCCTGATTCGGCCCCAGGCCAGATGTTTGACACCCCTGGTGTAAAGAGCTGGCCACCCCAAAGGTTCTAAAACAGATGTGCATTGTTACTGTTTCTATCTGTCAGTAAAGCCAGCTTTCTGACTACACTGGAAGCCTTCTCTAATTGAGGGTAGTTCCAGAGCTGGCAGGATAGGCTGAGAGAGCAGCTGGCACCAGGGCACCTAGTAGAGGTGCAGGGGTGGGAATTGGAACCCAGGTCGTCTGTGTCCCTGTCTAATCGCTGCAAGACTTTGGCTGTCTTTTTTGGGGGGCAGGGGAGGGGGGATGTTGACAATTTTTGAAAGAGCTCAGCGTTGCTAGACTTGTTCTCAATGGTTTTCCTCATTCCAGAGCCTCTGGAAGGTGGATCTCAGAGCGGGACAGAGTCTCTGGTTTGATCCCGGGGCCAGTTGGGTGCTCTCCGCCTGGCCTACCCCACAGGGGTGTTGTGTGGACAAGATGATTCAGGGGAAACCCTGTTAGGAAATAATGAGCTCCCCAGAGAAAGAGCGGAGTAAGAATGGGCTGTGTGGATGCATTGCTCCATGCGTTGCTGCGGTTGCCAACTCTGAGTTGGGAAATTCCTGGAGGTTGTGGAGGCGGAGCCTATAGAGGGCAGGGTTTGGGGAGGGGCGGGGCTTCAGCAGCATATGATCCCAGAGAGTTCTCCCCTCCAAATCAACCATTTCCTTTACTCTCTTGCTTTTAAATCTAAAGAGTTTTTGGCTAAACGTTAGGAAGAACTTCCTGACTGTTCGAGCAGTTCCTCAGTGGAACAGGCTTCCTCGGGAGGTGGTGGCGGGCTCTACTTCCTTGGAGGTTTTCAAACAGAGGCTGCATGGCCATCTGACAGTGATGCGGATTCTGTGAATTTAGCTAGATCATGAGAAGGAGGGCAGGAAGGGCTGCAGCAGCGCTTAGGTCTCCTTGCCCTTTCTTACACGCCCAGGGAAATGCTGATGGCCACTTTGAACATAAGAGAAGCCATGTTGGATCAGGCCAGTGGCCCATCCAGTCCAACTCTCTGTGTCACAGAAGAACATAAGAGAAGCCATGTTGGATCAGGCCAGTGGCCCATCCAGTCCAACACTCTGTGTCACATAAGAACATAAGAGAAGCCATGTTGGATCAGGCCAATGGCCCATCCAGTCCAACTCTCTGTGTCACACAGTGGCCAAAAAACCCCCAGGTGCCATCAGGAGGTCCATCAGTGGGGCTAGAAGCCCTCCACTGTGCCCCCCCCCAAGCACCAAGCATACAGAGCCCCAGACAGAGAATTCCAACAATACGGTGTGGCTAATAGCCATTGATGGACCTCTGCTCCATTTGTTGTTGTTCAGTCGCACAGTCTTTGCGACCCCATGGACCAAGTCACGCCAGGCCCTCCTGTCTTCCACCATCCTCCGAAGTCTGCTCAAATTCGTGTTTGTTATGTCAGCAACGCTGTCCAGCCATCTCCTCTTTTGCCGTCCCCTTCTTCTTTTGCCTTCTGTCTTTCCCAGCATCAGGGTCTTCTCCAGCGAGTGCTCCCTTCTCATTGGGTGGCCAAAGGATTGGAGCTTCAGCTTCAGCATCTGACCTTCCAGGGAACAGTCTGGGTTGATTTCCCTTAGGACTGACGTATTGGATCTTCTTGCAGTCCAAGGGACTCTTAAGATTCTTCTCCAGCACCACATCTCAAAAGCATTTCTTCTTCTGCGCTCGGCCTTCCTTATGGTCCAGTTCTCACAGCCATACATGACTACTGGGAATACCATCGATCCATATGTTTATCCAATCCCCTCTTGAAGCCGTCTCTGGGGTCAGGAATTTTATTTTCTCCAGGCTGTGTTGACCAGGGATGCTGGAGAAGTTTTTTTTTTTTTGCCATCTTCTGAGCTTAGAGCAAGGGTCACTGGTGTGCATGTGTGTGTGGCGGGGAGGTAGTTTCCTGCAATGTGCAGGGAGGTTGGACTAGATGACCCTTCCAACTCTGACTCTCTGATCTTGAGACCAGCTGCAATCCTGAAAGGTCTCCAGGCCACCCCTGGAGGTTGGCAACCCTCTGCACACCCCGAGGTGCCCTGCGGCACTCAGCCTATCGATTCGTGTGCTGCAGCTGTTGAGGCGTAGCTTGGATTTCGAAAGCCCGTTTTAGAACCATTAATGCGTTTCCCCCCCCCAAGTGTGGTCGAAAGAACAAACGAGCACACCTTTCCTCCAAATGGCTGGAAGGCTGGCGATCGTGGAGTAAAGGAGCAGAGCAGGAGGAGGAGAGGTGTGGTAGCTCAGTGGCAGAGCACCTGCTCGCCACGCGGAAGGTCCCAGGTTCGATCCCTGGCTTCTCCACTTAAAAAGGACCAGGCAATAGAGGATGGGGAAAACCTCTGGGCCACTGTCGGTCTGTGTAGATAGAAGATACTCGATGGAGCGAGGGTCTGATTCAGTAGAAGGCAGCCTCATGTATGTTCATGGAGAGCCAGTTTGGTGTAGTGGTGAAGCGTGCGGACTCTTAACTGGGAGAACCGGGTTTGATTCCCCACTCTTTCACTTGCAGCTTCTGGAACGGCCTTGGGTCAGCCATAGCTCTGGCAGAGGTTGTCCTTGAAAGCTCAGCTGCTGTGAGAGCCCTCTCAGCCCCACCCACCTCACAGGGTGTCTGTTGTGGAGAGAGAAGATATAGGAGATTGTGAGCCGCTCTGAGTCTCTGATTCAGAGAGAAGGGAGGGGTATAAATCTGCCGTCTTCTTCTTCTTTGATTCCCCACGGCACCTGCTAGCATGGCCTTGGGTCAGCCATAGCTCTGGCAGAGGTTGTCCTTGAAAGGGCAGCTTCTGGGAGCGCTCTCTCATCCCCACCCACCTCACAGGGTGTCTGTTGTGGGGGAGGAAGGGAAAGGAGATTATGAGCCGCTCTGAGGCAGTGATGCTCTGTATTCTTGGTGCTTGGGGTGGGGGGACAACAATGGGAGGGCTTCCAGTGTTCTGGCCCCACTGATGGACCTCCTGATGGCACCTGGGGTTTTTGGCCACCGTGTGACACACTGTTGGATTGAATGGGCCACTGGCCTGATCCAACAGGGCTTCTCTTATGTTCTTACGGTGTGGTGTGGGAGAGGCCCCGCTCACCCAGAGATTCAATTTGCTGCCCTAAAGATTGTAAAGTTTACAGTCGAACCTTGGTAGAAAGAAAAAGCCCAGGCTCGGGGTTCTTCTGCAGGGAATTGGGGTTCGTGGCAGCCGGGAGACCACCGAGGCTTCATGTTTTCTCTCTCTTTCTCTTTTGTAAATCAATGTTTGATATTTAGTAATTTGAGATGAATTAAGCTGATAATTGATGTTTACCAGATCCCACGCCTTGTGTTTGTTCGCTGGTATTTGATCATGAAATATTCATCTCCTCTGATGCTGTCGGGAGGCGTCTTGGTGTTCTGCACGGCTGCTCTGGATGCGTCTCTGGGGGGGCCCGGGGAGGGGTCAGACGGAAAGGTGGGGCTGGTCAGTTTGCGGGCAGTCGGAGGCCTGCTTTGAGGGGTGGGGGGAGCATCGGGGAAGGCCCCACCTTGCTGGCCTTCGTGGGAGCGGCGCTGAGGAATATCCGGCAGTGTCAGGCAGCAGGTTTTGGAAGAGGGCGCTCCCCAGCAGAGCCACAAACGGGGTCCGCCCCTCTCCGCTTCCTGTCAGCAGCCGGGTTGCCAACAGGGCTGGAGAAAAGCGGCCTGAAGCTTTTATTTAGGGCAGTCGCAAACACCTGGTTGACAGAGTCGCCGGCTCCAGGTTGGAAAAGAACTAGAGATTTGGGGGGGGGGGGAAGGGAAGGTAGGCTTGGGGGAGGGGCTTCAGGGGGTAGCCGTGTAGGTCTGAAGCAAAAGAACCAAGTTCGAGTCTGGTCAGGCACCTTAAAGGCAAACATATTTTTATGCAAAGTCTAAGCTTTCGTGTGCACGCACACTTCCTCAGATACATGCACACGAAAGCTTATACCCAGAATTAGACTTTGTTAGTTTTCAAGGTGGCATTGGACTCAAATGCGCATTGGGATGCCCATGTCTCGAATCCGGAAGCTGCAGCTGGTGCAGAATGCTGCAGCCAGGCTGTTACTGGGTCTCTCTATTCGGGATCGTGTGCAGCCGGGGCTGCAGAGACTGCATTGGCTGCCAATAGTGTTCCGGATTCGCTACAAGGTGCCGGTTATTTACCTATATGGCTGAGGACCTGTCTACCTTAGGGACCGTCTCTCCCCACATAATACCCAGAGGGTACTTAGATCTGGATCACAAAACCTATTAGAAATCCCCGGGCCGAGGGAGGCGAGATTGAAGGCTACCAGAGAATGAGCCTTCTCTGTTGCAGCCCCCCCACTGGTGGAACCAACTCCCGGATGATGTTAGAGCCCTGCGGGATCTTGCCCAATTCCGCAAGGCCTGCAAAACGACACTATTTCGAATGGCCTTCAACTAAAGTACAGAGTCGCTCAACCTCGTGGTATGGAACTTAGCACCAAAACTGCTGCTTTGAAATTGTTTTAATACTTTAAATTGCAATTGTTAATTTTAACTGATATTATTGTAACTGTTTTTACTGCTTTATGGTTCTATTGTGGGGGGAGGGGTGGGCTCCCTCTTGGGTATCCTGCCCCCCCAGGGAAAGTGTATGCGCAATACATAGCCTCTCCTTCCTGGTGTAGTGAACGCCGCGTGGTCACTGTCCGGCTATGCCTGGCAGATGGTCACTGCAATGGCCTCTCCTGCATTACTGCATCCGTGGCAACACCTTCTCGCTGGTCCCCCCCGTTTCTCACAGAGTTTGCCACGTCATGGTGCGACCGAATGTCCGGCGGTATAACCGGATGGGCAGGCTGGGCTCACCAACCTCGTCAGCCAAGAGAAGGAAAACTCTAACATCAAACCCGGGCAGATAGAGCTCGTTAATGTAACACCTACCACCTGGAGGACTCGCTGCCGGCGTCCCGGCTTACTGGGCCATGGCAGATGACCCCAAGGTGAAAGGGTGGAGCCAGTACTGCGCACACTGTGCCTCACCTAAAAATTCCTCTGCGCAGGCCTGAAGGGCATATCCGGAAGGGGTTCTATTGTTTTATTGTGGATATTCAATGTTGTTAGCCGCGCTGAGCCTGCTTCAGCGGGGAGGGTGGGATATAAATACGAAGAATAAATAAATAAATAAACAAACGTCATTCAATGATGCCCTAGCGCCTACTCTGCAAAGTGGCCATTTTCTCTAGGCAAACGGACCTTTGTCTCCTGGAAACCAATTGTAACCCTAGGAGATCTCCAGGCCCCACCTGGAGATTATGCAATCCACAAAGAGAATCACGGCAATTGTAGGCAGAGAAACCCAAAGCACGAGGCTTTCCGTGAAAACCAGCCTCCGTACAACCCACAAACTCACCAAACGATTCAACAATTACAGAAGCATATATTAGTTTATGACAGACCATCCAATTAGGCCTTAGCAAAATAGGGAACGCGTTCGCCAAGAATCAATCCAGTCTTTATAGCAAGCGTTGCTCAGTTCATTCCAAGGAATCCTGGTGAAATAGTTGTGCAATGGATCAATCTCTCTCCATAGATGCAGCCAGCAATCCAAAAGGTTGAAAAGAACGAGGTCGTACTGGAACCCTTGTTTTGCACAGGCTTCTTCGAGCTGCAAAAATCCTTTTTACAACATTTTCATACCCTGGGCAAAAAACGCCATTCCATTATAACATTGAAAGGAACTAATTGTATGGTCTATCGTGAACTAATATATGCTTTTGTAATTGCTGAATTGTTTGGTGAGTTTGTGGGTTGTATGGAGGCTGGTTTTCATGGAAAGCCTTGTGCTTTGGATTTCTCTACTACCTGGAGGTTGGCAAGTCTACTTGGTCAAATGACCACACCTCTTAAAATGGCAGGACACGTCATTTTCCAGGCTGTTGGGGGGCCTGTATTTTAAGTAATGGTGGGTTATCTGTTTGTGTAGACTCCTCCCCTTTCGTGTAACTCTGTTGCCATAGAGAGATGAATATGGAACTCCCAGTTAAGCATGGAACATAGGAGCAGAACCAATGGGTTGAAATTACATCAAAAGAGTTTCCGACTCAACATTAGGAAGAACTTCCTGACCATTAGAGCAGTTCCTCAGTGGAACAGGCTTCCTCCTTGGGAGGTGGTGGGCTCTCCTTCCTTGGAGGTTTTTCAACAGAGGCTAGAAGACCATCTGACAGCCATGAAGATCCTGTGAATTTAGGGGAAGGTATTTGTGAGTTTCCTGCACAGTGCAGGAGGTTGGACTAGATGACCCTGGGGTGTACCTTCCAACTTGGGAGGTGGTGGGCTCTCCTTCCTTGGAGGTTTTTCAACAGAGGCTAGATGGCCATCTGACAGCCATGAAGATCCAGTGAATTTAGGGGAAGGTATTGGTGAGTTTCCTGCATTGTGCAGGGGGTTGGACTAGATGACCCTGAGGTGTCCCTTCCAACTTGGGAGGTGGTGGGCTCTCCTTCCTTGGAGGTTTTGAAACAAAGGCTCGATGACCATCTGACAGCAATGAAGATCCTGTGAATTTAGGGGGAGGTGTTTGTGAGTTTCCTGCATTGTGCAGGGGGTTGGACTAGATGACCCTGGAGGTCCCTTCCAACTCTAGGATTCTATGTATCGATTTGCAGGGGAAAAAAGATGCTCCCCCTGGGAAAAAAAATGTTCGGCCAAATCCAAAAGAGGGAGAGAGGGGCAGGCCTAATGCCTCCGAACTTGGAAGGTCCTTTTAACCATCCTGGCAGGTAGCGTGAAGCGTGCGCTTGAGTGTACGTCAAAGACAGAACAGGGGAAAGGACACATGTTGATTATTTTGTAGCTTCCCGGTGCTATTTGCATCTTTCTTTGCAAGATATTGTTAAAGCGCTGAAATATTCTGCAGGCACAGGCGATGTCAACAAGGCTGAATCTTGTGATTCAGAAAAGGACGGCTTAGAAAACAGACGACTGAAGGCAGGAGGGCGGGCGAGGGAAGCTCATAAAGCGATGGATGGCTTTGTAGAGAGAGAGAGGGAGAGAAGGGGCGAGGGAAGTTTCTCTTCCCCCTTTCATAATACCAGCCCCGGGGTCACCCGGCGAAGCTGATTGGAAGCGAGTTCAAGACAGACAAAAGGAAGAATTGCTTCCTCCGCCGCACCTCACGTAATTGACTTTACAGAATTCATTACAAGAAGATGCGATGGCCGCTGGCTTTGGATGGCTGTGGGGAAAGGGGGTGAGGTGCATCCTTGTTGGGGAGAGAGAGGTCGGCGGATGCCTTTTTGGGCCTTGATAGCAAAACAGAACCTCCACGCTCAGAGGCAGTGTGCCTCCAAAAGCCCAGTGCTGGGAAGGGAAGGCTGTTGCCCCCTGCATTGTGTTTTTGGGGTTTCCAGGGCTTTTCTGCAGCAGGAACTCCTTTGCCTATTAGGCCACACCCCCCTGATGTAGCCAGTCCTGGAGCTTACAGGGCTCTTCTTACAGGGCTTGCTGTAAGCTCCTGGAGGATTGGCTACATCAGGGGTGTGTGGCCTAATAGGCAAAGGAGTTCCAGCTACAAAAAAAGGCAGATGTGTTCCCCGGCTGGGCAGGTGGCATTGCTCCAAAATCTCTCCCCCGGCAGGGCTCTCTGAATATGCAAAACTTCCCCCCCCCCCATGGCTAATTTAGAGGGCCTTGCTAATAGTTTTTTGCTTGCCCTCCCCTCTGTCCAAATCGAACCATCATTGCTGGCAGGGCTCATTTTGTAGCAGGAGCTCCTTTGCATATTAGGCCACGCCTTCCTGGTGTAGCCAATCCTCCAAGAGCTTACAGTCGGTCCTGTACGAAGAGCCCTGTAAGCTCTTGGGGGATTGGCTGCGTTGGGGGGTGTGTGTGACCAAATAGGCAAAGGAGTTCCTGCTATAAAAAAAAGCCCTGGGAGTTTCCCAGAAGCTGTCAAATACACAACGGCCTTGTGGCTTGACCGGGTACAGCCACTCTTCCTAGGGGCTGTGGCTCTGTGGCACAGCCTCTGCTTGGCATGCAGAAGGTCCCAGGTTCAATCCCCGACATCTCCAGTTAGAAGGACTAGGCAGGAGGTGATGGGAAAGACCTCAGCCTGAGACCCTGGAGAGCCATGAAGTGGGGCTGTGGCTCAGTGGTAGAGCCTCTGCTTGGCATGCAGAAGGTCCCAGGTTCAATCCCCACCATCTCCAGTTCAAAAGGACCAGGCAGCAGGGGATGGGAAAGACCTCAGCCTGAGACCCTGGAGAGCCAGGAAGTAAGGCTGTGGCTCAGTGGTAGAGCCTCTGCTTGGCATGCAGAAGGTCCCAGGTTCAATCCCCGACATCTCCAGTTCAAAGGACCAGGCAGGAGGTGATGGGAAAGACCTCCGCCTGAGACCCTGGAGAGTCATGAAGTGGGGCTGTGGCTCAGTGGCAGAGCCTCTGCTTGGCATGTGGAAGGTCCCCGGTTCAATCCCTGGCATCCCAGGTAGGAGGCGATGTGAAAAACCTCTGCCTAACTGGAGAGCCGCTGCCAGCCCGAGCAGACAATATTGACCTCGAAGAACTAAAGGTCTGATTCAGTATAAGGCAGCTTATACAGCTTGTACTTCAGTATAAGGCAGCCATTTGCAGCTGTTGGAATGGCCTTGGGTCAGCCATAGCTCTTGAAAGAGTTGTCCTTGAAAGGGCAGCTTCTGGGAGAGCCCTCTCAGCCCCACCTGCCTCACAGGGCGTCTGTTGTGGGGGAGGAAGGGAAAGAAGATTGTAGGCCGCTCTGTCCTTGAAAGGGCAGCTTCTGGGAGAGCCCTCTCAGCCCCACCCACCTCACAGGGCGTCTGTTGTGGGGGAAGGAGATCTTGTGAGCCGCTCTGAGACTCTGATTCAGAGAGAATGGCGGGGTATAAATCTGTGGTCTTCTTCTTCGTATGTGTATTCATGTGTTCAGTCTTGGCTCCAAGCTCTTTTCCAATTTCTCAGTGTCTCTTTTTCCTTCTGCGTGTCTCCACAGCACCTCCCTCTGACGACGCCATGGAGCGCCTCCTACTGTCCATCCTGATGCTCTGCAGCTTGACCCGGGCCCAGGTATGTCCCAAACGATGCATGTGCCAGAACCTGTCGCCCTCGCTCGCCATCCTCTGCACCAAGACCGGCCTCCTCTTTGTGCCCACGGTGATTGACCGCCGCACGGTGGAGCTGCGCCTGACCGACAACTTCATCACCGTCGTCCGCCGCAGGGACTTCACCAACATGACCAGCCTGGTCCACCTCACGCTCTCGCGCAACACCATCAGCCAGATCCTGCCTTCGGCCTTCGCTGACCTGCGCGGGCTACGGGCCCTGCACCTGGACAACAATCGCCTCCTCTCCATCGGTGGAGAGCAGCTTAAGGGGCTGCCCAACTTACGCCACCTCATCCTCAGCAATAATCAGCTCCAGGACATTTCCCCCGGAGCGTTCGATGACTTTGTCGGCACCTTGGAGGACTTGGATCTCTCCTACAACAACCTCATCCAAGTCCCCTGGGACACCATCCAGCGCCTCAACAACGTCAACTCCCTCAACCTTGACCACAACTTGATCGACTACGTCCCTGAGGGGGTCTTCACCAACCTCCTTAAGCTGGCCCGTCTGGACATGACGTCCAACAAGCTGAAAAAGATCCCCCCAGATCCCCTTTTCCTCCGGATTCCTGTGTACGCGAAGTCCAAAGGCTCCCCGCTTTCCTCGTTGGTTCTTAGTTTTGGGGGGAACCCGCTACACTGCAACTGCGAGCTGTTGTGGCTCCGGAGGCTGACCAGAGAAGACGATTTGGAGACCTGTGCTTCCCCGCCGGATCTCCTGGGGAAATACTTCTGGACTATCCCAGAAGAGGAGTTTATTTGCGAGCCTCCCGTTATCACTCGTCACACGGGACATTTGGTGGTGACTGAGGGTGAGGCGGCCGTCCTCCGTTGCCGTGGAGCCGGCGACCCGGAGCCATCCATCCACTGGGTGTCTCCGGAAGGCAAAGTGGTGGCAAACAGTTCCCGGACCACCTTTTATGACAACGGCACCCTGGAGATCTTGATCGCCACTGTCCAGGACACCGGGGTTTTCACGTGCATTGCCTCCAATGCAGCGGGGGATGCCACCACCTCTATCGAGCTGATGGTCAACCCTTTGCCTCACCTATCGAACGGCACTGCCCCCAAAGTGCCGTCCGCTGCAGGACCTTCTGACATCCTCACTTCGGCCAAGGCTATCCTTCCCCCCGGTGCCAACGAAACGGGGGTCTCTCAGGAAAAGGGTGTGGTGGCCTCGGAGGTGTCATCCTCCTCGGTGCTGATCCGCTGGTACCCACAGTGGCACATCCCTGGCATTCGGATGTACCAGATCCAGTACAACAGTTCCTCTGACGATACCTTGGTATACAGGTTAGTAGCTCTGGATTTCAAAATGGCGGGTCTTGTACTTCTGGTGGGTGTTTGTCGGAGTGGCTTGTAGATTCATAGAATCATAGAGTTGGAAGGGATCCCCAGGGTCTTCTGGTCCAACCCCCTGCCACCATGCAGGAAACTCACAAACGCCTCCCCCTAAATTCACAGGATCCTCATTGCTGTCAGATGGCCACCTAGCCTCTGTTGGAAAACCTCCAAGGAAGGAGAGCCCACCACCTCCTGAGGTTCTTGGATGATGACTTATGACAACCCTGTTGGATTTTCAAGGCAAAGAGACAAGCGGAGGTGGTTTGCTGTTGCCTGTCTCTGCATAGCAACCCTGGGTTTCCTTGGTGGCCTCCCAGTCAGGGGCTAACTGGAGCTAACCTTGGTTAGCTTCCGAGATCTAATGAAATCAGGCTAGCCTGGGCTGTCCAGGAAGTGACATGGTGGCTGGACAGGTGTGAAATGGAGGCTTCTGGTGACTCCAGGGTTTTTCCATAGTTCTGTGGTTCCCAGCCTCCTTGGTATAGTGGCCCGCAAATCCAACTTTACTTGGTACAGTGACCCATCCAGGGTTTTTTGGGCACCCTAGGCACACTGTGGCCTTGGCACCCATCTCGTTCAGCATTCTATTTCCTACAGCGGCAAACCAGATGTTTTGGGGAAACCGACGAAGAGCTCAGCTGCCCCCATTACGAAACCCCAAGCGAGTGGCATTCTGACACACGCAGCTGCCCAAACACAGCTCCCTTCTCCATTCCTCCCTCTAATCCCCCCTAAGAGTCTAAGAAACTCCATCTAGTCGCCACCAGGACATATTGTGCTTAACATTTTCCCTGTGAAGAAAGGTTAAAACGCTTGGGGCTCTTCAGCTTGGAGAAACGTCGACTGCGGGGTGACATGAGAGAGGTTGACAAGATTATGCATGGGATGGAGAAAGTAGAGAAAGAAGCCCTTTTCTTCATTTCTCACAATACAAGAACTCGTGGGCACTCAATGAAATTGCTGAGCAGTCAGGTTAAAACAGAAAAAAGGAACTCCTTCTTCACCCAAAGGGTGATTAACATGTGGAATTCACTGCCACAGGAGGTGGTGGCGGCTACAAGCATAGCCAGCTTCAAGACACAGAGTGTTAGACTGGATGGGCCATTGGCCTGATCCAACATCGCTTCTCTTATGTCTGGGGCAATAATGCTCTGTATTCTTGGTGCTTGGAGGGGGGGGGCAACAGTGGGAGGGCTTCTAGTGTCCTGGCCACACTGATGGACCTCCTGATGGCACTTGGGTTTTTTTGTCCACTGTGTGACACAGTGTTGGACTGGATGGGCCATTGGCCTGATCCAACATGGCTTCTCTTATGTTCTTCTGTGACACAGAGTGTTGGACTGGATGAGTCATTGGCCTGATCCAACATGGCTTCTCTTATGTTCTTATGTGACACAGAGTGTTGGACTGGAGGGGCCATTGGCCTGATCCAACATGGCTTCTCTTATGTTCTTAATCCACACGTATATGCAAGGAAGAAGAAATACCAACTCTTGTATGACGTGGAAGGGACTGTTTCCTGGGTCAGATTTCGGTTTCCAAAAAGAGAGTGATTGGAAGGGTGGTGGGAGTGGCCACAATGGAAAGCTGGCCCACAACCCACTTCCAGTGGCTTCATGACCCACTTTGGGTGTCAACGTGGCAGATGCGGTTCAATGTGGCCAAGTGCAAAGTAATGCACATTGGGGCTAAGAATCCCAGCTACAAATACAAGTTGATGGGGTGTGAACTGGCAGAGACTGACCAAGAGAGAGATCTTGGGGTCATGATAGATAACTCACTGAAAGTGTCAAGACAGTGTGCGTTTGCAATAAAAAAGGCCAACGCCATGCTGGGAATTATTAGGAAGGGAATTGAAAACAAATCAGCCAGTATCATAATGCCCCTGTATAAATCGATGGTGCGGTCTCATTTGGAGTACTGTGTGCAGTTCTGGTCGCCGCAGCTCAAAAAGGATATTATAGCATTAGAGAAGGTGCAGAGAAGGGCAACTAGAATGATTAAAGGGCTGGAGCACTTTCCCTATGAAGAAAGGTTGAAACGCTTGGGACTCTTTAGCTTGGAGAAACGTCGACTGCGGGGTGACATGATAGAGGTTTACAAGATAATGCATGGAATGGAGAAAGTAGAGAAAGAAGTACTTTTCTCCCTTTCTCACAATACAAGAACTCGTGGGCATTCGATGAAATTGCTGAGCAGACAGGTTAAAACGGATAAAAGGAAGTACTTCTTCACCCACAGGGTGATTAACATGTGGAATTCACTGCCACAGGAGGTGGTGGCGGCCACAAGTATAGCCACCTTCAAGAGGGGTTTAGATAAAAATATGGAGCACAGGTCCATCAGTGGCTATTAGCCACAGTGTATGTGTGTATATAACATTTTTTGCCACTGTGTGACACAGAGGGTTGGACTTGATGGGCCGTTGGCCTGATCCAACATGGCTTCTCTTATGTTCTTATGGGGTCCCAATCCGCAGTTTGGGAAGCATCGTAGTAAGGCCAGGGTCCCAGTGAGGCATTGGATTTAGAAGAAGAAGACTGCAGATTTATACCCTGCCCCTCTCTCTGAATCAGAGACTCAGAGCGGCTTACAATCTCCGTTATCTTCCTTCCCTACAATAGACACTCTGTGAGGTGGGTGGGGCTGAGAGAGCTCTGACAATAGCTGCCCTTTCAAGGACAACCTCTGCCAGAGCTATGGCTGACCCAAGGCCATTCCAGGAGCTGCAGGTGGGGGACTGGAGAATGAAACCCGGTTCTCCCAGATAAGAGTCTGTGCACTTAACCACTACACCAAACTGGCTCTCTGGCATGCTCTGAAACATCATGGAGTGACACGTGGGATGGGGTGGGGCTACATGGAGTAGGCCAGGCTGGCTTCTGAAAGGGTGTGATCCCCAGAGGCTGGCCTGCACAGACCCCTTTGTGGGGATCCCTCCCTTTCTGCCTTTTAGTCCTGTGTGGGGAGAGTGAGATGCCCTTCTCTTGGAGCCAGAGCACCAACAGGACCGAAGCTTGTGGTTCCTGCCGCCCCGTGGCGCTTGGGTGCCTTGTGGCTGAGAGAGCAGCAAGCGCTTGCCGCGATGGGCATTTTGCCAGCTTGCAATGTGTGTGTGTGTGGGGGGGGTTGAGGGTGCGAGGGACTGTGTTCTGCTTGAGGGCAGGCCTCTCCTCCCCGAGGGCGGAAAGGAAGGAAGCTCTCCGGGGACAATGAGGCCTCCTGCGCTTTCTCAGAATCTTTTGTTCTGGTTTTGCTGCTCCTTCTGAGCTGTGCCCTGTCCAGGGAATGGAATTTGAGGAGGGATTCCCCTCTCTTCTCTTTTGCCTGTGGTGGGGCAGGGAAAGGCGCTAGGCGGGAGCTGGGAGGAAATCTTTCAGTGCAAACTTCGGGCCAGGTCTTGGAGGCCCGTCTTGGTTTGTGTGTCCTCCTGTTTCACACTGTGTGAAACAGCCACGGGGTTAATGCAGTGGAACCTCTTGCCTTAATCCACCGGAACACAAGCTGAACCGTGAGGCACAATCTGTGAGACCAAAAGTTTCACTTGCTGGTTTTCTGCAGATTAAGGTGATGTTAAAGGCATAGGAACATCCAAGGAGACCTGCTGGCTCACACCCAGTGGAGAGCCGGTTTGGTGTAGTGGTTAAGTGTGCGGACTCTTATCTGGGAGAACCAGGTTTGATTCCCCACTCATCCACTTGCACCTGCTAGCATGGCCTTGGGTCAGCCATAGCTCTGGCAGAGGTTGTCCTTGAAAGGGCAGCTGCTGTGAGAGCCCTCTCCAGCCTAGGGTTGCCAAGTCCAATTCAAGAAATATCTGGGGACTTTGGGGGTGGAGCCAGGAGACTTTGGGGTGGAGCCAGGATGCATTGGGGGCGGAGCCAGGAGCAAGGGTGTGACAAGCGTAATTGAACTCCAAGGGAGTTCTGGCCATCACATTTAAAGGGACAGCACACCTTTTAGAATGCCTTCCTTCCATAGAAAATAATGAAGGATAGGGGCACCTTCTTTTGGGGCTCATAGAATTGGACCCCCTGGTCCAATCCTTTTGAAACTTGGGAGGTATTTTGGGGAGAGGCACTAGATGCTATACGGAAAATTTGGCAACTCTACCTCAAAAAACAGCCCCCCCCCCAGAGTTCCTGACACCCGCGGATCAATTCCCCATCATTCCCTATGGGAATCGTTCCTGGAGGTGCATAATGGCTGTGGGGGTGGAGCTTCCCCCGCCAGCCAGCTGGCTGGGGGAGGGGGGAAGCCTGTAAAACCAGGGGATCCCCCGCTGGGACCTGGGGATTGGGAAGCCTACTCCAGCCCCACCCACCTCATAGGGTGTCTGTTGTGGGGGAGGAAGGGAAAGGAGATTGTGAGCCGCTCTGAGACTCTTCGGAGTGGAGGGCGGGATATAAATCCAATATCTTCATCTACCTCACAGGGTGTCTGTTGTGGGGGAGGAAGGGAAAGGAGATTGTGAGCCGCTCTGAGACTCTTCAGAGTGGAGGGCGGGATATAAATCCAATATCTTCATCTACCTCACAGGGTGTCTGTTGTGGGAGAGGAAGGGAAAGGAGATTGTGAGCCGCTCTGAGACTCTTCAGAGTGGAGGGCGGGATATAAATCCAATATCTTCATCTACCTCACAGGGTGTCTGTTGTGGGGGAGGAAGGGAAAGGAGATTGTGAGCCGCTCTGAGACTCTTTGGAGTGGAGGGCGGGATATAAATCCAATATCTTCATCTACCTCACAGGGTGTCTGTTGTGGGGGAGAAAGGTAAAGGAGACTGTGAGCCGCTCTGAGACTCTTTGGAGTGGAGGGCGGGATATAAATCCAATATCTTCATCTACCTCACAGGGTGTCTGTTGTGGGGGAGGAAGATAAAGGAGGTTGTGAGCCGCTCTGAGACTCTTTGGAGTGGAGGGCAGGATATAAATCCAATATCTACTCCTGCATCCCGTCTAAACACAGTGGCCAGGCAGTTTCTCTGGGGAGCCAGCAATGGGCTGTAGAGGCCGAGGCCTTCCCATGATGTTGTCTCCTGGCGCTACGATTCAGAGGATTAGTGCCTCTGAATGTGGAGGTTTCCTTTAGTCACCACCATTAGTAGCCACTGATAGGTCTGTCCTCCGTGAATCTGCCTAATCCCCTTTTAAAGCTGTCTGTGCCTGTGGCTGTCACGACATCCTCTGGCAGAGAATTCCACATTTTAATTACATGCTTCAAAAAGAAGTATTTAAGAACCTCAGAAGAGCCCTGCTGGATCAGACCAGTGGACCATCTAGTCCAGCCTCCTGCCTCACACAGGGGCCAGCCAGTTCCTCTGGAGGGCCAACAACAGGGCAGAGAGGCCAAGGCCTTCCCCTGAGAAGAACATCAGAAGAGTCCTACTGGATCAGACCAGTGAGGGTCCATCTAGTCCAGCCTCCTGTCTCACACAGGGGCCAGCCAGTTCCTCTGGAGGGCCAACAACAGGGCAGAGAGGCCAAGGCCTTCTCCTGAGAAGAACCTCAGAAGAGCCCTGCTGGGTCAGACCAGGGAGGGTCCATCTCGTCCAGCCTCCTGCCTCACACAGAGGCCAACCAGTTCCTCTGGAGGGCCAACAACAGGGTAGAGAGGCCGAGGCTTTCCCCTGAGAAGAACCTGAGAAGAGTCCTACTGGATCAGACCAGTGAGGGTCCATCTAGTCCAGCCTCCTGACTCACACAGTGGCCAACCAGTTCTTCTGGAGGAACAACAACAGGGCAGAGAGGCCAAGACCTTCCCCTGAGAAGATCAGAAGAGTCCTACTGGATCAGACCAGTGAGGGTCCATCTAGTCCAGCCTCCTGTCTCACACAGGGGCCAGCCAGTTCCTCTGGAGGGCCAACAACAGGGCAGAGAGGCCAAGGCCTTCCCCTGAGAAGAGCATCAGAAGAGCCCTGCTGGATCAGACCAGGGAGGGTCCATCTAGTCCAGCCTCCTGCCTCACACAGGGGCCAGCCAGTTCCTCTGGAGGGCCAACAACAGGGCAGAGAGGCCGAGGCCTTTCCCTGAGAAGAACATCAGAAGAGCCTAGGTTTTCTGGCCGTTCCTCCTAAAGAAGATGCTCCAACTCCCCCTAACCGTCTTCGTTGTACAGGAGCAAGTTCTTTTCCTGACCAGTTGTCAAGCAGAATCTGCAGTCTGGGGAAATCTCTTTCCAGTTCAGTGTCGCTTTAGAAGATGGTGTAAAGCGCCGTTCTCCCGTTTGGAGAAATGAGGCCCCTCGATTGCGGCAGCCTGACTTCAAAAATGACTCTGCAGCTGTTGTGAATTCTGTGCGCCACCTCATTATCCGTTGTGGATTCGGGCGGATTAAGGGAAGCGACTTGCGTGAATCCAGCTCGCGGACGCCCTCCTGGCATTTCTGCTGCAGAGTTTTGCAGCCTACCGCAGGTATGGGGACACCCCCCCCTCCCCCCTGAGTTTCCCCCAAACTCTTCCCCCACTCGCGCTGGCATTTCAACCTTGACTCTCTGCCACACCCGCGAAGGCACGGTGACTACCCATAATGCCTCTGTGCTTTGGCTGCTGCCCTTTTGAAGTCAGGCTCAGATAATGTTGCCTTTTTACCTTCTGAAATTCTTCTCTCTGGAGACGGAGGAAGAATAATTTATAAGCTGCTGGTGCAGGAGACTCACACACCGTGATCAGGGGGAGCTGAGGGGGGGGGGGGGACGTCCTTTTCATCTCTGGTGCATCCTTGGATTGTGCTGAGTTACCCTTGCTGTGGGGCGGGGCGGGGGGGGGAAGAGGAGGGGGCTGGGACAGCAGCAAGTTGGCTTAGGTCAGCAGAGACAACGAAGCCCTACGGGCAGGTCCGAGCGGGCACGCTGCGATTCCACAAGATGGCACCCGAATAGGGTTGCCAATTCCCAGGTGGCGGCAGGGGATCCCTCCGGTTTGGAGGCCCTCCCCCCGCTTCAAGGTCGTCCGAAAGTGGGGGGAGGGGAATGTCTGCTGGGAACTCTATTATTCCCTATGGAGATTTATTCCCATAGAAAATAATGGAGAATTGATCCACGGGTATCTGGGGCTCTGGGAGGGGGCTGTTTTTTGGGGTAGAGGCACCAAATTTTCAGTACAGCATCTAGTGCCTCTTCCCAAAATACCCCCCAAGTTTCAAAATGATTGGACCAGGGCGTCCAATTCTATGAGCCCCAAAAGAAGGTGCCCCTATCCTTCATTATTTCCTATGGAAGGAAGGCATTGAAAAGGTGTGCCGTTCCTTTAAATGTGATGCCCAGAACGCCCTTTGGAGTTCAATTATGCCTGTCACAGCGTTGATCTTGGCTCCAACCCATATGTCTCTTGGCTCCACCCCCAAAGTCTCTTGGCTCCACCCCCAAAGTCCCCAGATATTTCTTAAATTGGACTTGGCAACTCTACACCCGAAATTGCAGGATGGGTGCAGAATGAGCCTTTTTCTTAAGAATCTCAGTTGATGGTTTTTAATTTTTTTTTTTACAAAGGTTACGTCTCTCGACTTCTTCATTCCGGTGATGAAACGTGAATGGGTGAAGGTCATGATATTTGGTGACGTTGCGGGTGCCTGGGGGACAACTTGGAAGCTTTTTAGTTGAGGGGGGGTTTGGGCTCACATGCCCGCCGCCGAGCTGCTTGCGCCTTCTCCGCTATTAGCAGAAGCAAAATAAATTATGCAAAGTGAGGGTAATCATGCAAATGAGCTTGATTTGCGGCATTCGATACAGGTCACTGAGCCGCGCTTCTTCCTTGTTGTGTTTAGATTTCCTTGCCACGGGAGTTTTTCATTTTCACGTGGAGTTCGTACAGCGTCAGCTACGGGTGACGTTCCCTTAGAGGGGGCCGGTAAACACCATCCCCTCTGACAGCCAGAGGTTGCCAACTGCCTGGAGCAAAAACATGCCCTGTCCTTTTGACAGAGGGTTATGCCCATGGAGGAGAATTTGGTCGGGTATTTCTCACGCTTGTCACCTCCTGTGACGCAGAGTCCAGGAAGAGGTGCGATCTAACGTTTTGGGGGCATTAGATCCGCTGTCCCTGTGTAAATGGCGGAGTCCCCCACTCTTTATGAAGCAGAGAAGAAGCAAATTTATACCCTGCCCTTCTCTCTGAATCAGAGACTCAGAGTAGCTTACAGTCTACTATGTCTTCTCCCCCCACAACAGACACCCTGTGAGGTGGGTGGGGCTGAGAGAGCTCTGACAGAAGCTTGCATTTCAAGGACAACTCCTACAAGAGCTATGGCTGACCCCAGGCCATTCCAGCAGCTGGAAGTGGAGGAGTGGGGAACCAGAGAAGAAGAAGGCTGCAGATTTATACCCCGCCCTTCTCTCTGAATCAGAGACTCAGAGTAGCTTACAGTCTCCTATATCTTCTCCCCCCACAGCAGACACCCTGTGAGGTGGGTGGGGCTGAGAGGGCTCTGACAGAAGCTCTGGGGCTGAGAGAGCATAGCTGCCCTTTGAAATAACCTTGGCATCATCTCAGTTGGTCACTGGAGAGAGAAAACAGGTCGAATGTCTCATCCTGGAATACAAGAGTTAGAATCGCAGTTCGGGTGGCAGTGCTCCTCCACTCGCAGCTGCTGGAACGGCCTTGGGTCAAGCATAGCTCTCGCAGAGCTGTTCTTGAAAGGCCAGCTTCTGTCAGAGCTCTCTCAGCTCCATCCACCTCACAGGGTGTCTGTCGTGAGGGGAGAAGATACGGGAGATTGCAAGCCGCTCTGATTCAGAGAGAAGGGCGGGGTAGAAATCTATGGTCTTCTTCAGTCTGGGGTGAATCCCTGGCCACGTGGAGGGAGGGGCCCCCACTTACTGAAACCGCCTATGACAAATGCATTCTGCTTTTCCTCCAGAATGCTCAGAGTGGTGTATGAGGGTCTTCCTTCCCCCATTTTATCCTTACAACAACCCTGTGAGGTAGATGGGGCTGAGAGAGAGAGAAAGAGAGCAGTTTAAGGGCACCCAGCAGTTGTTTCAAGGCTGGTTTGAATGAGGAGCCGATTAGATCCCTGCCCCAGGCAGCCTGCAGTAATCATTGAATGAACGCCATAGGGGAGGCTGGAAGGAGCTGACATGTCCTGGCGCCTAGACTTTGGGGGCTATTGCAGTCCACCCCCCCCCCCGCCGCTGTCTTCTCCCCCCAGCCTTCTTCCTCTGTGTTGCTCATTTTGCTTTCCCGTCTCTGCCGGCTGCCACGGAGCTGCCCTCGTTATTTGTCAAGACGCAGCGCGACTGTCGGAAGGAGTCCCCCGGGTCGCCCCCACCCCTGCAGTCTGGCAGAGGGCCCGGAACTAGCCTGGCCGGAAAGAACCCACTGATGTGAAGTGACCTACTTAAAAAAAAGTGGGACTTCAGCAGCATCACCATCTTGGGCATGTGTGCGTTTTACTTGCCGCGGGCCCCCAAATGCAAATGCTGGACTGTGCGATGTGCAGCGATGGAAGCCGGGGGGGAGGGAGGGAGATGTGGCATGAGCCAAGAAAGCCCCTTTCCTTGAATGAGAAATAAACCTGGACCTCATAAGAACATAAGAGAAGCCCTGTTGGATCAGGCCAAAGGCCCCTCAACACTCTGTGTCACAGAAGAACATAAGAGAAGCCATGTTGGATAGGCCGAAGGCCCCTCCAGTCCAACACTCTGTGTCACAGAAGAACATAAAAGAAGCCCTGTTGGATCAGGCCAGTGGCCCATCCAGTCCAACACTCTGTGTCACAGAACAACATAAGAGAAGCCATGTTGGATCAGGCCAATGGCCCATCCAGTCCAACAGTCTGTGTCACAGAAGAACATAAGAGAAGCCCTGTTGGATCAGGCCAGTGGCCCATCCAGTCCAACACTCTGTGTCACATAAGAACATAAGAGAAGCCCTGTTGGATCAGGCCAGTGTCCCCTCCAGTCCAACACTCTGTGTCACATAAGAACATAAGAGAAGCCCTGTTGGATCAGGCCAGTGGCCCATCCAGTCCAACACTCTGTCACCTAAGAACATAAGAGAAGCCCTGTTGGATCAGGCCAGTGTCCCCTCCAGTCCAACACTCTGTGTCACATAAGAACATAAGAGAAGCCCTGTTGGATCAGGCCAGTGGCCCATCCAGTCCAACACTCTGTACATAAGAACATAAGAGAAGCCCTGTTGGATCAGGCCAATGACCCATCCAGTCCAACGCTCTGTGTCACAGAAGAACATAAGCGGCAGGCAAGGGCCAACCACCTCTGTTCCTCTCTTGCCTTGACCTGGATGGCCCAGGCTAGCCCAGTCTCATCAGACCTTGGAGTCAGTCCTGGTTAGTCCTTGGATGGGAGACCACCAAGGAAGCCCAGGGTTGCTACGCAGAGGCAGGCGATGGCCAACCACATCTGTTCCTCTCTTGTCTTGACTTGGATGGCCCAGGCTAGCCCAGCCTCAGAAGCTAAGCAGCATTAGCCATGGATAGTACTTGGATGCAGGGCTTTTCTTGTAGAAAACGGCAAGCATGTGCTCATTTGCATATTAGGCCACACCCCCTGACACCCAGCCAGCCCGAACTGTGTTCCTGTTTGTTCCTGCTAAAAAAAGCCCCCCTTGCTTGGATGGGAGACCACCAAAGAAGACCAGGTTTGTTACACAGAGGCAGGCAGCAACAAACCACCTTTGAGTGTCTCTTACCTTGAAGGCCATTAGAGCGATTCCTGACCATTAGAACGATTCCTCAGTGGAACAGGCTTCCTCCTGGGGAGGTGGTGGGCTCTCCTTCCTTGGAGGTTTTTCAACAGAGGCTGGATGGCCATCTGATAGCAATGAAGATCCTGTGAATTTGGGGGGAGGTGTTTGTGAGTTTCCTGCATTGTGCAGGGGGTTGGACTAGATGACCCTGGAGGTCCCTTCCAACTCTAGGATTCTAGGATTCTACCCCCTGAGGGGTTGCCATACGTT
Organism: Heteronotia binoei; assembly: GCF_032191835.1. NCBI lineage: Eukaryota > Metazoa > Chordata > Lepidosauria > Squamata > Gekkonidae > Heteronotia > Heteronotia binoei. The sequence goes on along the minus strand of NC_083239.1, from coordinate 54,723,296 downwards.
GTCTGCCTGCCTATCTATCATCTATCTGTCTATCTAATTGATCAGTTTTCTATCATATGAACATATGAAGCTTCCTTCTACTGAATCAGACCCTCTTTGGTCCATCAAAGTCAGTCTTGTCTACTCAGACTGGCAGCAGCTCTCCAGGTTCACAAGCAGAGGTTTTTCACGCCTACTTTCCTGAACCCTTTTTAGTTGGAGATGCCGGGGATTGAACCTGGGACCTTCTGCTTACCAAGCAGATGCTTGACCACTGAGCCACCATCTCTCCCCGAATCTGTCTGTCCATCCTTCCGTTCCTCCATCTGTCCATCATAGCAGGTAATGTGGGTGGAAGTAGCGCTTTCATAGAGCCAGGGCTCAGCCTCGGAACTGTAAGTTTACCCCCTGAACCTATTTGCAGTGTGGTATCTCAGCCCTCCCAGGCACCCATCATGTGCAGAGCGTATCCTGTATAGCAGGGGTGGCCAACGGTAGCTCTCCAGATGTTTTTTTTTGCCTACAACTCCCATCATCCCCAGCCATTGGCCATGCTGGCTGGGGCTGATGGGAGTTGTAGGCAAAAAAACATCTGGAGAGCTAACGTTGGCCACCCCTGATGTATAGCAGGGGTCACCAACCTTTATGGGCTGCTGGGCCCATTCGGAATTTGGGTGCGTGTGGTGTGGTGAGCACCACACCAAGAACGGCCTCCACAGGAGGTGGAAACGAGCCAGAAATGGTTTCTGTAGGGAACAAAGAGAATATCCCTCCTTACGTCACCTGGGAAAACTGAAAGTCTGAAGAGTGGAATGGAACCACACAGCTTACCAGTCCTTCTGATCGTCAGGTGGCAACACCCTTTCATTTGAATGAGGGAAGGCAGCAACAGTGACTGTACCACGGCCCCACCTGCTTTCCGGAAAGCTCTGAGGGCATCGTGGTGTCCAGAGGAGCCGCGCTGGGAGACTCTGGTGTTCATAAGAGAGCCCAGGCTTTAAACAGCCGCTTGCCTGCTTGCTCCCAGCTTGTAAGGTTTATCTCCTGCTCCCCGGGTGACAAGGTAAGGAAGACTTTGAAAATGGCAAAGGAATGCCCTTTATCATCGAGCTGGAAGTGGCTCACGAAATATGAGTAAGCAGGCAGGTTTGTGCAACTAGTGTGCAGTAACAGGGCCCTTTTTTGTAGCAGGAGCTCTTTTGCATATTAGGCCACACACCCTGTGACGCAGCCAATCCTCCTGGAGCTTACAGCATGCCCTGTAAGAAGAGCCCTATAAGTTCCAGGAGTAGGGTTGCCAATCCCCAGGTGGGGAAGGGGATCCCCCAGTTTGGAGGCCCTCCCCCCACTTCAGGATCGTCAGAAAGCAGGGGGAGGGGAGGGGAGGGGAGGGAAATGTCTGCTGGGAACTCTATAATTCCCTATGGAGATTTACTCCCATAGAAAATCATGGAGAATTGATCCTCTGGTATCTGGGGCTCAGGGGAGCTGTTTTTTTGGGTAGAGGCACCAAATTTTCAGTATAGCATCTAGTGCCTCTCCCCAAAATACCCCTCAAGTTTCAAAAGGATTGGACCAGGGGGTCCAATTCTATGAGTTCCAAAAGAAGGTGCCCCTATCCTTCATTATTTCCTATAGAAGGAAGGCATTGAAAAGGTGTGCCGTCCCTTTAAATGTGATGGCCAGAACTCCCTTTGGAGTTCAATTATGCTTGTCACAGCCTTGATCTTGGCTCCACCCCTAATGTCTCCTGGCTCCACCCCCAAAGTCTCCAGATATTTCTTGAATTGGACTTGGCAACCCTATCTAGGAGGGTTGGCTATATCAGGGGTGTGTGGCCTAATATGCAAAAAAAGCGCTGTGCGCTACTGTTTTGAACTTATTTGTGAGGCTGAATTAGTAGATTTCTGTTGTAAGCACACCTTTCGCCCATTTTTTATGTGTTCCGAAATCCAGCGCATGCCGGCAAGTGGGTCGGATCTAAATTTGGAGTGAAAGACGAAAATGTTTTATTACCTTGAGCTTCGGCAGTGTGCAGGTGCGACTCATTATAAGGTACAAACTAGGGTTGCCAAGTCCAATTCAAGAAATATCTTGGGACTTTGGGGGTGGAGCCAGGAGACTTTGGGGGTGGAGCCAGGAGACATTAGGGGTGGAGCCAAGATCAAGGCTGTGACAAGCATAATTGAACTCCAAAGGGAGTTTTGGCCATCACATTTAAAGGGACGGCACACCTTTTCAATGCCTTCCTTCCATAGGAAATAATGAAGGATGGGGCACCTTTTGGGGCTCATAGAATTGGACCCCCTGGTCCAATCTTTTTGAAACTTGGGGAGTAGTTTGGGGAGAGCCACTAGATGCTATACAGAAAGTTTGGTGCTTCTATCCCCCAAAACAGCCCCCCCAGAGCCCCAGATACCCGCAGATAAATTCTCCATGATTTTCTATGGGAAATAACAGAGTTTCCAGCAGACATTTCCTTCCCCTCCCCCCGCTTTCTGACGACCCTGAAGCGGGGGGAGGGCCTCCAAACCGGGGGATCCCCTGCCCCCACCTGGGGATTGGCAGCCCTAGTACAAACTCAATCCAAAGTGAGTTCTTTGTGCAAAGTGTTCCTGAGAATGCACAGATGGCCTTTCCTTATCGAGGCTGCCCGAAACAGCTGAAAACGAGGGGTTTTTTTTAATGTTATGATGGAGCAAAACCTTTACGACTTGTGGATTTGACATTTGTGAGGGTGTGATGTATTGCTTACAACTCCGGTTATGCCTATAAATGAAATTAATTCTGTGGCAAAGAAAAATATCGTCTGGTGTACTTTAAAAAAAAAACCCCAGCATTTCCAAGAAGATGGGATTTATATTCCTGTAACCTGAGTTCCCCTTCCCAGCATCCCTTATTACGGATGCGGAATTCGTCAATACTTGTAATGAGTTTAGCTGTCTTGGTTCCTTGGGTGATCGGCGCTTTATCCGAAGGAACTGGATGCGTCTGGATTGTCTGGAGTCTCTCCCGCAGCCTTTGAAATGTCATTCCCAGCGGAGTTTTCGGCAGGAGGACCGGAGAGACGGCTCGAAGCGGCTTTGGCGTTTTGAATAGCAGGATTAGCCTCGGTTCTTGTCTAACTGAAGGGTCAGTTTACTCCCAGGCGGAAACTTTGCCTCGCATGGATATTTTTGCAAATGAGCAGCTGTTGCAGAGATACTGTTAAGTCTCTGTTTCTCTCTTGCCTGGAGGAAACTAACGCTGCAATCCAAGCCTCACTGAACTCAGCGAGATCTAGTCCTCAGATAAAAATCGAGGAGGGTTCGGGAGGCGGGTGCCGGCCTCCAGATTTCTTAGCACTTGGGCAAAGAGGGACTGCTTATCCGCCTGATTCCCATAATGTGTTTTGGATAAAACATTGTATAAATATATCCAGCAAACCTTTTTTAAAAAAAAAAAAAATCCCCCCCCCCTTGGATTCAGTCTTTTTTTGCAGGGCTGTTCTGATTCTATTTTATTAAAGCATCTATGTCCCCCCCCCCCTCTTCTTGTGGTTCAAGGCAGCTTACAATAATAGTTTAAAACATTTTCAGTTAAAAGGAAAAATCAAATAGGACACTCAAAATCACTTTCCTGTTTGACAAGCTGTTTTTCATTTATAAGAACATCAGATAGGGCCCTGCTGGGTCACACCAGGGAGGGTCCATCTAGTCCAGCATCCTGTCCCACACAGGGGCCAACTAGTTCCTCCAGAGGGCCAACAACAGGGCAGAGAGGCTGAGGCCTTCCCTTGAGAAGAACCTCAGAGGAGCCCTGCTGGGTCAGACCAGAGAGAGTCCATCTAGTCCAGCCTCCTGTATCACACAGTGGCCGACCAGTTCCTCTGGAGGGCCAACAACAGGGCATAGAGGCTGAGGCCTTCCCCTGAGAAGAACATCAGAAGAGCCCTGCTGGACCAGACCAGGGAGGGTCCATCTAGTCCAGCCTCCTGTATCACACAGTGGCCGACCAGTTCCTCTGGAGGGCCAACAACAGGGCAGAGAGACTGAGGCCTTCCACTAAGAAGAACATCAAAAGGGCCCTGCTGGATCAGACCAGGGAGGGTCCATCTAGTCCACCTCCTGTCTCACACAGTGGCCAACCAGTTCCTCTGGAGGGCCAACAACAGGGCAGAGAGGCCGAGGCCTTCCCCTGAGAAGAACATCAGAAGAGCCCTGCTGGATCAGACCAGGGAGGGTCCATCTAGTCCAGCCTCCTGTCTCACACAGGGGCCAGCCTGGGGGGGCCAACAACAGGGCCTAGAGGCTGAGACCTTCCCCAACGCAGCCTCCTTGCTCTGGAAATCAGAGGCTTAGTGCCTCTGGATGTGCAAGCGGGGTCCTCATTTGACCGACCTCGGAAGGACGGAAGTCTGAGTCAACCCTGAGCCGGCTACCTGAACCAGCTTCCGCTGGGATCGAACTCAGGTCACGAGCAGAGAGTCTGACTGCAGTACTGCAGCTTTACCACTGCGCCATGGAGCGCTTACCCAGTATATTTTCAGGCCCCTAGGTGGAATCAGCCACTTCAGATGGTGATTTGGGCAGGGCCATGGAAGCGATCCCATCCGTGTCTGGGAGAAGTGGTGTTTCTAGGGTCACCAGTGGCATAGGCTGGGATCTGGGAAGCCTTGATGCACGCAGCCAGCTCTTAGCTTCTGTGATGCTGAGTCTCGGAGCTTGGGAAACACTTGGAAAACTTTCCCTATGAAGAAAGGTTGAAACGCTTGGGGCTCTTTAGCTTGGAGAAACGTCGACTGCGGGGTGACATGATAGAGGTTTGCAAGATAATGCATGGGATGGAGAAAGTGGAGAAAGAAGTACTTTTCTCCCTTTCTCACAATACAAGAACTCGTGGGCATTCGATGAAATTGCTGAGCAGACAGGTTAAAACGGATAAAAGGAAGTCCTTCTTGACCCAAAGGGTGATTAACATGTGGAATTCACTGCCACAGGAGGTGGCGGCGGCTACAAGCATAGCCAGCTTTAAAAGGGGGTTGGATAAAAATATGAAGCAGAGGTCCATCAGTGGCTATTAGCCACAGTGAAAATATTGGATTTATATTCCGCCCTATACTCTGAATCTCAGAGTGGTCACAATCTCCTTTACCTTCCCCCCCTCCGCCCACAACAGACACCCTGCGAGGTAGGTGGGGCTGAGAGGGCTCTCCCAGCAGCTGCCCTTTCAAGGACAACTCTTACGAAAGCTATGGCTGACCCAAGGCCACTCCAGCAGCTGCAACCGGAGGAGTGGGGAATCAAACCCAGTTCTCCCAGATAAGAGTCCGCGCACTTCACCACTACACCAAACTGATGTATTGTTGGAACTCTTTGTCTGGGGAGGTGATGCTCTGTATTCTGGGTGCTTGGGAGGAGCAACAGTGGGAGGGCTTCTAGTGTCCTGGCCCCACTGGACCTGGTGGACCTCCTGATGGCACCTGGGGTTTCTTGGTTGCTGTGTGACAGAGTGTTGGACTGGATGGGCCACTGGCCCGATCCAACATGGCTTCTCTTATGTTCTTATGAAATGGGCAGGGAGGAAGCTGAGAGCCCCCCACAAAGCCTGACACACTCTCTCTCTCTTTGCCTTCCTCCAGAATGATCCCTTCTTCCAGCAAGGCTTTCTTGGTGAAGGATCTGGCCTCCGGACGGGATTACAACTTGTGCATCTTGGCCGTCTACAACGACGGGGTGACCTCCCTCACAGCCACCCGTAGCCTGGGCTGCGTCCAGTTCAGCACCCCGCAGGATGCGCCCCAGTGCCACTCCCTCCACACCCAGTTCCTGGGGGGGACCATGATCATCATCATCGGGGGCATCATTGTGGCCTCCGTGCTGGTCTTCATCATCATCCTCATGATCCGCTACAAGGTCTACAGCGGCCAGGACGAGCACAAGAAAGCCAAAGTCAGCAACGTCTACTCGCAGACCAACGGGAGCCAAGCCCCCGCCAACGCCCCTCTGCCCTGCTCGGCCTCCAAACTCGAGGAGTGGGGGCCAGACCCCTCTATGACGGGCAGGGTGAGGAGGGACTGCAGCGTTCTCACGCTGGGCAAGGAAGGCGAGAAAGGGGCGCGGGGCAACCCTACAGAGGCAGCACCAGAAGAGTCGCCACGCAGGAGGAGGTGGTCGCGGGCCAACGTTGACCTCCACAACAACAGTTCCAGCCCGGAGACCTCCAGAGCAGAAGATCCAGGTAAGCACATGGGATCGGGGACCAAATCTTTGGAAGGCTTCCGGCCTTGTCGAGAATCCTTTCCAAATGAGGTTCAGGCAGGGGTGGAATTTTAGCGGGAGCTCTTTTGCATGTTAGGCCGCACCCCCCGAGGTAGCCAATCCTCCAAGAGCTTACAAGGCTCTTTTTTTGTAAGCTCTTGGAGGATTGGCTCCATCAGTTCCCTCTCAGTTGCAGGGCCTTGTGAGCAAAGATTCTACTTCGGGTGCTACCGGTAGTAAAGTTGTGAGCTGCTAGCATTCAAGGTGTGAGCTACTGCACAAATCATTATGCTCCGGGGCCATTTTTCCTGCCCTAAAGCCAAAAGAGTGTGAGCTGGAGGCTAAAAATCTGTGCGCTGGCTCGCACTAACTCGGAGGGAACGCTGGAAGGGTGTGTGGCCTAGTATGCAAAGGAGCTCCTGCTAAAATTCCAATCCCTGTTTTATGTGTTACAGCAGCGCAAGGACTGCATCCTTGAATGGGACCTTTCGTGCCTTTCTTTATTTGACCACCATCAGGCCAGACTTTGGACCTTAACGGGATGCTTCCTGTCCTCTTACACGCAGCATTGGAGTGTTGGCATCCTTTGAGCGGCCATACCTGTCTTCTGGAGGGGTGGAGGAAGCTGCTTTAACTTCTGAGATTGGGCTAGCCATAGGGTTGCCAATCCCCAGGTGGGGGCAGGGCATCCCCAGGTTTAGAGACCCTGCTCCCGCTTCAGAAAGCGGGGGGAGGGGAGGGAAATGTCTGCTGGGAACTCTTATTATTCCCTATGGAGAATAGAAAACCATGGAGAATTGATCCGCGGGTATCTGGGGCTCTGGGGGAGCTGTTTTTTTGGGGTAGAGGCACCAAATTTTCAGTATAGCATCTAGTGGCTCTCCTCAAAATACTCCCCAAGTTTCAAAAAGATTGGACCAGGGGGTCCAGTTCTGTGAGCCCCAAAAGACGGTGCCCCGATCCTTCATTATTTCCTATGGAAGGAAGGCATTGAAAAGGTGTGCCGTCCCTTTAAATGTGACGGCCAGAACTTCCTTTGGAGTTCAATTATGCTTGTCACAGCCTTGATCTTGGCTCCACCCCTAATGTCTCCTGGCTCCACCCCCCAAAGTCTCCTGACTCCACCCCCAAAGTCCCCAATGAGACCTTGTTGGGTGGGGCCGTGTGTGTCATAAAGTGTAATGCCGGGTAGCGGAGATGTAAACTTTATAAAGGACACAGACAAACACAATTTTAAAAAAAACAAAATAAAATATGCTGAAAAGATTAGCACTCTTGCAATATTTTGCTTATTTAACAGTTTCGGATAACTGACCCCTCTTGCTCTGAATTATTGCATCATTATCTGTGCTGTAGCAATCTTGAGTATGCTGTTCAGGTGTGTGTTTGTAAGTTGCAAACTTTTGGTTTACTGACATTCGTTACAGAAATCTCATGGTCAATGCTTTGAGCCTAAGACCCAGGGAAAAACATGAAATGGCTGGGCATTGCGAGCTTTTGTACCTGAGCTGCTTCATGTGCTAATCAGTCAATGGAGAAAATAGAGGCTTTGCTCTGTAACTCCTGTGCGATTGAGGGAGCCTGGCCAAGCAAGCTGTGATGCAAAAGGAAGCAAGCAAGAAAGAAGGAAGCAGCTGACAGTGAGTTGCTCATGGGCCTGATAGGAGCCCTCTGAGGGCCTGATCCAACCCTGGGGCCACACGTTTGACACCTCTGCTTTAGGGGGCTTGGTTTTTTTAATTTTGCTCCCCCCCGGTGCACTGGAGAAGACATCACTTCCTTCTTTGGGCTGCAAATTTTACTTTATTTACTTTATTTGTAGTCCGCCTTTCTCGTGGGGACTCAAGGCGGATTACCCAGCGGGAATCAAGCCGGTTGACAGGACGAGATAGTCAGTAAACAGTGCAACAGGATTAGGGTTGTAGAACCAGCCAGAAGCCTCAAAAACAGAACTGCAGCAAACCGTTCAGTGTTAACATGACGCATTAAGCAGTGCAAAGATGACATAATAGGATTCCGCTTACAGTAAGCCGTACGCAGCCCCACAGACCTCTCTGCCTAATCCTTTATCCAAGTAAGTACGTGAACCGTTTTGTACACAGCGGCCCTGTTGCCACGCTGAAATGCCCTCTTGAATAATTCAGCTTGGCACAGAGCATTGCGAAGCCTCGTCGTTCTCTTGGTGAGGAGAGGAGGCAGCAGCGGATCCTGCAATAGCAGCAGTGGGAGCTTCCTGAAACGATGGTCGCTTACAGAGTCAGCAGAAGGGAGAAGTGGGGGAGGGACTTTGCACGAGGACTTGAGCAGGGGTGTCAAACATGCAGCCCAGGGGCCAAATCAGGCCCCCGGAGGGCACCTATCGGGCCCCCGATCAACTGGCTGTCGCCTGCTTCCTTCTCCCTGTCTCTCGCTTCCTTCTGCATCACAGCTTGCTTTGCAAGGCTTGCTCAATTGCACAGGAGCTACAGAGCAAAGCCTCTGTTTTCTCCATTGGCTGAGGCTCCTCCCTGGGGGGGGGGAGAGAGAGCTTGCATTGCCAGGCTCTCAATCACACAGCAGAGCTACTGAGTCAAACTTCTCTCCCTTCTATTGGCTGAGGCTCCTCCCCCACCATTTCACTGGGGAAGGAAGAAAAGAGCCAGAGTTTCCTTTCCCCAGTTCCCTGGATCCCATGGGAGAGATACAAAGAAAGCTCCTTTAAGACCAATGAGTGTTAATGTTTTAAGCATGTTTTAAATTTTTCAATAGATATATTTGTGTTTGTGTCCTTTATAAAGTTTATATCTCTGATTTTAAAAAAAAGGTAAAGATAGTCCCCTGTGCAAGCACCAGTTGTTTCTGACTCTGGGGTGACGTCGCTTTCACAACGTTGTCATGGCAGACTTTTGACGGGGTTGTTTGCCATTGCTGTCCCCAGTCATCTACACTTCCCCCCCAGCAAGCTGAGGACTCCTTTTACCAACCTCAGAAGGATGGAAGGCTGAGTCAACCTGGAGCTGGTTACCTGAACCCAGCTTCTGCCGGGATCGAACTCAGGTCACGAGCAGAGAGTTCGGACTGCAGTACTACAATTTTACCACTCTGCGCCACGAGGCTCTCTCTTATATCTCTGCTACCTAATCTTAAATAGGTACACACATGGCCCGGCCCAACAAGGTCTCATTTATGTCAGATCCGGCCCTCATAACAAATGAGCTTGACACCCCTGGACTAGAGGCTTGATTTGTTCACAGGAAGAGGCCTACCAGCAGCAATCCCTGTTCCCCCTTGCTGTATAGAAGGGAAGGGAGAAGCTCCACTGGAGGGACTTCAGGACACAAGAGAAGCCATGTTGGATCAGGCCAATGGCCCCTCCAGTCCAACACTGTGTCAAATAAGAACATAAGAGAAGCCATGTTGGATCAGGCCAATGGCCCCTCCAGTCCAACACTCTGTGTCACAGAAGAACATAAGAGAAGCCATGTTGGATCAGGCTAATGGCCCATCCAGTCCAGCACTCTGTGTCACAGAAGAACATAAGAGAAGCCCTGTTGGATCAGGCCAGTGGCCCATCCAGTCCAACACTCTGTGTCACATAAGAGCATAAGAGAAGCCCTGTTGGATCAGGCCAATGGCCCCTCCAGTCCAACACTGTGTCAAATAAGAACATAAGAGAAGCCATGTTGGATCAGGCCAATGGCCCCTCCAGTCCAACACTCTGTGTCACATAAGAACATAAGAGAAGCCCTGTTGGATCAGGCCACTGGCCCCTCCAGCCCAACACTCTGTGTCACAGAAGAACATAAGAAAAGCCCTGTTGGATCAGGCCACTGGCCCCTCCAGTCCAACACTCTGTGTCACATAAGAACATAAGAGAAGCCCTGTTGGATCAGGCCAGTGGCCCCTCCAGTCCAACACTCTGTGTCACACAGTGGCCAAAAAACCCCAAGTGCCATCAGGAGGTCCATCAGTGGGGGCAGGACACTAGAAGCCCTCCCACTGTTGTCCCACCAAGCACCAAGAATACCAAGCATCCCTGCCCCAGACAGAGAGTTCCAGCGGTAAGCTGTGGCTAATAGCAACTGATGGACCTCTGCTCCAGATGTTTCTCCAGTCCCCTCTTGAAGCTGTCTATGCTTGTAGCCACCACCTGCCTGTCATGCAGCCGTTGGAGGGATAGGCGCTTCTTCCACATAGAAAGATTTCCCTTCCGGCCTGCCGTAACTTCCTCTCTTGGTCCTGCGCAGATTCCCAGCTGATGCCACTGACGGGCGAGAGGAAGAACGGCGGCGAGTGGACCGACGTGAAGATCTGAGCTCTGTTGCCCCCCCTCCCCGTGGTGGGAACAAGGCCTGGCTATCTGGAACCCCCAGGTATGGCGTTCCCCCCCTGCCCCCCATCCCAGGGCATTCGGAGAGAGAAAAATCCGACTTTTTGCCAGCAACGGGCAGAACTCCCTTCCATCATTGTTTGCTGGACCATTTCCAGCGGCTACAGGCGTCGAAACGGAGCCGACAAAGCTTTCGCCATCGTGCTGGGGGGAAAACACACATGCCTGCTGAGCATGGGGCCCCTCTGGAAAGCACATATGTTCACATGGCTAGGATGTCCTCCGTTTCCTGGCGCTGGCCATTCGTCTTTGCCAGGAGGCTGCTAAAAATGACCAAATAAAAGCTTTTCTTGGCATAAAGATGAGCGCAGTAAGAAAAGCTGCAGTTGTCAGGGAGTTCTGGAGCAGAGAAGAGGGTGGTTTATTATTTATTATTTATTTCATTTTATTTTTGAACCTCCCTTCCCCGCAAGACAGGGTATTCAGGGCACTGTATGTCAAAATAACGGTTCCCTGTGTTCACTGTACCGCCCTGACAAGTTTGGGATTGGAGAGGGGTACTCAGGAGACCCAGTTTGGTGTAGTGGTTAAGTGTGCGGGCTCTTATCTGGGAGAACTAGGTTTGATTCCCCACTCCTCCACTTGCAGCTGCTGGAATGGCCTTGGGTCAGCCAGAGCTCTCTTCTCTGGGAGAACTAGGTTTGATTCCCCACTCCTCCACTTGCAGCTGCTGGAATGGCCTTGGGTCAGCCATAGCTCTGGCAGAGGTTGTCCTTGAAAGGGCAGCTGCTGTAAGTGCCCTCTCAGCCCCACCCACTTCACAGGGTGTCTGTTGTGGGGGGAGAATACATAGAAAATTGTGAGCCGCTCTGAGTCTCTGATTCAGAGAGAAGGGTGGGGCATAAATCTATGGTCTTCTCTCTAGTTCAAGAGCCAGTTTGGTGTAGTGGTTAAGTCCACAAACTCTTATCTGGGGGGAATCAGGTTTGATTCCCCACTCTTCCACTTACACGTGATGGAATGGCCTTGGGTTAGCCATAGCTATCGCAGGAGTTGTCCTTGAAAGGGCAGCTGCTGTGAGAGCCCTCTCAGCCCCACCCACCTCACAGGGTTCTGTTGTGGGGGGAGAATACATAGGAGATTGTGAGCTGCTCTGAGTCTCTGATTCAGAGAGAAGGACGTGGTATAAATCTATGGTCTTCTTCTTGTTCTTCTTTCTAGTTCAAGAGCCAGTTTGGTGTAGTGGTTAAGTGTGTGGACTCTTATCTGAGAGCCAGTTTGGTGTAGTGGTTAAGTGCACAAACTCTATCTGGGGGAACCAGGTTTGATTCCCCACTCCTCCACTTACACCTGCTGGAATGGCCTTGAGTTAGCCATAGCTATTGCAGGAGTTGTCCTTGAAAGGGCAGCTGCTGTGAGAGCCCTCTCCAGCCCCACCCACCTCACAGGATGTCTGTTTTGGGGGAAGAAGATATAGGCGATTGTAAGCCACTCTGAGTCTCTGACTGAGAGAGAAGGGCGGGGTATAAATCTGCAATCATCTTCTTCTTCTGTGCTGACCGATTCTGGAAAGCTGCTGGCGAAACCTGATTTGAAGCAACAGCCCCGAATGAAGAGCCCTCTGGGCATGTGTGGTCTGCCTTTCATTCACTAGCAGGGCAGCTCTGCGCTGCCGAGATTTAGAAGCGTCCCCTTTCCGTGCCTGTCACTTTGCACAGACTTGAATCTCGGCATGAAAGCTTCTGGTGGTTAAAATTCTCTACTCCTTCTCCCCTTTTCAGATCGCACCTTGCCGGCGGCTGCAGCTAACCCCTCCTGGGCGTCCCACTGACCTCCCGGCCTTCAACTGTGATGGATCGGCAGCGGGGTCAGCGCCGATTGCGCCTGCTGGATTTGGGTCCACCTGGGAGGGCGGAGATGGGGCTGCCGGGAGGGGCCACGCCGAGGAGGCAGGAGGTGAGTTTGGGAAGAGTCTCACGCAGTTGTGCTGCGCTTGTGGCACCCGAGATGGCCCCGGAAGGTCAACGCCCCCCTTGCAAGGTTGCTTAGCATGCAGTTGGCGGATGGAAGCATCTTTGGCTGTTCTGCAATGGAACAGGTGGATTTAGCTCTGGGGTTCTGGCTGTCACATGTGGCTCTTTCAAACATATGTGGCTCTCAAAGCTTCCACCAGCCCACCAGCCAGCTTCTATCTTTAAATCACTTCTCCAAGCCAAGGCAGCCAGTGGCTTGGAAAATGCATTTAAAGTTGCTTTCTTTCCACCTCTCTCTTCCCCACCTATTTTCCTTCCTTCCTTCCTTCCTTCCTTCCTTCCTTCCTTCCTTCCTTCCTTCCTTCCTTCCTTCCTTCCTTCCTTCCTTCCTTCCTTCCTTCCTTCCTTCCTTCCTTCCTTCCTTCCTTCCTTCCTTCCTCCCTTCCTCCCTTCCTTCCATCTCTTAGACATCTGATGTTTATTCAATGTGGTCTTACATTAATGTTCCTAGACCAGGGCCGAGGGAGGCCAAATTAAAGACCACTAGGGAAAGGGCCTTCTCGATCGTGGCACCCTACTGGTGGAGCCAAATACCAGAGGAAGTGAGGGCCTTGCGGAACCTTGCCCAGTTTTGCAAGGCCTGTAAGACTGCTCTCTTCCGGTTGGCTTTCAATTGAAGTTGAGCCTGTATCGTAGGGAAACTGAGGAAATCCCATCGCCACTAAAAACATATAAGATCAGAGATTAGCACCAAATTTCTCTGACTGTTTTAACTACTGAATGTGTCATTTATAACATTTATATTTTTGTATTGTGAGCTGCCCAGGGCTTGCTTCGGCGGGGAGGGCGGGATATAAATCCAATCCAATCAATAAATTTAAAAAATTAAGCAAGTTTGGCCACCCCGTGCTAGATGAAGGCTCCCGTGTAGTTCGATCCCAGCGGAAGCTGGGTTTTCAAGTTGCCGGCTCGAGGTTGACTCAGCCTTCCATCCTCCTGAGGTCGATCAAATGAGTCCCCAGCTTGCTGGGGGGAAAGTGGAGATGACTGGGGAAGGCAAGGGCAAACCACCCCGTAAAAAGTCTGCTGTGAAAACATTGTGAAAGCAACGTCACCCCGCAGTGGACGTTTCTCCAAGCGAAAGAGCCCCAAGCGTTTTAACCTTTCTTCATAGGGAAAGGGTTCCAACCCTTTAATCATTCCTAGTTGCCCTTCTCTGGACTTTTTCCAGTGCTAGAATATCCTTTTTGAGGTGCGGCGACCAGAACTGCACACAGTATTCCACCCCCGGTATAGACCACAGTTCCTCTGGATGGCCAACAGAGAGGCACACAGGCTGAGACCTTCCCATGTTGTTACCACCTGGTTCTCGGATTCAGAGGATTAGTGCCTTTGGATGTGGAGGTTCCCCTCAGTCATCACCAGGGGCCATTTTGTAGAGAAATAGGTGGTGGAGCTCATTAGCATAACCTATTAGCATATGCCCCCCCAGCCAAACGCAAGAAAGGAGAGCCCCGGGCGAGCGAGGCCTGCTTGGGCTGGCTAGAGATCCAGCCAGCCCAAACAGGCCTCACTCGCCTGGGGCTCTCCTGGGCCAGCCCACCCCAGTCGAAAGGCCAACCAGCCACCTGCCACCCAAAATAACATCAGAAGTGGAGAAAGGGCGGCGTGGGCTTCTCCAGGGGTTAATGAGGGCTGCTGGGGGCGTGGCAAAGCCCCTGGTGGCTGGCCAGCTGCCTGCTCTCTTAATCCAGGGATTGTTATGCAGCTGCACCTCCTATTCAATGGACAAGGGAGGTGGGGAGGAGGAGGGGAAGCCCTCAGAAAGGTTCAGGAGCTGCACTCCTCTGAGCTCCTGCTGAATTCAAGGCCTGGTCATCACCATGGCAAATCGCTGCTAAAAGACTCATCCTCCATGAATCTGTCTAATCCCTTTTTGAAGCTGTTTATTCCTGTGGCCGTCTCAGCAAAGTTCACATTGTAATCGCTCTGTGCACAGATATCGGCAGGATAGTCGGATAAACTTTGAAACCATCCAGGCAGTTCAGGGCTGGATTGGGTTGCCCGTGGGGTGTGGCGGGGTTTCCTTCCTTGGAGGGGTTTAAACAGAGGCTGGACGATTATTGGTTAGGGATGCTTTGGGTCAGGGTGGCCGGATGGTGTCTCAGGAGCCACATTTCGCTCTTTCACACACATTGTGTGGCTCTCGAAGCCCCCCTGCTGCCCTGTTGGCTGGATCGGAGCAGGCGTTTGCGTCTCCAAATCACTTCTCCAAGCCAAGCCAGCCAGAAAGTTGATTTCTTTTCACCTCTCCTTCCCTCCCCATCTATTTTCCTCCCTCCCTCCCTCCCTCCCTCCCTCCCTCCCTCCCTTCCTTCCTTCCTTCCTTCCTTCCTTCCTTCCTTCCTTCCTTCCTTCCTTCCTTCCTTCCTTCCTTCCTTCCTTCCTTCCTTCCTTCCTTCCTCCCTCCCTCCCTTCCTTCCTTCCTTCCTTCCTTCCTTCCTCCCTCCCTCCCTCCCTCCCTTCCTTCTCTCAAACATCTGACATTTATTCTATGTGACTCTTACATTAAGCAAGTTAGGCCACCCCTGCTTTAGGTTGTTCTTACTGGGTAGGGGCAAAGCTTTTTTTTGAGCAGGAATGCAATTCCGACTGGCTTGGTGTCAGGAGGTGGGCCCTAAAATGCAAATGAGTTCCTGCTGGGCTTTTTCTAAAAAAAAAAGCCCTGCGTGAAACAATGGTGGTGTCAGGGGTGTGGCCTAATATGCAAATGAGTTCCTGTTGGACTTCTTCGATAAAAAGCCTTGTGTGAAACAATGGTGATGTCAGGGGGTGTGGCCTAATATGCAAATGCATCCATGCAGGGGGTGTGGCCTAATATGCAAATGCATCCATGCAAATGCATCCATACAAAAAACAATGGTGGTGTCAGGGGTGTGGTGTAATATGCAAATGAGACCCTGCTGGGCTTTTTCTACAAAAAAAGCCCTACGTGAAACAATGTCGATGTCAAGAGGGGGTGGCCTAATATGCAAATGCATCCATGCTGGGCTTTTCCTACAAAAAAGCCCTGTATGAAACAATGGTGTTGTCAGGGGGTGTGGCCTAATATGCAAATGAGCCCCTGCTGGGCTTTTTCTACAAAAAAGCTCTGTGTGAAAAAATGGTGATGCCAGGGGGCATGTCCTAATATGCAAATGAGTTTTTCTGGACTTTTTCTACAAAAAAGCCCCGTGTGAAACAATGGCGATGTCAGGGGGTGTGGCCTTATATTCAAATGAGTATCTGCTGGGCCTTTTCTACAAAAAAGGCCCTGGGTAGGGGGCTGGCTGGCTGGTCTTTAGGCCCCTTTTAACTTTTTGATTCTATGAAACGAATGCTGCCTTTCAGAGCTTTGAAGGTCCTAAACCCCCTTTTCTTTCTCTCTCTCTTTCAGGCTGTCTCTCTGGGTTCGGCACCGTTTCTCCCCACTTCCACCCTACGGGTGCTGCCGATCCAGGGGGCAGGGTGGGCAGGTACCCTCCAGACTCTCATTCACACGTGGGGGGTGTGTGTGGGGGGTTAGGGGCTCTCTGTTTCCGGGCTTCCTGCCCCTCACCCTCAGCTGGCACCGTTTCTACTGGACTCAACTCGCGGCGGGCTCCTGTTTTTTATTAACTTTTTTGTTTTCTAAACTATGTCTGGAAATTTTCTAATAAACTCGGTTGGAAATCAAGCGGCAGAGTGGGGCAAAGGCACAAGACGGCGTGTGCGGTGTGAAGATTTTAATGAAGGACGAGCAGTCTGCCAGTCTGGTGGTAAAGCGGGTGGGGGGGGGAGGTATCACCGATTGTGAGCAGTTCTGCACACGCTCAAACGGAGGACGGTCTCTCCTTGCCCATGCTAAACCGGCTCGTGTCTCTGCTCCATGATCCCCAGTGCAGTGCTAGGGTTGCCAACTGCAGGGTTGGGAATTTCCTGGAGAACTCCTGGAGCTAGGGGTGGGTAATGGGAGGGCCTCAGCAGGGTCCCCGCCCTCCAGAGCAGCCATTTCCTCTAGAGGAACTGATTCCTGTCACCTGGAAACCAGTTGTGCCCCCAGGGGGGATCTCCATGCCCCACCAGGAGGTTGGCAAGCCAGCAGTTTTCAGAACAGCTGATCATATTTACATGGTTGTCATGTACATGAGAGCCAGCTTGGTGTAGTGGTGAAGTGTGCAGACTCTTATCTGGGAGAACTGGGTTTGATTCCCCACTCCTCCCCTTGCAGCTGCTGGAATGGCCTTGGGTCAGCCAGAGCTCTCTTATCTGGGAGAACCGGGTTTGATTCCCCACTCCTCCACTTGCACCTGCTGGAATGGCCTTGGGTCAGCCAGAGCTCTCTTATCTGGGAGTATGGGGTTTGATTCCCCACTCCTCCACTTGCAGCTGCTGGAATGGCCTTGGGTCAGCCAGAGCTCTCTTATCTGGGAGAACCGGGTTTGATTCCCCACTCCTCCCCTTGCAGCTGCTGGAATGGCCTTGGGTCAGCCATATCTCTCGCAGAGTTATCCTTGAAAGGGCAGCTGCTGTGAGAGCTCTCTCAGCCCCACCTACCTCATAGAGTGTCTGTTGTGAGGGGGGAAGGTAAAGGAGATTGTGACCGCTCTAAGACTCTGAGATTCAGAGGATAGGGTGGGATTTAAACCCAATATCTTCTTCATCTTCTTCCAGTGGTTACTGTCGGCAGTGTGTGACTTGCGCTGTTTTCTAAAACCACATTTCCATTATTGCAAATACACTTTGGCTACCACTTGGGCAGTTGCCGCCAAGCTAAATAGACACAGATTGATTGGGGGGGGGGAGGGGCACATCAATCCTGAGGAAAATTCTGAAAACCTAATTATGGATGAAACATCCTTTTCAAAAACAAATCAGGGCTGTGTCCGAACCTTTTGAGTTCTCCAGAATCCTTCCAGCAGCCAGGGTGTTTGAAAAGACAATTTCAAAAAGAAGACGTTTGGGTAAAAATTGTCTCAGCCGGCAGCGTCTGTAGAATCCTAAAATGGAGCCCAGGAGGTGGTCTCTAAGCAAACCGCTTCTGAGCACGTGCCAAGGGCATCCTCTGGCCTTTCTCCTCTCCCGATGAATGCGTGAGCACGCAGACACAAAAGGGGCTCTCCGCACGCATCTCTGTTTGAACGGCACGGGAGAATCGTGTTTTCTAAGCCGGAGTGACTGGCCTGCCGCAGTCCAGCTAGACGGCCGCGTGCAGAGTTTTCTTCCTCCTAGGAAGGGCAAGCTCGGCCAGAGCTGCTGGCCACAATAGCTAGACGCAAAGGCTGTCTGTCTGAGAGGCTGAGTCCTTGCAAGGGAAAGTTCTGTTGCTTTCATGCCTGTTTCGGGGGCTTCCCAGAGACCCCAGAAGCAGTGGGCTGGGTGACCCTGCTGAAGTCCTGCTCCCCAGGACAGATATAAAAACGTCCTCATCAATATTCCCTCGAAGCTGCAGAGTCTTATGAGCAAAAATTCTACTTGGTGAGCTCCTGGCATGAAAGTTGTGAGCGACTGCGTCGATGAGTGTGCTCTGGGGTCATCCTTCCTGAGCGAAGACAAATATGTGTGAGCTGGAGGCTAAAAATGTGTGAGCTAGCTCACGCTCACTCAGCTTAGAGGGGAACACTGGTCCTCATGAGCAGATCTCATAGAATCATAGAGTTGGAAGGGACTTCAAGGGTCATCTAGTCCAACCCCCTGCACAAGGCAGGAAACTCACAAACCCCTCCCCTAAATTCACAGGATCTTCATTGCTGTCAGGTGGCCATCTAGCCAACCAAGGAAGGAGAGCCCACCACCTCCGGAGGAAACCTGTTCCACTGAGGAACCCGCTCTAACGGTCAGGAAGTTCTTCCTAATGTTAAGCCGGAAACTCTTTTGATTTAATTTCAACCATTGGTTCTGGTCCTACCTTCCGGGGCCACAGAAAACAAATCCACACCGGGATCTGCTGAGTTTGTCATCTGGGAAAGCTTCGTGGATGGGGGAAAGGGCAGCTGACTTAACGGTGACAAATACCTCCCTCCCACACACCCCGTGGCTCTTGCTCCAGGCCCCAGAAGATGGCAAAAAAAAAAAAAAGCCAGTTTGGGTGTAGTGGTGAAGTGTGCAAACACTTATCTGGGAGAATCGGGTTTGATTCCCCACCCCTCCACTTATACCTGGCTATGGCTGAAGAAGACTGCAGATTTATACCCCGCCCTTCTCTCAGAATCAGAGACTCGGAGCGACTTACAATCTCTTACATCTTCTCCCCCTCAACAGACACCTGCGAGGTGGGTGGGGCTGAGAGAGCTCTGACAGAAACTGCCCTTTCAAGGACAACTCCTACGAGAGCTATGGCTAACCCAAGGCCATTCCAGCAGCTGCAAGTGGAGGAGTGGGGAATCAAACCGGTTTCCCCCAGATAAGAGTCTGCACACTTAACACTTACACCAAAAATGAATGAATGAATGAATGAAGACTGCAGATTTATACCTCGCCCTTCTCTCTGAATCAGAGACTCAGAGCGGCTTACAATCTCTTATATCTTCTCCCTTCACAACCGACACCCTGCGAGGTGGGTGGGGCTGAGAGAGCTCTGACAGAAACTGCCCTTTCAAGGACAACTCCTACGAGAGCTACGGCTGACCCGAGGCCATTCCAGCAGCTGCAAGTGGAGGAGTGGGGAATCAAACCAGTTCTCCCAGCTAAGAGTCCGCACACTTCACCACTACACCAGCGTGGTCTTATGGGGTGGGCTGAGAGTTTCTTGTCAGAAGGGGCCCCTTTGCTAAGCTGCTGGCTTTGGTAGCTGCCCAGCAGTGTTCATCACTGATGCTCATTCAATTTTCAACCTTCTGGTTCTTCTGCAAAGAACTCATTCGGCTGCTGGGGGGAGGGCACCAACAATTTCAGCTGGAGTGACCAGTGGGAAGGAAGGCGACCTGGGCTGGGAGCAGAAATCACCCTAAGGCTTCAGCTCTTAGAATTCCAGGGGGATTCAAAAAGGCTTCCAGTGAGAGCCAGTTTGGTGTAGTGGTTAAGTGTGCTTTCTCTTATCTGGGAGAACTGGGTTGGATTCCCCACTCCTCCACGTGCAGCTGCTGGAATAATGGCCTTAGCTCTCGCCGAGTTGTCCTTGAAAGGGCAGCTTCTGTCAGAGCTCTCTCAGCCCCACCCACCTCACAGGGTGTCTGTTGTGGGGGGGGAGAAGATAGAGGAGATTGTGAGCCGGTCTGAGTCCTCTGATTCAGAGAGAAGGGCGGGGTATAAATCTGGCGTCTCTTCTTCTTCCTCTTCTGCCTCTTCTTTGTTGAATTGGCTCCACTCACGAGGAATAGTTGCAGGGCAGAAAAGCAGTGTGTGTGTGTGTGTGTGTGTGTGCAGGGCGTGGGGAGGGCTTCCGGGGTACCTGTGTGTTGTGTCCAGCTCTTGCCTGTCCCAGAAGTGGAGCAATAACAGTTCAGCTGGCGTTGGGACAAAACAAGCAGGGCATGTACTCCTGGACTCTTGAGTTCCCGCCAAGCCCCAGTCGGTGGTTGCTGAAAGCCAGCCTCCTGGGTGGAAGAGGGAACTCCTTGGAACAGCTGTGATGTCTTCGTTTTGAAAAGGTATCAAAGCGGCTTTCCCTCTGAAGCCCACCCCCTCTACACACCAGGTAGTCTGTGATAAAACAACTGGAGGGTGGGGGAGATGATAAAACAGCAGACAGGAAGAGAAAAATACGTGGAAGGCCTCCTCTTCGAAGCAGAAAGCAGCTGCCAACAAGGAATGCGGGCGGTGGAGGCCAGCAACAAGAGGAAAGCTCAGATCCAGAGCTGGGTGGAGAAGCTGAGAAGGGAATCTTCCACTGATGTGGCTTCCTCCACCCCACCCTTCTCTCTGTCCTTGCCTCCCCCCATACATGCTCCTTCTGTCTCTGGGCTTCTTCGCCCAGACCAACAGAGGTTAAAGGAGCATGAAAGCGGTATCTCTCTCTCTCTCTGCCAGTTTGGTGTAGTAATTAAGTGCAGGGACTCTGATCTGGGAGAACCGGGTTTGATTCCCCACTCCTCCACTTGCAGCTGCTGGAGTGGCCTTGGGTCAGCCATAGCTCTGGCAGAGCTGCTGGGGGAGCCCTCTCAGCCCCACTCACCTCACAGGGTGTCTGCTGTGGAATGGAAGATAAAAGAGATTGTGAGGAAGAGATTGTGAGGTGTTCCGAGATTCAGTGTGGAGGGCGGAATATAAATCCAATGTCATATTCTTCTTCTCCTCCTCTTTCTCCTTCTCCCCCTCCTCCTCTTTCTCCTCCTCCTCCTCTTTCTCCTCCTCCTCCTCTTTCTTCTTCTCTTTCTCCTTCTCCTCTTTCTCTTTCTTCTCTTTCTCTTTCTCTTTCTCCTCCTCCTTCTCCTTCTCTTTCTCCTTCTCCTCCTCTTTCTCCTCCTTCTCCTCTTTCTCCTTCTCCTCTTCTTTCTCCTTCTTCTCTTCCTCCTCTTTCTCCTCCTCCTCCTCCTCTTTCTCCTTCTCTTCCTCCTTCTCCTCCTCCTCCTCCTCTTTCTCCTCCTCCTCCTCTCTCTTCTTCTTCTTCTTCTTCTTCTTCTTCTTCTTCTTCTTCTTCTTCTTCTTCTTCTTCTTCTTCTTCTTCTTCTTCTTCTTCTTCTTCTTCTTCTTCTTCTTCTTCTTCTTCTTCTCCTTCTCCTTCTCCTTCTCCTTCTCCTTCTCCTTCTCCTTCTCCTTCTCCTCTCCCTCTCTCTCTCAGAAGGCCCACAGCCGCTGCAGACAGATAAAACTGAGAAAAGGCGGTAATACCCAGGGGTCGTTTTGTAGAAAAAATAGGTTGTGGAGCTCACCCAGGGATTGTTATACAACTGCACCCATCATCCAATGGACAAGGTGGGTAGGAGGAGGGGGAGCCATCAGAAAGGTTCCTGTGAGCTCCTGCTGAATCTGAGGCCTGGTGATACCTGTGCCCAGGTAAACAGGACCTCTTCCCCAGGTGACTTCAGATACCAGGGACTCCCCAAGCAGGCCAGAGGTGTCTCCATCACCTGTGCTCTTATTTCAGTGGGGCTTGACCCGTTTTGCTGTGCTCCAGGATGGCCCAGGCTAGCCCGATCTCGTCACATCTCAGCAGCTAAGCAGGACAGGCCCAGTTAAGACTTGGATGGGAGCCCACCAAGGAAGTGCAGGGTTGCTACGCAGAGGCAGGCAAGGGCCAACCACCTCTGTTCAACTCTTGCCCTCACCTGGATGCCCCAGTCTACCCAGTCTCAGCAGAGTAGGGTTGCTAATCCCCAGGTGGGGGCAGGGGATCTCCCAGACTGGAGGCCCTCCCCCCACTTCAGGATAATCAGAAAGCGGGGCGGGGCGGGAAATGTCTGCTGGGAACTCCATGATTCCCTATGGAGACTTATTCCCATAGGAAAAAAATGGAGAATTGATCCACGGGTATCTGGGGCTCTGGGGGGGCTGTTTCTTGAGGTAGAGGCACCAGAGTTTCAGCATACCATCTGGTGCCCCTTATCAAACTGGCCTCCAAGTTTCAAAACGATTGGGCCAGGGGGTCCAATTCTATGAGCCCCCAAAGAAGGTGCCCCTATCCTTCATTCTTTCCAGCGGAAGGAAGGCTTTGAGAAGGTGCGCAGTTCTTTTAAATGGGATGGCCAGAAATCCCCTTGGAGTTCAGTTACACATGTCAGAACCTTGCTTCTGGCTCCACTTCAATGTCTCCTGGCTCAACCCCCAAAGTCTCCTGGCTCCACCCCCAAGGTCCCCAAATAGTGCTTGAATTAGATTTGGCAACCCTACAGCAGACCTCGGAGTCAGCCCTGGTGAGTACTTGGTTGAAAGACCACCAAGGAAGTCCAGGGTTTGCCTCTGCAGAGGTCTCCCCAGGTGTGTCTCCCGCATTGATGTTGTAGGTGTGAGGTGCCATAGATATGGGTAACATTCTGGCTTTGTTAGCTTTGGGTTTAAATAGAGGGCACAATCACAGACCCTGATTTGTGAGAAGGAAAAGGAAAGGTCCCCTGTGCAAGCACCAGTCGTTTTCGACTCTGGGGTGACGTTGCTTTCACAACGTTTTCACGGCAGACTTTTTACGGGGTGGTTTGCCCTTGCCTTCCCCAGTCATCTACACTCCCCCCCCCCCAGCAAGCTGGGGACTCATTTTACCCACCTCGGAAGGATGGAAGGCTGAGTCAACCTGGAGCCGTCCACCTGAAAACCCAGCTTCCACCGGGGATCGAACTCAGGTCCTGAGCAGAGCTTAGGACTGCAGTACTGCAGCTTTAACGCTCTGCGCCGCGGGGCTCTTGTTTCTGTGAGAAGGGCGGGGTATAAATTTGTGATTCTTTGAATCTGCTAAAAAACGTCCCCATGAGACTACAGACCAACTCACTGCCCACTTCTGTTAAGAACTGCTGCTCGCCGTTCCAATGCTGCCTGATGAAGTCGCCTTAGAGCATACGAAAGCTGACGTTCTGAATAAAACTTAGTTGGTTGTAAAGGTGCAACTTGTCAACTGCTTTGTTCCAAAGCCAGAGGCGAAAGGTGGAGGAACTGCGCCCCCCCCCCACCATCAGCAGCAATCTTTCATCCCAAGCGCTTTCCGTTCTCCTGTCCCTCCAGGCTCCTTGGCTTGGCCTTTGGGCAGGGGCCTGGCGTCTTGCTTTCCTCCTTCGTTCCCCCTCTGCTCTCGCCAGCCTTCCCTTTGCCATCTTCTTGTTTTCCCTCCACACCTGTCATTGAGATTCAGGTCACGGCGCGCCAGACGGCGTCTGCCCGGGGTGTCCGGCCGCTCGAGTTCCTGACCTGCTTTTCCCCAACAGCAGCTGACAGGCAGGCTGGCGAATGGAGGGGGGGGCCCAGCAGCCTGCAGCTGCCTGCCTTTGCTCTTCCTTCCGGGCAGCCTTCTCCAGAGAGGTCTCAAGGTTTGTTTTCCAGCAGAGACAGGAGGCGTCAGGGCCGAAGCCGAGATGGGGATGATGGGAACAGTGGCGAACTCAGGCAAGCCAATGCTGAGATATGCCCCCCCCCCCCCGCAGCAACAGCCCTCCTGGGGTTTTCCCAGGGAGTCGAAGAGCTGTTTGTCTCCCAGCCATGTGCTGTGGTTTCGAACACAGTCCCCTGCTCTGCGCCCACACGTGGCTCTTTCACACATATTGTGTGGCTCTTGAAGGCCCCAACCCCCCCATCGGCCAGACTGGAGAAGGCATCTGTCTCTTTAAATCACTTCTCCAAGCCAAGCCAGCTGGCAGCTTGGAGAATGCATTTAAAGTTGCTTTCTTTCCACATCTCCCTCCCCATCTTCCTTCCTTCCCTTTTTCCTTCCTTCCTGGCTCCCCTCCTTCCTTTCTCCCTCCCTCCCTTCTTTTCGTGGCTCTCAAATATCTGATCTTCATGTCTTGCAAATCTCAAACATCTGAGATTTATTCTATGCGGCTCTTACATTAAGCAAGTTTGGCCACCCGTGCTCCAGACTATGGTGGTGATTCATTCCTCAGTGCTCTCTGCACGTGCTCAGAACAATCAGCGGCTACGATGACTAAAGGGAACGTCCATATTCAGAGGCAGTCAACCTCTGAATCCCAGAGCCAGGAGGAAACATCTGGGGAAGGCCTCAGCCTCTTTGCCCTGTTGTTGGCCCTCCAGAGGAACTGATTGGCCCCAGTGTGAGCCAGGAGGCTGGACTAGATGGACCACTGGTCTGATCCAGCAGGGCTCTTCTGATGTTCTTATAAAAAAACCTCAGCCACTTTGCCCTATTGTTGGCCCTCCAGAGGAACAGGCTGGCCTCTGTGTGAGACAGGAGGCTGGACTAGATGGACCTTCACTGGTCTGATCCATCAGGGCTCTTCTGATGTTCTTCTCAGGGGAAGGCCTCGGCCTCTGCCCTGTTGTTGGCCCTCCAGAGGAACTGGCTGGCCCCTGTGTGAGACAGGAGGCTGGACTAGATGGACCTTCACTGGTCTGATCCAGCAGGGCTCTTCTAATGCTCTTCGCAGGGAAAGGCCTCGACCTCTCTGCCCTGTTGTTGGCCCTCCAGAGGAACTGGTTGGCCCCTGTGTGAGACAGGAGGCTGGACTAGATGGACCTTCACTGGTCTGACCCAGCAGGGCTCTTCTGATGTTTTTCTGTTAACCGTTCATGATGTCCCTCGTTCTGGAGTTGAGCTACTGCAATTTTTAAAAAGACCAGACCGAACTCTTCGTTTTGTGGAGCCAAGGAGACAGTTCCCCCCCACCCCACATCAGCCTGGCTTCTTCCCGCTCTGCTCAGAGGCAGATAGAGAGAAGGAGGGCGACTGATTCACTGCCTGGATTCCACCTCCATTTCTCATGTCCAAGGGACCGGGGCTTCTCTTGCCATAACCGGTTGTTGCCTCTCACGACTCTCTTGACAGCCGAAATGCATCTTCTCGTTTTAATCTGTCTCCTCTCTCTTGGTTGGAGGGAGAGCACAAGGACTTCGCAGAAACCTCAGACTCCCCCCCCCCCAAAAAAGTAGACGGGAAGAGTTATTGAAATGGAAAGAAGGTGAAAAGCCCCGTGTCGCTGCAGGCCGGATCAGAACCAATTGCCCCAGAGCAGCTGTAAATTAAGGGGTGTGTCAGCTGCTGAGACGGGAGCCTCTACATTGGTGAATGCGCAGGATCCGCCATGTGGTGTTCCAGAGGCAGCAAAAGCCGGCTGAGATGGCTCAAATTAGTGAGCCAGGCTGCATTATTAGGGCAGCCCTCCCCCTCCCCACATGAGAATATGACTTTCAGGACCCTCGTTATTTTTCACAGGGGGGGGTTTGGTGTAGTGGTGAAGTGCGCGGACTCTTATCTGGGAGAACCGTGTTTGATTCCTCACTCCTCCACTTGAAGAAGAAGAAGAAGAAGAAGAAGATATTGGATTTATATCCCGCCCTCCATTCCGAAGAGTCTCAGAGCGGCTCACAATCTCCTTTCCCTTCCTCCCCCACAACAAACACCCTGTGAGGTGGGTGGGGCTGGAGAGGACTCTCACAGCAGCTGCCCTTTCAAGGACAACCTCTGCCAGAGCTATGGCTGACCCAAGGCCATGCTAGCAGGTGCAAGTGGAGGAGTAGGGAATCAAACCCAGTTCTCCCAGAGAAGAGTCCGCACACTTAACCACTACACCAAACTTGCATCTGCTGGAATGGCCTGAGGTCAGCCATAGCTATCGCAGGAGTTGTCCTTGAAAGGGCAGCTGCTGAGAGAGCCCTCTCAGCCCCACCCACCTCACAGAGTGTCTGTTGTGGGGGGGAGAAGATATAGGAGATTGAAAATCTCTGTCCCAGAGAGAAGGGTGGGGTATAAATCTACAGTCATCGTCTTCTTCTTCTTCTTCTGTCTTTTAATGAATACTATAAGCAAGGTTTCCCAAACATCACAGTCCACCAAATCCTACCTTTTTGCTTACTAGCATTCAAAGTGGATGGCACTGGGGACTGGTGGTGGAGAGCAGCTGCTGATGCCAACTCTGGTAGAAGTCCTTCCCGGGCCCTAACTGGGGGCAATCTCCCATTGTTCAAGGGAGTTTGAGAGAATTGCGTTGCCTTGGACTCTGCCCCCACCCCTCCCAGCAATGAAAGTGGGGGAAAAGCAGACACAAAAAAAATGGATACCCTTCACCCCTGCAGCTGGGAAATACTATGCCCACCCTTGCATGCATGCTTATAAGTTATAACCCCTGCCAGTTTGGTGTAGTGGTTAAGTGTGTGGGCTCTTATCTGGGAGAACCGGGTTTGATTCCCCCCTGCTCCGCTTGCACTTGCTTGAATGGCCTTTGGGGCAGCTATAGCTCTCGTAGGAGTTGTCCTTGAAAAGGCAGCTTCTGTCAGAGCTCTCTCAGTCCCATCTACCTCACAGAGTGTCTGTTGGGGGGGAGGAAGGTAAAGGAGATTGTGAGCCACTCTGAGAGTCTGATTCAGAGAGAAAGGCAGGGTATAAATCTGCAATTCTTCTTTTTCTTTTTATTTGGGAGAACCGGATTCAATTCCCCAGTCCTCCACTGCAGCTGCTGGAATGGCCTTGGTTAGCCATAACTCTGGCAGAGGTTGTCCTTGAAAGGACAGCTGCTGTGAGAGCCCTCTCAGCCCGACCCCCTTCACAAAATGTCTGTTGTGGGGGGAGAAGATACAGGAGATTGTAAACCGCTCTGAGTCTCTGATTCAGAGAGAAGGGCAGGGTATAAATCTGCAATTCTTCTTTTTCTCCTTTCCCACTTTTCCCTCCTGCAAGATCATTCTAACCTCCCTTGCAGTCCTCTGTTTAAACTCTGGGTCACAATCCATCCATGAAATGGAGGAGCAGCTTGGGGGAAGGAAGTCCGAGTGATTGATTGACCCCCTTTGCGTCCCTTTAGTTTTTTTTTTCTTTCTTTCAAGATGACAAACAAATTTGAGCAAATTTTTTTCGGCCTGGAATAATTAGCAGCCCGCCTTCACAACAGCTCAGCGGTGTATTATTTCTCCCGTCAACGCGATTTATTTCCCCAGAAAGGTGAGCATCAATAGACTGGAGAAACTGCTAAAATTTACTCAATCATTTTAAGTCTTCGTTCCCCTGCTCCGTACCTGGAGAGAAATTTACAACCGTCTCTTTCCGTATTGGAAGCCTGTATATTTCCTGGTGGCTGGCGGGCCATAAATTGGAGCCCTGCTCCTCTCTTCAAAGGGGGAGGAGATGGGGAGGGCTTCTGGGAGGGGGGTTGCCCCCAACCAGGTGTCTTGTCTGCATAAGCCCTGCTGAAGCTAATGGGGAAGGCATGGACCAGCCTTTTGGGCCCATGAGAGACTTTGGAATTTTGACCCAAGGTAATGGACGGAAGAAGAAGAAGAATCCTAGAGTTGGAAGGGACCTCCAGGGTCATCTAGTCCAACCCCTGCACAATGCAGGGAACTCACAAACACCTCCCCCTAAATTCACAGGATCTTCACTGCTGTCAGATGGCCATCTAGCCTCTGTTGAAAAACCTCCAAGGAAGGAGAGCCCACCACTTCCCAAAGAGGAAGCCTGTTCCAATGAAGAATCGCTCTAACAGTCAGGAAGTTCTTCCTAATGTTGAGCCGGAAACTCTTGATTTAATTTCAACCACTGGTTCTGGTCCTACCTTCTGGGGCGACAGAAAACAATTCCACCACATCCTCTGGATCAGGAGTGGCCAACGGTAGCTCTCCAGATGTTTTTTTGCCTACAACTCCCATCAGCCCCAGCCAGCATGGCCAATGGCTGGGGCTGATGGGAATTGTAGGCAAAAAACATCTGGAGAGCTACCGCTGGCCACCCCTGATCTAGATGACAGCCCTTCAAGGACTTGAAGATGGTGATCCTATCACCTCTCAGCTGCCTCCTCTCCAGGCTCAACATCCCCAGCTCCTTCAACCTTTCCTCATAGGACTTGGTCTCCAGACTCCTCACCATCTTCGTCGCCCTCCTCTGGACCCCTTCCAGTTTGTCTAGATCCTTCTTAAAATGTGGTGCCCAAAACTGAACACAATACTCCAGGTGAGGTCTTACCAGAGCAGAGCAAAGCGATACCATCACTTCACGTGATCTGGACCCTAGACTTCTGTTGATACAGCCCAAAATTGCATTGGCCTTTTCCCCTGCCAACTTTCTAACAACGTTTGGTGGGCACCAGAAGTGGTGGTGGGCATCAGGGTACCCAGAGGTACCTTGCTGGGGGATTTGAAGATGCTGCCTGCCGCAGGGATTTTTAATTCCAGAAATGCCCGAGCCAGTGTGGAAGAGGGGGAGGTGTGCGTGTGTGTGTGTGGAGGGGCTGCCATTATCTGTTCTGATCCCCCCCAGCCCCACATAGCACACCAGGGGTCAGTCTGGGATTCGAGAGCAGTCGCTGCCCTAGGCCAGAGGTGACTTTCAGCCTTTCTAGGGTCCTTCAAAGGGAAACTTGTTTGTCGTGGCTGTCCATCACATCGCCTGGGCCCCTTCGCCTTGGCGGCTCTCGGCCTTCTGCCCTTCCGGATTTTGTTTTAATTTAAACTTTGGAGCCACTCCGATGCCCGTAAACATCCCCCGCTGCTGAGCCGGTGAGGAAAGATTAAAGTGTTCGGAGTTTTTCATTTTAGGAAAAGAGAGATGTAACTGGGGGCATATGAGAGAGTGAGTAATAAAATCTCGCTGTGTGTAGATAAAGTGGAGAGACTTTGTTTTCTGCTCCCCAAACAACTAGGATTTGGAAAGAGAATCAGACAAAATGACCGTAGAACCTCCATATTCTGGGGCAGGGTACCTCAGCATATCAGTTGCTGGGGCAAGTAGGAAGAGGGGGCCACCGTCTCTGTATCCTTCTCGGAGGCTTCTGGTTGGCCGTTTTGGGAAAGGGGATATTGGTCTAGATCTGCGTCCCTCAGTTTGGTGTAGTGGTTAAGTGTGTGGACTCTTATCTGGGAGAACCGGGTTTGATTCCCCACTCCTCTTCCACATGCACCTGCTGGAGTGACCTTGGGTCAGTCATAACTCTCGCAGAGCTGTTCTGCTCAAGAGCAGTTTCTGTCAGAGCTCTTTCAGCCCCACCTTCCCCACAGGGTGGCTGTTGTGGGGAGGGGAAGGGAAAGGAGATTGACAACGGCTCTGAGACTCTGAGTGAAGGGCAGAGAGCCAGTTTCATAGAATCATAGAGTTGGAAGGGACCGCCAGGGTCATCTAGTCCAACCCCCTGCACAATGCAAGAAATTCACAAATACCGCCCCGTAAATTCACAGGTTCTTCATTGCTGTCAGATGGCCATCTGGCCTTTGTTTAAAGTTTGGTGTAGTGGTTAAGCGTATGGACTCTTACCTGGGAGAACTGGGTTTGATTCCCCACTCCTCCACTTGCAGCTGCTGGAATGGCCTTGGGTCAGCCATAGCTCTCGCAGAGTTGTCCTTGAAAGGGCAGCTGCTATCAGAGCCCTCTCAGCCCCACCCACCTCACAGGGTGCCTGTTGTGGGGGGAGAAGATATGGGAGATTGTGAGCCTCTCTGAGTCTCTGATTCAAAGAGAAGGGCGGGGTATAAATCTGCAGTTTTCTTCTTCTTCTTCTAAATTCAATCTTCTCCTCTTCTTTTTGAGCTTGTGGGCCCTTTTTTGAATTCTGTCACCTTGTGGTAGGTGCAGCCACAAAATGGCCACCGCAGGAGGCGGAGCCAGCCACAAAATGGCTGCCACAGCTTCCCTTCAGTCACACAGTGCCGCTCCTGGGCGGCAGTTGCTGCCAAAGCAATGTTTTTTTAAAAAATCTGCACAGCCAATCAAACACCTGATGGACAATCAGGAACCTCATTGGGCCAAAGCAGGGCCGGATAAACAAACAGGCCAATTAGGGACTGGCCTATAGGCCCCATGCCTTTAGGGGGCCCGGCCACGCTTCCCCCCTCGAGGTTTTCCCTGGTTGTTAATGTTTGTTTTGGGTAATAAAACTGGTTTATTAAAATGGTTGGTTGGTAAAATTAAAAACTTATTAGGAGAGGATTTGCGAGAGGCTCCCAAGATTTCGACTGCCTCGGGGCCTCCGAAGGGTTTGAGCCACTCTGGCCCAGCCTGCGTCTTAACACACGATGGGCACCCCCTTGGAGATCTCTGGACTAGAGAATCCCGCCTTGGGTTGATGCCAGACTTCTCATGGACCGCGTTCGAGACACCTTTTTTTTCTTCGTTTGTCTCTTGCGCAGGGGTAATTGACAGGTCGGCTTTCTGTTTCATTCCATCTTGTTCCTACTTGGGAATCGCGCTGAACCGAGCCGGGCCTTGCTCCTGAGTAAACATGCGCTGTTAATTGGAGCCATCCATCTCTGCGCTGCCACAGAAAGCGTCCCTCATACATCATCCCGCGCAGGTTCAGCAAATGGATCTGTGCCGGGGATGCTTTTCTGTTTTGCTTGGGCTCCGGCATCTTTTCCAAATTGATTGGCGTTTAAATAAATCAAAGCCGCACTTGGTGCAGCGACAGCAGGCAAATACCTGGAGGGGTGAGGGGGCCTACAGAGAAGGGACCAACAGATCCAAACTACCGTGCCAGCCCCATCTCCTGAGGAACTGGCTGGCCCCTGTGTGAGACAGGAGGCTGGACTCAATGGACCCTCACTGGTCTGATCCAGCAGGGCTCTTCTGATGTTCTTCTCAGGGGAAGGCCTCGGCCTCTCTGCCCTGTTGTTTCCTCTAGAGGAACCGGTTGACCATTGTTTGAGACAGGAGGCTGGACTAGATGGACCCTCCCTGGTCTGATCCAGCAGGGCTCTTCTGATGTTCTTCTCAGGGGAAGGCCTCAGCCTCTCTGCCCTGTTATTGTCCCTCCAGAGGAACTGGGTGGCCACCGTGTGAGACAGGAGGCTGGACTAGATGGACCCTCCCTGGTCTGACCCAGCAGGGCTCTTCTGATGTTCTTCTCAGGGGAAGGCCTCAGCGTCTCTGCCCTATTGTTGTCCCTCCAGAGGAACTGGTTGGCCACTGTGTGAGACGGGAGGCTGGACTAGATGGACTCTCCTTGGCCTGATCCAGCAGGGCCCTTCTGAGGTTCTTATGTTGCAGCCAACTTACGACAACCCTGTAGAGTTTTGAAGGCAAGAGATAAACGCGGAGTCTTCCTTGGTGGTCTCCCATCGAAGTAGTAACTTGAGCTGCCCCTAGTTTCTGATATCCGAGATCAGGCCAGCCTGGGCCATCTGGGGGCTTTTCTACCCCCCCCCATTCCTGCCGCTGTCCTTCTGGGAAGGATTTGAAAACTGGCATTTTAATAGCCTCCTTGACATTATTCTTTCTTCCAGACGTCTGGGAAGCCTACGTGGGGGAGGAAGCCGCCCGTAGCTCCGTGGAGGAAATCCGTCAGTTGCGGAAGGGACTCTCTGGTGGTGCGCATGTGGGGAGTGTGGGGGGGGGGGATGTCAGCCGGGGGTGACCTATTTGGTCAAGGTCGCTCACTTCAGACGTGCAGAGGAATGCAGAGAGGGGCTGTGCGGAAGAGATTCGGATGCCAGGTGGAGACTCACATTGTGGAACGTTTGCAAAGCCCCCTTCAAAGAGAAAGCCAAGGGGGGCCAGAGGTCTGGGATCTCCCTCCCAGCTTGCTTTTTCTACTGGAGGGGAACGTGAAAGGACACCCAAATTTTTATTGATTTATTTTAGTGAATTTCCATTTCGCCCATTCCCCCGTAGGGCTCAGGGCAGAGGGTGACATACAATAAAACAATAAAGTACAATAAAAACATTTTATAAACGAGACAACTCGTCAGCACTCAGATGACCATGACATCCTGCATCGCCCAGCCTAGCCATCTCACCTCATGATATCTCATCGAGATGGCAGTTTTTATTCCCAGCACAGATGACAGTGGAGGCCGGCGAGGCTAACCAGATCAAGAAGAGACGCCCGCAGCCTCGGCTAAATGCCTGATGGAACAGCTCCGTTTTACAGGCCCTACAGAAGGTGAATAAGCCAGGCAGGGCCCGGATCTCAATAGGGAGCTGATTCCACCAGGTCGGGGCCAGGACCGAAAAAGCCCTGGCCCTAATTGAGACAAGGTGGGCATCTCTTGGGCCGGGGACGGCCAACAGATGTTGGGAGGTCGAACGTAACGACCTCCTGGGAATATATGGAAAGGGACAGGCTGGGCAATGCGTGATGTCATGGCAATCGGAGTGCCGTTGAGTTGCCTGCTTATAAAATGTTTTTATTGTATTTATACTCGTGCATGTCTGAATCTGAACCAGACTCGAATCCAACCTGCTTCCAACTTCCCTCCTCTGAGCCAGTGGGAAAGCGAGGGGAACTGCCCAAAGACCCCCCCAGTTCTGTGTTGTCTGTGATTCAGGGGATGGAGGAGTCAGTGGGGCTGAGAGAGCTCTGACGGAAGCTGCCCTTTCGAGGACAACTCCTGCGAGAGCTCTGGCTGACCCAAGGCCTTTCCAGCAGCTGCAAGTGGAGGAGTGGGGAATCAAACCCGGTTCTCCCAGATAAGAGTCTGCGCACTTAACCACTACACCAAGCTGGCTCTCTGAATTTGCAGCTACCTCCAGATCAGTTCCCCTGGGGGAAATGGCCGCTTTGGAGGGGGAACTCTGTGGGCATTAGAACCCGCCGAGGTCCCCCTCCCTAAACTCCACCGCCAAATCTCCAGGAATTTCATCCCCTGGAGTTGGCAACCCTATCCCCTTCCCTGCCAGCGCTCACTCCCCACCCCCATCCTGGGATACCATCAGACCTCCGAAAAGGAAGACAGAGAGAAATGAAAAGGCAATGTCATCCTGTAAGATGTGAGCGGTGGTTACCATGGAGATTCCGATAAAAATATCTATTAAGGTGTCTGACATGCTCTTTGCTTGAAGGGAGAAGGAGACGCGGCTGTTGGATCCAGACCGATAGCTCAGCGGCTGCCTGGTAAACGACACGCACACGCAGGCAGGATCCCCCGGGGGAGGGATTCAAAGACCAATAGGTGCTGGGGCTCAAGTCCCTTCGGCATGCGACATCCATCCCCAGATCCTGAGCATGTGACGGAACCTGGAGAGGGCCACTCTGTATGTGCTCAGAGGAGCACTTGTCTTGCTCAGGGTTCTTCCCCCTTAATCCGGGGCCGAGAAATAGGTGCCGGGGGCAAGCGCCGCCATAGACAGGGCTCAGCTGCTTTTTCAGCTTCCGTTAGCTGTTCTCTCCAAAGAAAGATTTCACCCGACTTGAAAGTATTCCCCTTCATTTGGGAATTGTGTGTGCTGGGGGGAAGAAATACTCTGCACATTGTCAGAAGCACTCTTTCCTCTTGGCACTCTGGTTCTGGGGATTTTTTTTGGCCTCTGGGTGCGTCAGGGGCGGTAGCCCAGCTTCCCACAGAGGGGCATGGTCCTTGTGCCAGATTCATGCGCTGAACTGTTGACTCCCCCCCACTCTGAATTTCCCCTGCCCCTCTTTGCTTCCTCTGGATTTCCGCCCCTGGAGGCCTTTTCGATGGCCACAATGGGGAGGAAGTGCTTACCAGTGGTCTCCTAGCAACCTCAAGACGTGTTCCCACATCAGCTCTGAACTGACCCACATTTTGCTGGGGGGGGGGCTTATGGTTGCTAGGGAACAGCCCCCTCTTTCCTGCCTCTGGGTCTGGCCAGACCCTCCGTGGGCACATCCTGGGGCCGAGCCATGAAGGCCAGAGAGAAGAGGGGTCTGGACATTCAGGCAGGAATCCAACCCGGGCAGCGTCTGATGCCTCTCCGTACGCAGAATGGCGGCTCATGCTGGCAGTGGCGCATCTCCTGGAGGCGTGGGCCCCTCGCCAGAAACAGGGGGAGGAAGCAGGAAAAACAACCCATCTTTCTTGCCTGGAAGGGCTCCAGCTGTTTCGCCTTGGCACGCATTTCTAGAACGAGAGTTCGGGAGCTCCTTCAAGACTCTCAAAATTCGTGGCTGGGGAGGAGTTTTCGTGGCTTACGGCTGCTCACGCCTGACCACCAATTCTCAGGGTTTTGGAAAGCCTGGCTTGGTTCTTGGTCTTTTCTCTTGCTGTGGAGAGACTCCCAAGGCCGCTCGCTTTGTCCTACCTGGAGAACGTCTTGACAGGATTGCCAAGTCCAGTTGGAGAAATCTCTGGGGACTTCGGGGGTGGAGCCAGGAGACATTGGGGGTGGAGCCAGGAGCAAGGGTGCAACAAGCATAATTGAACTCCAAAGGGAGTTGTGGCCATCCCATTGAAAAGGATTGCATGCATTTAAAGGCTTTCCTTCCATAGGAAATAATGAAGGATGGGGCACCTTCTTTTAGGGTTCATAGAATTGTACCCCCTGGTCCAATCGCTTTGAAACTTGGGGGGTATTTTGGGGAGAGGCATTAGATGCTATACAGAAAATTTGGTGCCTCTACCCCAAAAAACAGCCCCCCCCAGAGCCGTAGATACCAGCGGATCAATTCTCCATGATTTTCTATGGGAGTAAATCTCCATAGGGAACAATAGAGTTCCCAGCAGACATTTTCCTCCCCCTGCTGTCTGATGACTCTGAAGCGGGGGGAGGGCTTCCAAACTGGGGGATCCCCTGCCCCCACCTGGGGATTGGCAACCCTACGTTTTGACCAGGGTCGGATTAACAGTTAGGTCAAGTATGCCCTGCCCTATGAGCCCCCATACCTTCAAGGGCCCTGGGCTGGCTCCCCCCCCCCACAGTTTCCCCCCTGCTTGCAGCCTTTCCAGCCTGCATACACAGCCAGCAACTGAGCTGCTCTTTACCCGATTCGCCTGGTGCGGCTAATGGTGGAATTTTTTCAAGTTTGCCTCTCTCTGCCTCTCCCCCGCAGCTTTGTCCAAGGGGTTTTTGAGAAGGGGCCTGCAGGCTGCAGCGGGGACCGCAGGCCGTGGGGTGGCCTCTCCAACTCTGATATAGTCTGTGAGGGGGTCTCCGAGATTTTGACTGCTTAGGGGCCTCCACAGGGTTTAACCTGACCCTCGTTTTGACTTATTTGAAGCCAGGGCTTCCAGCTGACCTGCAAGTCGGGCCTTGACCCAGCCTGTGGGGATTCTGGTGCGCTCTGCCTCACTCTGGGGGGCTGAGGCCTGCCTCTGCCTGGCCTCTTGTGTGGGGAGGACATCTTTGGCACTTGTCACAAAATGCGTGTGCGTGTCCCACTTTTTGTGGTTTAGCTCTTCTTGCCCTGAGTGTCTAAGAACATAAGAATATAAGAGATGCCATGTTGGATCAGGCCAATGGCCCATCCAGTCCAACACTCTGTGTCACAGAAGAACATAAGAGAAGCCCTGTTGGATCAGGCCAATGGCCCCTCCAGTCCAACGCTCTGTGTCACAGAAGAACATAAGAGAAGCCATATTGGATCAGGCCAATGGCCCATCCAGTCCAACACTCTGTGTCACAGAAGAACATAAGAGAAGCCCTGTTGGATCAGGCCAATGGCCCATCCAGTCCAACACTCTGTGTCACAGACTAACATAAGAGAAGCCATGTTGGATCAGGCCAATGGCCCCTCCAGTCCAACACTTTGTTTCACCCAGTGGCCAATATATGTGTGTGCTGCCAACTCTGGCAATTCCTGGAGGTAAGGCGAGGAGGACTCTGTGGAAGGGAAAGAACTCTACAATGGAACTTATCTCTCTATTTATTTATCTATTCCCGTTGATTTATACCCCGCCCCTCCTGCAAATGGCTTGGGGCAGCTTCCAACATAATACACGAAGATCACATACAATAAAACACAATTAAAACAATAAAATATACCATAAAACAGGCGGCAAAGCTCTACAGGCTACAGGCATTAGTGGCCATGTGATGTATCAACATAGATGGTTCTTATTTACAGCAACACCAGCAGGGGGCAAGATCTGTAGCAAGCCCTGCAGGGCCCTGATCTCCTCCGACAATTCATTCCACAGCGTGGGAGCCAAGGCTGAAAAGACCCTGCCTCTAGCAGAGGCCAGCTAAGTTGACATCTTTTGGACTTGGGACAGACAAATGACATCGCGAACTTGACCGTAGTGCTCTTTAGGGAACACACGTTATCTGGGGAGATGTTCACTGATTTAATTCTGGGGTGTCAAACTCATTTGTTATGAGGGCCAGATCTGACATAAATGAGACCTTGTCGGGCTGGGCCATGTTGGGCCGGGCCATATGAGTACCTGTTTAAGATTAGGTAGCAAAGATAAAAACTTTATAAAGGACACAGGCAAACACAATTAAAGTTTTTTTTAAATTAAAAAAACTGAAAACATGCTTAAAACATTAGCCCTCATTGTTCTTAAAGGTGCTTTCTTTGTATCTCTCCCATGGGATCCAGGGAACTGGGCAAAGGAAGCTCTGGCTCTTTCCTTCCTTCCCCAGTGGACCGGAGGGGGAGGAGCCTCAGCCAACAGAAGGAAGAGAGGCTTGGCTCAGTAGCTCAGCTGTGTGATTGAGATAACCTGGAAAAACAAGCTATGCCTCCCCCCCTTCCTCCCCAAGGGAGGAGCCTCAGCCAAAGGAGAAAAGAGAGGCTTTGCTCTGTAGCGCTGCTGTGCGATTGAGCAAGCCTTGCAAAGCAAGCTGTGATGCAGAAGGAAGCAAGCGAGAGGGAGAAGGAAGCAGATGGCAGCCAGTTGCTTGGGGGGCCTGATAGGAACCCTCCGGGGGCCTGATTCCACCCCTGAACTGCATGCTGGACACCTCTGATTTAATTCCTTTATCCCCCTCCTTTCTTCCCAGTGGGTGCCCAATGCAGCACGCGCCATTCTCTTTTCCTCCCTTTCCTCCTCAGCGCGACACCCCTGAGAGTTAGGACAGGCTGGGAGAACGCGACTGGCCCAAGTTCACACAGCGAGCTTCCATGATCCAAGTCGGGCTTCGAGCCTGCGTCTTCCAGATCCTAGCCTGACACTCAACCACCACGTCATGCTGGTTCTCGGCTGTGATTCTGGGGGGAACTCCAGGCCTCGCCTGGAGGTTGACACCCCTGCCTCCAAGGCTTGCTGCTTCCCCAGATCTACTTGCTTCCTGCCCTCCCCCGGCTGCAGACGGAGGAGTCTTTGGAGAGTGGCGAGAGAGAGGCGGAGAGACCCCCCAGTAGATTCGTTCTGGCTTGTGCCGACAGGGAACGGCGGCTCCCCTTCCGTGCACTGCATTACTTCTTCATCGAGACTCTCAATGTGCAGAATATGTTTGCGTTGCTGCCATCTCCAGACCGGCTCCAACCGGACTCTGTTTGTCATCAAGATTGTAATACTTGCGCCCAGGGGTGGAATTCTAGCAGGAACTCCTTTGCATATTAGGCCACACACCCCTGATGTAGCCAATCCTCCAAGAGCTTACAAGGCTCTTTTTTTGTAAACTCTTGGAGGATTGGCTACAACAGGGGTGTGTGGTCGAATATGCAAAGGAGCTCCTGCTAGAATTTCACCCCTGCTTGCACCAATTCTTCAGGTTGTTGTTCAGTCGCACAGTTGAGTCCGACGCTTTGCGACCCCCTGGACCAAGTCACGCCAGGCCCTCCTGTCTTCCACCATCCTCCGAAGTCTGCTCAAATTCATGTTGGTTGCATCAGCAACGCTGTCCAGCCATCTCCTCTTTTGCCGCCCCCTTCTTCTTTTGCCTTCTGTCTTTCCTAGCGTTCTTCAGTACACTTCGTAAACACCGTGTGGGCGTTTACGTCTTCCCTGCGAGGCAGAGCAGCAATTTAACTTCCCAAACAGGGAAGGGAGGGGACTGAGTTTGAGAATAAGGAGCTCACATAAGGCTTCCCAGGGAATGTGGGATTTGAACTCGGGACTTCCTAGATCACATCTCACTCTCCCAGCCAGCTCAAAAATGTTTTATTTTATTAAGCAGCGAGAACTGTGCTCAGGCTTATGATATGCCTCTTTGGTGTAGTAGTTTAGTGGCTGAGAATGATGGACTCTAATCTGGAGAACTGGGTTTGATTCCCTCTCCTCCTCCAAATGCAGCTGCTGGGTGATATTGGGTGAGTCACAGTTCTCTCAGTTCTCTCAAGAGCAGTTCTCTAAGAGCTCTCTCAGCCCCACCTGCCTCACAGGGTATCGGTTATGGGGAGAGGAAGGGAAGGAGACTTCAAATCTTCTTCTTCCAGAGCAGGGTCAACCGTAGCTTCCTTGACGGAATCCATCCATCTCCTGTTGGGTCTTCTTTTCCGGCTGCCTCCGACTCTTCCTAGCATGATTATCTTCCCCAGCGGCTCTTGTCTCCTCTCCGTGTGACCGAAGTGCGAGAGTCTCCGCTTAGTCATTTGAGCTTCCAGGGAGAGCTGAGGCTTGATGTGGTCTAGAACGGGCTGATTTGTCTCTTCGGCACGTAGCCCATGATGCGTGACAGCAGCCTTCAGCAGAGAGAATCACGGTGTCACGATCACGGGGTCTGACTCTGGCCCCCCTGCTTTCATCCCTAAAATGTTGGAGAGTATTCCGTGTGTGTCAGAGCATTTGCCAACCATACCAGGCTTGCAGGGGGTGGCTTTTATTTATTTGGTCAATTTGCGTTCCGCCCTTTCCCGAGAATGGGTTCAGGGCACATAACATCATTCATTCATTCATTCATTCATTCATTCATTCATTCATTCATTCATTCATTCATTTAACATTCCACCCTTTCCCAGATGGGCTCAGGGCAGACAACAACCATTTTCACACACAGCTCACAACGCAGTCGCAATCCTGTTCCCTCCGCAGCGTCTGGTCGGATTTCCCACCATCTGCGCCGAAGTTACAGGAAGTGCCGCAGCTTTTGCATAGCAAACATAAACCGCTAAAACCCAGTTTACGTTTGCTACGCAAAAGCTGCGGCACTTCCTGTAACTTTGGCACAGATGGTGGGAAATCCGACAGACTCTGCGGAGGGAACAGGACTGTGGCTGCAAGGTAAGCTGTGTGCGAAAACGGTCAACAGCGTTTTAAAACAGGAAAACAGTCATTAAAACCAATAAAAGTAGACAATCACAATTTAAATTGTACAGTTAAAACAAATAAAATAGCAGTCTATCAAGCAATACACAAATTATAAAGCAAATTGTAGATGGTGGTATAGTTAATACATTTGCAACATGCTCAGGTCTGACTATAGTTAATCATAGAATCATAGAGTTGGAAGGGACCTCTAGGGTCATCCAGTCCAACCCCCTGCACAATACAGGAAACCCACAAACACCTCCCTCTAAATTCACAGGATTTTCATTGCTGTCAGATGGCCATCTAGCCTCTGTTTACAAACCTCCAAGGAAGGAGAGCCCACCACCTCCCAAGGAGGAAGCCTGTTCCACTGAGGAACCGCTCTAACGGTCAGGAAGTTCTTCCTTACGATGAACCGGAAACTCTTTTGATTCAGTCCATTGGTTCTGGTCCTACCTTCTGGGGCCACAGAAAACAATTCCACACCATCCTCTAGATGACAGCCCTTCAAGGACTTGAAGATGGTGATCCTATCACCTCTCAGCCGCCTCCTCTCCAGGCTAAACATCCCCAGCTCCTTCAACCTTTCTTCATAGGACTTTGGTCTCCAGACCCCTCACCATCTTTGTCGCCCTCCTCTGGACCCGCTCCAGCTTGTCTAGATCCTTCTTAAAATGTGGTGCCCAAAACTGAACACAATAGAATGACAGAATCCTTGAGTTGGA
Organism: Heteronotia binoei; assembly: GCF_032191835.1. Lineage (NCBI taxonomy): Eukaryota > Metazoa > Chordata > Lepidosauria > Squamata > Gekkonidae > Heteronotia > Heteronotia binoei. The sequence continues at coordinate 54,683,725 of NC_083239.1, read as the reverse complement.
AGGGACCTCCAGGGTCATCTAGTCCAACCCCCTGCACAATGCAGGAAACTCACAAACACCTAAATTCACAGGATCTTCACTGCTTTCAGATGGCCATCTACCCTCTGTTTAAAAACCTCCAAGGAAGGAGAGCCCACCCCCTCCCAAGGAGGAAGCCTCTTCCACTGAGGAATCGCTCTAACGGTCAGGAAGTTCTTCCTAAGGTGGAGCCGGAAACTCTTGTGATTTAATTTCAACCCACTGGTTCTGGATCTACCTTCTGGGGCCACGGAAAACAATTCCACCCCATCCTCTCTATATGACAGCCCTTCGAGGACTTGTTGAATAAACAATGGTTCTTTCCCAGAACCAGAACCAGACTTGGGAAAGAGGAGCTGAGCCAGACCCGGCCAGCTCCCGATGAAGTCTTGCTGCTAAGAAGCTGTTAGCGACGCAAATGCGTCGGGCGGTGTGGCGGGGGCGATGAAGACGGATGAGTCGGTGTCTTAATTAGGGGGCCATCGATTGAGAGGCGAAAGGAGAGCCCAGAGCTGGGAGAATTTGCAGGCTGATTGATTGGCGGCCGCCAGAAACCCTGCATCCCTGAAGCCCTGGGCTGTCTGGTTTCATTTCGACCCAGCAATGAAAGGGGCCCATCTGCCAAGAGTTTATGGGATGGCCCAGAGCTTGCAGCGGAATTCTGTCCCCCTGTGCTTTTCTCTGCTCTGGAGTGGACACCTGAGCACCGGGGCCTAGTAGACTGAGAGGCATCTGCAGGCCTCAGATTCAGCAGGAGCTCACAGGAGCGCAGCCCCTGAGCCTTTCTGAGGGCCCCCCTCTTCCTCCCCACCTACCTTGTCTACTGAATAGGAGGTGCAGCTGCATAACAATCCCTGGCCGCCAGGGGCTTTGCCACGGCCTCATTAACCCCTGGAGAAGCCCGCACCACCCTTTCTCCACTTCTGATGGCTTGCTGGCCTTTTGACTGGGGGAGGAGGACGGCCCAGGAGAGCCCCAGGTGAGCGAGGCCTGCTTGGGCTGGCTGGATGTCTAGCCAGCCCAAGCAGACCTTTCTTGCCCGGGGCTCTCCTTACTTGCATTGGGTTGCTTTTGGCTGGGGGGAGGGCATATGCTAATGGTAATGAGCTCCACCACCTATTTTTCTACAAAATGATCCCTGGGCATTTAAGAACATAAGAACATAAGAGAAGCCATGTTGGATCAGGCCAATGGCCCATCCAGTCCAACACGCTGTGTCACACAGTGGCCAATATATATATATATATGTGTGTGTGTGTGTGTGTGTGTGTGTATGCTCCATATTTTTATCCAATCCCCTCTTGAAGCTGGCTATGCTTGTAGCTGCCACCACCTCCTGTGGCAGTGAATTCCACATGTTAATCACCATTTGGGTGAAGAAGGACTTCCTTTTATCCATTTTAACCTGACTGCTCAGCAATTTCATTGAGTGCCCACGAGTTTTTGTATTGTGAGAAAGGGAGAAAGGGAGAAAAGGACTTCTTTCTCTACTTTCTCCATCCCATGCATAATCGTGTCAACCTCTATCAGGGCTCTTCTGACGTTCTTATCATGTCACCCTCAGTCGACGTTTCTCCAAGCTAAAGAGCCCCAAGCGTTTTAACCTTTCTTCATAGGGAAAGGTTTCCAACCCTTTAACCATTCTAGTTGCCCTTTTCTGCACTTTTTGTATGTTTATGACTGAATCAGACCCCCAGTGTGTCAAAGTCAGTATTGCCCACTCAGACCAGCAGTGACTCTCCAGGGTCTCAAGCAGAAAAGGGTCTTTCCCATCCCCTCCTGCCTGGTCCTTTCGACTGGAGAAGTCGGGGATTGAACCTGGGACCTTCTGCATTACCAAGCAGATGCTCTACCCCTGAGCCACGGCCCCTCCTGGCTTTTCTGCCTCCTGCGGCACCATGTGAGCTACTGACACATCAGTGCTCTTTGGTCTGAGACAGGAATCTCGTTAATAAGCACGGGAAGAGATGATCTCACTCTTGTAACCTTCGATACAAGCAGCGAATGAAGAAGTGGAGGGAGAGGTGCCGTCTGGCTGCTTGCGGATTGCCTTGTGGGAAGAGAAGTGCAGTTTGTACATGTTCCAAAGATGCTCTCCTAACTTTTAGTGTGCCTGTTCGAATCAGTCCCAGGGTGGCAATGTAACTAGCCCCCCACCCCAAACACTGACAACAGACCTGCATTTCGTCTTTATAAAATGAGGTTTAAAAGGGGGTTGCACAGATTCTTGAAGGGCAATACCAGCGGCTACTAGCCACGGTGACTGAAGGGAGCCTCCACATTCAGTGGCAGTCAGCCTCTGAATCCCAGAGCCAGGAGGCAACATTGTCCTATTGTTAGCCCTCCAGAGGAACTGGTCGGCTCCTGTGTGAGACAGGACGCTGGACTAGATGGATCCTCACTGGTCTGATCCAGCAGGGCTCTTCTGATGTTCTTCTCAAGGGAAGGCCTCGGCCTCTCTGCCCTGTTGTTGGCCCTCCAGAGGAACTGGTCGGCCACTGTGTGAGACAGGAGGCTGGACTAGATGGACCCTCTCTGGTCTGACCCAGCAGGGCTCTTCTGATGTTCTTCTCAAGGGAAGGCCTCGGCCTCTCTGCCCTGCTGTTGGCCCTCCAGAGGAACTGGTTGGCCCCTGTGTGAGACAAGATGCTGGGCTAGATGGACCCTCCCTTGTCTGGTCCAGCAGGGCTCTTCTGACGTTCTTATGAAGGCCTCGGCCTCTCTGCCCTGTTGCTGGCCGTCCAGAGGAACTGGCTGGCCTCTGTGTGAGGCAGGAGGTTGGACTAGATGGACCCTCCCTGGTCAACATTGTCCTATTGTTAGCCCTCCAGAGGAACTGGCTGGCCCCTGTGTGAGGCAGGAGGTTGGACTAGATGGACCCTCACTAATCTGACCCAGCAGGTCTCTTCTTAGGTTCTTCTGCAGTCTGGAAAAAGCCAGCCTCGGCCTCTCTGCCCTGTTGTTGACCCTCCAGAGGAACTGGCTGGCCCCTGTGTGAGACAGGAGGCTGGACTAGATGGACCCTCACTAATCTGACCCAGCAGGTCCCTTCTTAGGTTCTTCTGCAGTCTGGAAAAAGCCAGCCAATGGGCAAACCTTGCACAGTGACCTGGGCCACTGCTGTTTTGGGCAACACAAGGAAGCCAGCACGGAGTTTAACGGAATGCATTCTCCCCTCCCCTCCCCCACCCTGCTGCCCCTGTGGTCCACACGGCGCCCTCTTGGCTTTGGCCCCCGGTGCCGTAGAGGGACGGCAAAGCCTGTTCTTTATTCGGAGCCACAGATCCCAGGAACAGAGTCGAGAGCCTGCAATGAAACCGGTGGTAAATTTTAGTTGGAAGGGCCGGCAAAACAATCTTGAATCTCTTGTAAATCTGCAAACGGGGCTCAGGCAAGGCAGCAGCGCACTCTAGTGGAAAGTTGCGGGAGTGACGTCCGTGGCGATTCTTTAATTGGATCTAACCCAGCAGGGTTTAATTGAATCTTTGAATCGATTCTCTTTCTCCGATTCAAGAGGCTGCGAGATGCGAACCGTGGATCTGAGAAGACGCCCCCTTTTTAGCCACCTGCACCCGAACCCCGACAAGGCCTTTGCCTCCACCCAGCACCGTCTCCTCCTAGGTCTTTGCTGTTCTGGGGCAGGTCGTGATTTGAAAACAGTCTCCCTTTAGCTTGACGACGAGCAAAGCAAGACTCCGGGAGCAGCTATCTTAAAGCAGGTTTTCCTCGGGAGTAGGAGCGGCTCCCAAGTACACTCTGCTGTTAAGGGCGTGGCTTCTGCAACCTCCCCAGTAAACCCAGTGTGTTGTTTTCATACCAATAGGCACCTACCTCGCCTACTTCAACGTGCCCGCCAGGACTGGGACCCGGGTTTAAATGTGCTCTCAGCCACGAAGCTCAGGGGCTCTTGGGCCCCTCAGCTTAACCTACCTCACAAGGTTGTTGTGGGAGCACCGCTTGGAGGAAGGGGCCTGTGCCCCCTCTCTCGCTTTGGGAACTAGCTTTCCAACCCCCCCTCCCCTTTCCAGTGAGTCTGACTACATTTTGCGAATGTCAGGGCAGTGAGGTAGTTTCCAGCAGGACTATTGTATGCTGTTGGGTGGCACTTCTTCTGGCCAGGGATGGAGGAAATATCCTAAGTTCCGGGCCATTTCAGGGAGGGCACACAAAGCAAATAGTCTGGAATTAACTCTGGAGTATATTCTGAAGAATAGCAGAGAGGGGTTGAAAGTCTGGAGAGAGGATGGGAGGTTTCAGGGGATGGAGGGGGGAGGGGCAGCCAGGAACACAGAAGCAATAGGGGAAATCAGGGCTGTCTGTCAGAAACACTGAATAGAGTCGAGATGCCTGCACTCTGGTTCTTTGCAGGGAAAGAAATCCCCCTGCAGTGTTTCAGCCTGCAAAAAAAAAAAAAAAAAATCATTTCTGAAACTATTAATTCTCACACCTGCATCTGCCATGCTAGGAGAATGGTGGCCTACCTTACAGGGTCATTGTAAAGACTGCAGTCAGTTAATGGACGCGGAAAAGCACTGTGATGCTTAAAAATTAGTATTGGTGGCAGCAAATCTTGTTGAAGAAGAAGAATGGCAGATTTATACCCTGCCCTTCTCTCTGAATCAGAGACTCAGAGCAGCTTACAATCCTGTGAATTTAGGGGGGAGGTGTCTGTGAGTTTCCTGCATTGTGCAGGAGGTTGGACTAGATGACCCTAGGGGTCCCTTCCAACTCTATGATTCTATCTCCTATATCTTCTCTCCCCACAACAGACACCCTGTGAGGTGGGTGGGGCTGAGAGGGCTCTCCCGGCAGCTGCCCTTTTAAGGAGAACCTCTGCCAGAGCTACGGCTGACCCAAGGCCATTCCAGCAGGTGCAAGTGGAAGAGTGCGGAATCAAAGAAGATATTGGAAGATACTGGATTTATATCCCGCCCTGTACTCTGAATCTCAGAATAGCTCCCGATCTCCTCTATCTTCTCCCCCAACAACAGACACCCTGTGAGGTGGGTGGGGCTGAGAGAGCTCTGACAGACGCTGCCCTTTCAAGGACAACTCCTACGAGAGCTCTGGCTAACCCAAGGCCATTCCAACAGGTGCAAGTGGAGGAGTGGGGAATCAAACCCGGTTCTCCCCGATAAGAGTCCAGGCACTTAACCACTACATCAAACTGGCTCTCTCTGAGATATTTTAAATCCCTGAAGGGGTATAAAGGGCAACCCGGTGGTGACTTGGTCCGCTTGAACATTTCTGCAGCTCCTGAATCCACCACCATCCATAAACGGAAATATCTTTTTAAAAAAATAAATAAAATAAATGCCAAGTAGGGCAATACAGATTTGAATCTTGGCAGGAAATTTTGACATGAGGGTTTGCGCAGTTCTTTTAAATCCCGGCCCTTGAATATTTTCTAGCAATTAACTCAGTCTCTGTGGAGTTCCAGCTGGGCAGTCGGGTGGGTCTGAAGCCGCAGAACGGAGTTTGAATCCAGTGGCGCTTTTAGGACCGACGAAGTTTTATTCGGAGCGCGAGCTTGTAGGCGCGGGGACACTGTTCACGCACCTGTCATTCCAGTGGCTGACACCAGAGGGGGCTGTGAGATAAGAGAGTCAACATAATATTTTCTTTGGTTTAAGCCCGCAGAAATTGGGAGGGGGGGGGAGCGTTGAGTAAGAGTGCAGCAATTCCAACAGGAGCGTTTCAAGATTGCCTTTTGTATTTCCCACACCAGGGGAACCAATATAAACGTCTGCATTGACTGCAAGAGCTTCCTCTTTCAAAAGCTTTCTGCATTCGCACTACAAAGAAATTCTGCCACTGAGTTTGCAGCTGACAAGTCTTTCTCCTGACTCTGACCCTGCGTTTCCGGTGCTCGCTCATAAAACTTGAAACATCAGAAGAGTGTACTTGAGCATACGCAGAATGCCCTCCTCAGGCTTACGGCTGCCAATTCCAGTTTGGAAAATGGTCAGAAATTTTTGAGGTGCATGGAAAGATGTGACCCCACTCGTGAACCTCCTGAGGGCACCTGGGTTTTTTTTTTGGCCACTGTGTGACAACAGAGTGTTGAACTCGATGGGCCATTGGCCTGATCCAACAGGGCTTCTCTTATGTTCTTCTGTGACACAGAGTGTTGGACTGGATGGGCCATTGGCCTGATCCAACAGGGCTTCTCTTATGTTCTTACATCTGGGGCAGTGATGCTCTGCCATCTTGGTGCAGTGCAAAAGTGAGAGGGCTTCTGGAGTTCTAGCCCTGCTGGTGGACCTCCTGATAGCCCCTGGGTTTTCACCACTGTGTGACACAGAGTGTTGGACTGGAGGGGCCATTGGCCTGGTCCAAGATGGCTTCTCTTATGTTCTCCTGTCTGGAGAAGTGATGCTCTATCTTCTTGGTGCTTGGAGGGGGGCCACAGTGGGAGGGCTTCTGTGGTTCTGGCCCAGCTGGTGGACCTCCTGATGGCCCCTGGGTTTTGGCCACTGTGTGACAACAGAGTGTTGGATTGGATGGGCCATTGTCCTGATCTAAGATGGCTTCTCTTATGTTCTTCTGTCTGGGGCAGTGATGTTCTGTCTTCTTGGTGCTTGGGGGGCCACAGTGGGAGGGCTTCTGGAGTACTGGCCCAGCTGGTGGATCTCCTGATGGACCCTGGGTTTTGGCCCCTGTGTAACACAGAGTGCAGGACTGGATGGGCCCTTGGCCTGACCCATAATGGCTTCTCTTATGGTCTTAACTCTCTGTAGGGATGTGATGCCAGAGAGACCATCTTCTGAAGCTGCTGTTTCCTCCAGGGGAACTGATCTCTGTTGCCTGAAGTTCTGGTAGAATTCCAGACCCCACCTGGAGGTTGGTAACCCCTACCACCCCAACCCCCCCCCCCCAGACATACCTGGGAAGAAATTTTCTTCCCCACTCCTTCGGATAGCCGATCCCCAGGTGGGGGCAGGGGATCCCCCGGTTCAGAGGCCCTCCCCCTGCTTCAGGGTCATCAGAACGTGTGGTGGAGGGAGGGAAATGTCTGCTAGGCACTCCATTATTCCCTATGGAGACCAATTCCTATAGGGTATAAGGGAGAATTGATCCAGGGGTCTCTGGGGTGGCTATTCTTTGAGGTAGAGGCACCAGATTTTCACCATAGCATCTGATGATTATCCTCAAAACACCCTCCAAGTTTCAAAAGGATTGGTTTAGGGGGTCCAATTCTATGAGCCCCCAAAGAAGGTGCCCCTATTCTTCATTATTTCCAAACCGAGAGAAGACATTTAAAAGGGGTGGGATTCTAGCAGGAGCTCCTTTGCATATTAGGCCAAACCCCCCTGATGTAGCCAATCCACCAAGAGCTTTCAAAAAAGAGCCTTGTAAGCTCTTGGATGATTGGCTACATCAGGGAGGTGTGGCCTAATATGCAAAGGAACTCCCGCTAGAATTCCACCCCTGAAAAGGCATGTGGTGAGGTCCCTTTAAATGTGATGGCCAGAACGCCCTTCAGAGTTCAATTATGCTTGTCACACCCTTTCTCCTGGCTCCAGTTTGGTGTACTGAGAGCCAGTTTGGTGTAGTGGTAAAGTGCGCGGACTCTTGTCTGGGAGAACTGGGTTTGATTCCCCACTCCTTCACTTGCAGCTGCTGGAATGGCCTTGGGTCAGCCATAGCTCTGGCAGGAGTTGTCCTTGAAAGGGCAGCTTCTGTCAGAGCTCTCTCAGCCCCGCCCACCTCAGAGGGTGTCTGTTGTGGGGGAAGAAGGTAAAGGAGATTGTGAGCCACTCTGAGACTCTGATTCAGAGAGAAGGGAGGGGTATAAATCAGTTTGGTGTAGTGGTTAAGTGTGCAGACTCCTATCTGGGAAAACTGGGTTTGATTTCCCACTCCTCTACTTGCAGCTGCTGGAATGGCCTTGGGTCAGCCAGAGCTCTGGCAGAGGTTGTCCTTGAAAGGACAGCTGCTGTGAGAGCCCTCTCAGACCCACCCACCTCACAGGGTGTCTGTTGTGGGGGGAGAAGATATATGAGATTGTAAGCCGCTCTGAGTCTCTGATCCAGAAAGGCGGGGTGTAAATCTCAGTCGTCGTCTTCTTCTTCTTCTTCCACCCCCAAAGTCTCCAGTTCTCTCTTGAGCCAGACCCGGCACCCCTGTCCTTCTCAGCATACAGCTGTTCCCGCTGAATCCAGGATCGTGCCTGCCCCTCCGGCCGGATTCCGCACCACCTCTTCCAAGCCTTCCCCCCCGGATTTCTAAGAGCCTTCTTCCAAATTAAATCCAGGCCCAGGTGGCTTTCTTCCTCCATTAATGTCATAGGTTAATTAAATTTTTAAAAAGAAAAAATAAAATAAAAATTATGGCTTTTAATTCCAAAGTCCCCGTTTCTCTGAAGTGGGCCTCTTCCACTTGCAGTCCAGAGCTGGGGGGAGGGGGCGTGGGGGTCTTTCTCTTAAGCAGCCGCCTCCTGGGAGACTCTGGGCTAACAAAGACCAGCCCTGTCAGAATGGCAGGCGGAAATGGCGTTTCGTATTATTTCTCTGCTGAAATCCAGCCTGAATTGGAGTAAGCGCCCGTCATCCCCCTCTTTTGCACTCTGGGAAGAAAGGGGGGGGGCTTGTGGTTAGAGGGGAGGGGAAAGCAGAAGAGCCCCCACTCTGTGAGAGCCAGTTTGGTGTAGTGGTTAAGTGCACGGACTCTTCTCTGGGAGAACCAAGTTTGATTCCCCACTCCTCCACTTGCAGCTGCTGGAATGGCCTTGGGTCAGCCACGGCTCTGGCAGGAGTTTTCCTTGAAAGGGCAGCTGCTGTGAGAGCTCTCTCACCCCCACCTACCTCACAGGGTGTCTGTCGTGGGGGAGGAAGATAAAGGAGATTGTAGGCCGCTCTGAGACTCTGTCCTTGAAAGGGCAGCTTCTAGGAGAGCTCTCTCAGCCCCCCCCACCTCACAGGGTGTCTGTTGTGGGAGAGGAAGATAAAGGAGATTGTGAACTGCTCTGAGACGCTGAGATTCGGAGTGCAGGGTGAGATATAAATCCAATATCTTCATCTTCATCTGTGTCACAAAATGTAATGCCAGGTAGCAAAGATATAAACTTTATAAAGGACACAAACAAACAGAATTAAAGATTTTTTTAAAAAAAAAAAATCTTAAAACACTTTAAAACATTAGCACTTGTTTGTCCTAAAGGTGCTTGCTTTGTATTTCTCCCATGGGATCCAGGGAACTGGGCAAAGGAAGCTCTGGCTCTTTCCTTCCTTCCCCAGGGGACCAGGAGGGGGAGGAGCCTCAGCCAATAGAAGGAAGAGAGGCTTGGCTCAGTAGCTCTGCTGTGCGATTGAGCAAGCCTGGCAAAGCCAGCTGTGATGCAGAAGGAAGCAAGAGAGAGGGAGACGGAAGCAGATGACAGCCAGTTGCTTGGGGGCCTGATTCGGCCCGCGGGACATATGTTTGACATCCCTGAGTTAGAGTGTTCCACTATCAGCATTAACCTGCTGTCAGATAAAGCTGGCAATACCCGGGAGGCTACTTTTTAGGGTTGTTATGAAGATTTCTGGGAGGCTGGAGGCGAGATCTCTGGCACACGTAGGAAACGTGACGGTTTGCTTCCACCTTGGGAGGAAAACACTTTGCTTCCACCTTGGGAGGGGTGTGGAGTGCTAATTGACATCCGGAGAAACCAATGGGACATTCACAGATTTTACATTCGAAACCCCTGCCTACCAGATAATTTTACTTCACTGTCACTGGTTCTTAAATCTGTACCATGTTGCATTCTGGGCCACTGCCTACCAGCTATGGATGGCTCTGCTCAGCTCTGTATGGCTTTGCTCCCTGTGCCGGTTTCCTCGTCTGAGGAAGTGGGCTTAAGAGCACACGAAAGCTGACGTTGTAAATAAATACTGGTTGGTCTTAAAGGTGCCACTTGACTCCTGCCTTATTCACAGATTACGTTCATTGAGCCAAACGCACCCATGTCCTTAGCTGATGGTGAGTCTTATTTTCATTGTTGTTTCCCTAACGCTTTAGAAATGACCAAAAAGAGGAAAAGGAAGTTAAAATTCTTTCATTTCCCTGCTTCTCATCCAATCGATCAGGGGGCTATTTAAGTGGGAACAAATCAATAGTTAATTAGCCTCGGAGAGGGCAAGAACTGGAGACGACTGGGCCGGGGTGGGGGTGGAGGAACCGGAGGGGGGGTGATTCCAGTGTGTGGCACTGCCCAGAGAAAGCCTGAACCCCCATATCCAAATCAATTACAACATGAACTTGGTCTGCATGGTCTGAAATAATCTCCCCCAGATCTCGGAACAGCCCCTGGCTTCTTCAATACGCAGCAAGACAACCGAGTGTCCAGGTAATGCCCTCTTCATTACAAGGCACTCCAGAGAGCGGGGAGAAATGCAGAGAGCTCTGTCCTGTTCTTGGGCTCCATAAGAAGTTTGAAACAGACTGGAGCAGAGCGAAGCTGGAGAACATAAGAGAAGCCCTGTTGGATCAGGCTAATGGCCCATCCAGTCCAACACTCTGCGTCACATAAGAACATAAGAGAAGCCATGTTGGATCAGGCCAATGGCCCCTCCAGTCCAACACTCTGTGTCACAGAAGAACATAAGAGAAGCCCTGTTGGATCAGGCCAGTGGCCCCTCCAGTCCAACACTCTGTGTCAGAGAAGAACATAAGAGAAGCCCTGTTGGATCAGGCCAGTGGCCCCTCCAGTCCAACACTCTGTGTCACATAAGAACATAAGAGAAGCCCTGTTGGATCAGGCCAGTGGCCCCTCCAGTCCAACACTCTGTGGCACAGAAGAACATACGAGAAGCCATGTTGGATCAGGCCAGTGGCCCATCCAGTCCAACACTCTGTGTCACATAAGAACATAAGAGAAGCCCTGTTGGATCAGGCCAGTGGCCCCTCCAGTCCAACACTCTGTGGCACAGAAGAACATACGAGAAGCCATGTTGGATCAGGCCAGTGGCCCATCCAGTCCAACACTCTGTGTCACATAAGAACATAAGAGAAGCCCTGTTGGATCAGGCCAGTGGCCCCTCCAGTCCAACACTCTGTGGCACAGAAGAACATACGAGAAGCCATGTTGGATCAGGCCAGTGGCCCCTCCAGTCCAACACTCTGTGGCACAGAAGAACATAAGAGAAGCCACGTTGGATCAGGCCAATGGCCCATCCAGTCCAACTCTCTGTGTCACAGAAGAACATAAGAAAAGCCCTGTTGGATCAGGCCAATGGCCCATCCAGTCCAACACTCTGAGTCACAGAAGAACATAAGAGAAGCCCTGTTGGATCAGGCCAGTGGCCCCTCCAGTCCAACACTGTGTCACAGAAGAACATAAGAGAAGCCCTGTTGGATCAGGCCAGTGGCCCCTGCAGTCCAACACTCTATGTCACACTGTGGCCAAAGCCCAGGGGCCATCAGGAGGTCCACCAGCAGGGCCAGAACACAAGCCCTCCCACCGTCACACCGAGGCACCAAGAAGACAGAGTGTCCCTGCCCCAGACATAAGAACATGAGAAGCCATTTTGGATCAGGCCAATGGCCCATCTAGTCCAACACTCTGTGTCACACAGTGGCCAAAAAAGCCCAGGTGCCATCACGAGGTCCATCAGTGGGGCCAGGACACTAGAAGCCCTCCCGCTGCCCCCCCCAAGCACCAAGAATACAGAGCATCCCTGCCCCAGACATAAGAACATAAGAGAAGCCATGTTGGATCAGGCCAATGGCCCATCCAGTTCAACACTCTGTGTCACACAGTGGCCAGAAAACGCAGGTGCCATTAGGAGGTCCATCAGTGGGGCCAGGACACTAGAAGCCGTCACACTGTTGCCCCCCCAAGCACCAAGAATACAGAGCATCACTGCCCCAGACATAAGAGAAGCCATGTTGGATCAGGCCAATGGCCCATCCAGTCCAACACTCTGTGTCACACAGTGGCCAGAAAACGCAGGTGCCATTAGGAGGTCCATCAGTGGGGCCAGGACACTAGAAGCCGTCACACTGTTGCCCCCCCAAGCACCAAGAATACAGAGCATCACTGCCCCAGACATAAGAACATAAGAGAAGCCATGTTGGATCAGGCCAATGGCCCATCCAGTCCAACATTCTGTGTCACACAGTGGCCAAAACCCCAGGTGCCATCAGGTAGTCCACCAGCAGCTCCAGAACTCTAGAAGCCCTCCTGCTGAACTTCTCTAGTCTGACCCCTCCATCCTGCTCTCCTTCGGCCACAGAAACTGATGGCTCTCGGGGGCTGCGTTGTGAGGTGCCGACAAACTGGGCCTTGAACCTGGGGTGTCCCATCGAAGAGAGAGGTGCGGAAAGGATATCGTGGAAGAAGAGGAGAAAGGCAAGCGCTTTCGAAGGAAGATTCAGGAAGGGAGCCATGTTGGTCTGAAGCAACAGAACAATTCACCTTTATACCCTATTCCAGGGGTGGCCAAACTGTGGCTTGGGAGCCACATCTGGCTCTTTCACACATATTGTGTGGCTCCCAAAACCCCACCTCCACCACAATGGCCAGCTTGTCTCTTTACTTCTCAAAGCCAAGCTAGCTACTGGCTTGGAAAATGCGTTTAAAGTTAAAATTGCTTTCTTTCCACCTCTCTCTCCCTACCCCATTATTTTCCTTCCTTCCTTCCTTCCTTCCTTCCTTCCTTCCTTCCTTCCTTCCTTCCTTCCTTCCTTCCTTCCTTCCTTCCTTCCTTCCTTCCTTCCTTGCGGCCTGGCTCTTCACGGCACCACTGCGGCTCAGCTCCGTCGGCCTCTGCCTCCAAAGGAGCATTTGCTTTGCGTGCGCATGGGCAAGCCACAGTGGAGCAGCCTAGGCGCCTCTCTGCACGAGCTGGAGGCCTCCTTCCCCGACGTGAAAGTAATTGAGCACTGGATCGTCTTGGAGAGCACCCCCCTGGGACGGAGGGAGCGGGTGCCCTCGAAATGGGGCAGGCGGGCGGCAGTCAAATATTTGGAGTCTGCCGGAAGCGCTTCCGTGCCACTTCTCTGGGCTTCGAGCCGGCAGAAGAGCAAGCCGGGCCCCAGAGCCGCTGGCAGCCTCCTCTTCCAAATAATTCCCGGTGCTCTGGGAATGTTTCAGGGTTCGGGTTGTGTTGACAGTGGAGTAATTTTTAAATAGAGTGTTAAGAGACACGGAGCGCTTCAGCTGTCCCTGGAGCGTGGCGCCGGAAAGCTTGTTAGAATTAATGAGAGGAAAAGAGAGTGAGCAAGTGCGCGGTGGGTGATGCGATGGAGGGGGAGAGAAGGGGCCGGGGCTCCACGACGGGGCCTCTGCTTGGCGGGCAAAAGGTCTCAGGTTTGATTCCCGGCAGTGCCAGATGAAACCCTGTGCAGGCCCCTAGGCAGTCAAAATCTTGGGTGGGGGGCCCCTCAAAAATTATCTCAGCGTCTGTACACCCACCCCACCGCCCATGGCCCCCTGCAGGCACCTTCTTAAAAGCCCCTTCGACTAAGCTGCGGGGGAGAGGCAGAGAGAGGCAAACTTGGCAACGCCGGCGGCAGCAGCCGCACCAGGCAAGTCGGGCAAAGAGTGGCTCAGTTGCTGGCTGCGGGTGCAGGCTGGAAAGGCTGCAAGCAGGGGGGAAACTCGGGAGGCGGGGAAGCTGACTCAGGGCCCCTAAAGGCCAGCTTGGTGTAGTGGTGAAGTGTGCGGACTCTTATCGGGGAGAACTGGGTTTGATTTCCCGCTCCTCCACTTACAGCTGCTGGAATGGCCTTGGGTCAGCCATAGCTCTGGCAGAGTGGTCCTTGAAAGGGCAGCTGCTGGGAGAGCTCTCTCAGCCCCACCCATCTCACAGGGTGTCTGTTGTGGAGGAGGAAGGGAAAGGAGATTGTGAGCCGCTCTGAGACTCTTCGGAGTGGAGGGCAGGATATAAATCCAATATCTTCTTAATCTGATTCTGATCGCCGGCATCTCCTCTTGAAAGGATCAGGAGGCGAGAAAGACTTCCTGATGCCCCGGAGAACCACTGCCGGCCTGAGCAGACAAGACTGACCTGGATGAACAAAGACGGTCCGGTTGGGTATAAGCAGGGGTGGAATTCGAGCAGGAGCTCCTTTGCATATTAGGCCACGCCCCCCTGATGTAACCAATCCTCCGAGAGCTTACAAGGCTCTTTTTTGTAAGCTCTCGGAGGATTGGCTATTTCGGGGTGTGTGTGGTCTAATATGCAAAGGAGCTCCTGCTAGAATTCTACTCCCGGGTATAAGGCAGCTTCGTTGAGTGTTCAGGTTTGAGGTGGGCCTGTAGCTCAGTGCCAGAGCCTCTGCTTGGCAGGCAGAAGGTCCCAGGTTCAATCCCTGGCATCTCCAGGAGAGATGGTGAAGTGAAAGACTTCGCCCGAGATCCTGGAGAGCTGCTGCCAGTCTGAGTAGACAAGATGAACCTGGATGGCTGGTCTGATTCAGTAGAAATGTATGTGCTGGAGAGGAGATGGTGGGAGAGAAGAGCTACCACTGGGCAGCTAGGCCCTTCCTTGGTTCTGGCCCAAACTGGTCTGTCAGCTCCAAATGTACCGTATGAACCAAACTTTAGGCCTACCTTAAGTGTCTCACTTTCGCAAGTTCAGGTGTTACGTTCAAATCTCAAAACATTAAATTCAGCTGCGTTGCCAATGTGCATGCAATTAAACACCAGTGATGTTCAAGCACCTGTAAATGGGTCTATTTGCATGCAAGTCTTCATTAAAGGCTCAGGGCCCAGCCCAGATGTGCCACAGGGCGGGGAGTCTCCCTCCCTTCATCCAATGGCATGAACCAGACCAGAGGTGGCCAAACTGGGGCTCGGGAGCCGCATGTGGCTCTCGAAGCTCCCATCCACCCCATCAGTCAGCTTGGAGAAGGCATTTGTCTCTTGAAATGACTTCTCCAAGCCAAGCCAGCCAGCAGCTTGGAGAATGCATTTAAAGTTGCTTTCTTTCCACCTCTCCCCCCAAATCTATTTGCCTTCCTTCCTTTTTTCCTTCCTGTCTTGCAGCTCTCGAACATCTGACATCTATTCTATGTGGCTCTTATGTGAAGTAAATTTGGTTCTTGTGGGCATTTCAGCCTATGTCACTTCCCCAAATGTGCCCCCCCCCCCTATTTCTGGGTTGGTAAATTCCTGGGGATTTGAGGGTGGAGTCTGGGAAGGGTGAGGTTTGGGGAGGGGCCTCAGCAGACTATAATGCCATAGAGCAGGGGTGGCCAATGGTAGCTCTCCAGATGTTTTTTGTCTACAACTCCCATCAGCCCCAGCCTGGGGCTGATGGGAGTTGTAGGCAAAAAACATCTGGAGAGCTACCGTAGGACACCCCTGCCATAGTCTTTGGTCCAGAGCAGCCGGGGAACTCTCAGCTCTGAGAAGGGCTTGGCTTTTCCTGCAATGAACCAAGCCAAGAGGGGGGAAACAGAGATGTTGAACTGCCAGTAAAGTTCTCAGCTCCTGGTTGAGAAACTCCTGGAAATTTAAAGGTGGAGCATGTTAGAGTGCAGGCCTTGGGGAGACATGGCCGTTTTCTCCCTGGAAACAGAGGGTGTTTTTACACCGACAGTTTGTGACTATCACCCCATTGGAAACTCGCCTTTTACATTACCTAACGTTCTCACAACTGTTTTGCATCGTTGCTGCCTGAAGCATCTACATTTGGTGTAGTGGTTAAGTGAGCGGACTCTTATCTGGGAGAACCGGGTTTGATTCCCCACTCCTCCACTTGCACCTGCTGGGATGGCCTTGGGTCAGCCATAGCTCTGGCAGAGGTTGTCCTTGAAAGGGCAGCTGCTGTGAGAGCCCTCTCCAGCCCCACCCACCTCACAGGGTGTCTGTTGTGGGGGAGGAAGGGAAAGGAGATTATGAGCCGCTCTGAGACTCTTCGGAGTGGAGGGCGGGATATAAATCCAATATCTTCATCTACTTCACAGGGTGTCTGTTGTGGGTGAAGAAGGGAAAGGAGATTGTGAGCCACTCTTCGGAGTGGAGGGCGGGATATAAATCCAATATCTTCATCTACCTCTCAGGGTGTCTGTTGTGGGGGAGGAAGGGAAAGGAGATTGTGAGCCGCTCTGGGACTCTTTGGAGTGGAGGGCGGGATATAAATCCAATATCTTCATCTACCTCACAGGGTGTCTGTTGTGGGGGAGGAAGGTAAAGGAGATTGTGAGCCACTCTGAGACTCTTTGGAGTGGAGGGCGGGATATAAATCCAATATCTTCATCTACCTCACAGGGTGTCTGTTGTGGGGGAGGAAGGTAATGGAGATTGTGAGCCGCTCTGAGGCTCTTCGGAGTGGAGGGCGGGATATAAATCCAATATCTTCATCCACCTCACAGGGTGTCTGTTGTGGCGGGGGGGAGGTAAAGGAGATTGTGAGCCCCTCTGAGACTCTTTGGAGTGGAGGGCAGGATATAAATCCAATATCTTCATCTCCTTTTTAGAAGCATCAAATACTCAACGCTCCACACCTTGAAGTCTGGGATTTGTCTGTCCGGGGGCGCATGGGCTGGGGAATTGGCATGCCGGCATCTAATTAAGTCGATCAAGTTACAGGCAGTTTAGATTAGGAGAATACATGGTGGTGGTGCACAGGGTGTAGGATGAGTGCCTCTGTTCGTTCGATGGAATGAATGTCTGTGATATGCTTTATGAAAAAACTTAATAAAGTATAAATAATTTAAAAAAATCCAATACCTTTATCTACCTCACGGGGTGTCATTTGTGGGGAAGGAAGGGAAAGGAGATTGTGAGCCGCTCTGAGACTCTTCGGAGTGGAGGGCGGGATATGAATCCAATATCTTCATCTACCTCACAGGGGGTCTGTTGTGGGGGAGGAAGGGAAAGGAGATGGTGAGCCGCTCTGAGACTCTTCGGAGTGGAGGGCGGGATATGAATCCAATATCTTCATCTACCTCACAGGGGGTCTGTTGTGGGGGAGGAAGGGAAAGGAGATTGTGAGCCGCTCTGAGACTCTTCGGAGTGGAGGGCGGGATATAAATCCAATATCTTCATCTTCTTCTTCTTCTTCTTCTTCTTCTTCTTCTTCTTCTTCTTCTTCTTCTTCTTCTTCTTCTTCTTCATTTGTTTCGGTGAGATGAGTTTTGGCGCTGCTGCTGCTGCAACATTTTTCTCGAAACTAGTTTTGATCCGGTCATTCCTCTACAAGTGTTTCAAACTTGTAGAAGTTTCCATGCGTTTTAAAAGACTCCTCCCAAAGCCGCAAGGTGCAGTCATTTGCAAGAGAACTGACAGCACTTGACATTTTTACATATCATTGCTTGCCTCAGCTTGTAATTTAAATGTGTATTGTCTTGGCAGTGTTGATGCCATTTCCAAGCAATCGTATGTATTTAACTAGGCACTGGTATTCCGTCTGCCCTCTGATCAGAGACACCCCCGCCCCCCCAAATTGAAACGCTTTCAGCAGGAAATATTGAAGTTTGGCTATGCCAAATGAGCGCAGCAAATCCACAAATGTAAAAGGGAAATAATCAAAGCGGAACGGTGGCAGGCGATTTGAAGACTCTAAAACTCTTGGATCAAACTGAATGTAAAAACACCCAGAATCTGGAGATTAGCTGCAAATCCCAGAGATCTCCAGGCCCCACCTGGAGACTGGCAACCCTACAAAATGTGGATTCTCTTGAGTCGCCCGGAATGTTTTGCTCAGCGGGTGCGTCTGCTTTCTCCGCAAAGCTGTTTTCTCTCTTTTCTTTCTTTTAAATCATTCCGAGGCTCAGCCAGAAAAAAGGCTCTCTTGGTAGCTTTACTAAAGATCAGTTAAAAACCGTAACGAGGCAGTTTTTTTTTTAAAAAAAAAAAATATTAAAATGACGGGCGTTAAAAATGAAAATAATATCCTCTGCTCCAAAAGCTGTGAACTATAAAAAGCAGCCGCAGTTAAAACATGGAAGCTGCACATAAACGGGGTGGGGGGTGGGGTGGGGAGATAAAAGCGCCATAAAAGGTTTCTTCGACGTAGTTTTTTTTTGCAAGTTTCTCGAAGAACAAACATTAGACTGAATCTGCCTGCTTTCTCTTGGATCCTGATTTTCCATTAATTTGAATCTTTCCCTTTTAAAATATGGTTATTAAGAGACTCAGAGCTTGGCTGGATCAGACCGAGGGCCCCTCTAATCGGGCACCTAGACGGATTCCCCACTAGCCTTACACCTCCCTCACTCCCCGCGGGGTTTCTGTTGGATTTCACATAGGCTTCCCAATCCCCAGGTCCCAGCGGGGGATTTCCCCGGTTTTACAGGCTTCCCCCAGCCTTCAGCCAGCTGGCCGGCGGGGGAAGCTCCTCCCCCACAGCCCCCCTGAACCTCTAGATCTTGGGCGGGACCCGCAAACAGGTCCAGTTTTAAAATGTGTGTGTGCCTTTAAACTGGAACAGGAAGTACTTCATGGGGAAGGGTTAGCAACAGCAGACCTCGTGAGAGTGCAGCCCCTCTGTGTGTTTGGCTTTCCTTTCGGACAAGCGAGTGTGTGCATAAAAGAGCAGCGTAGCCCCTGTACTTTCCAGACCTGGTTGTGGAGGCACCAGAGACTCCTGCTTTGTTATGCTGCTTCAGACCAACACGGCTGCTCACTTGCACCAGAGACAGTGAAGCGTGCGTGAGTGAGAGAGAGAAAGCGGGGGGACGGGAGGGAACTCTATTATTCCCTATGGAGACTTATTCTCATAGGAAATAATGGAGAATTGATCTGCGGCTATCTGGGGCTCTGGGGGGGGGCTGCTTTTTTAGGTGGAGGCACCAGATTTGCAGCATAGCATCTAGTACCTCTCCCCAAAATACCCCCCAAGTTCAAAAAAGATTGGACCAGGGGGTCCAATTCTATGAGCCCCCAAAGAAGGTGCCCCTATCCTTCATTATTTCCTATGGAGGGAAGGGATTTAAAAGGTGTGCGGTCCCTTTAAATGTGATGGCCAGCACTCCCTTGAAGTTCAATTATGCTTGTCACACCCTTGCTCCTGGCTCCGCCCCCAAGTCTCCTGGCTCCACTCCCAAAGCCTCCTGGCTCCGCCCCCAAAGCCTCCTGGCTCCACTCCCAAAGCCTCCTGGCTCCACCCCAAAGCCTCCTGGCTCCGCCCCCAAAGTCTCCTGGCTCCACCCCCAAAGTCCCCAGATATTTCTTGAATTGGACTTGGCAACCCTACACACGATCTGCCCCGGGGCTAAAACTCGCTCCGCTTCTTTCGCACAGCAAACAAGTTTCTGTTTGTCACGTGAAAAAGGCAAAGCGAGTTGCAGTCCCGGGGCAGATCGTGTGAAATCCGACGGAAGCTCGGCCCAGAAGAGGAGCGTGAGAGCGGCAGAAGGCGAGTGGGGAATCGGTCCCAGTTTGCAAGATCAGGAGGTACTTCCAGATAGACGCTTCCTAGATAGAAGCTTCTGGAAATCAGCAAGGAGAACGAGAAGGTAACAGCCCCCATGCTAGAGCCCCCAACCTCTTGGTGGTGCCCGAAGCTCTCACTAAATTGCAACTGGTCTCCAGACCACACGAATCAGTTCTCCTGGAGAAAAGGACAACTTTGCAGGGAGGACTCTATGGCAGGGGTGTCAAACGTGTGGCCTGGGGGCCGAATCAGGCCCCCAAGGGCTCCTATCAGGCCCCCGAGCAACTGGCTGTCATCTGCTTCCTTCTCTCTCTCTCTTGCTTCCTTCTGCATCACAGCTTGCTTTGCAAGGCTTGCTCAATCGCACAGGAGCTAGAGAGCAAAGCTTCTGTTTTCTCCATTGGCTGAGGCTCCTTCCTTGGGAAGGAAAGGGGGGAGGCAGAGCTTGCTTTGCCAGGCTCTCTCAATCACACAGCAGAGCTACTGAGCCAAGCCTCTCTTCCTTCTATTGGCTGAGGCTCCTCCCCCTCCTGGTCCCCTGGGGAAGGAAGGAAAGAGCCAGAGCTTCCTTTGCCCAGTTCCCTGGATCCCATGGGAGAGATACATTGGCCTTTAAGACCAATGAGTGCTAATGTTTTAAGCATGTTTTAAGTTTTTAAAATATATTTTAATGGTGTTTGTGTCTTTTATAAAGTTTATATCTCTGCTACCTAATCTTCAATAGGTACACCCAAGGTCTGGCCCCACACGGCCTGGCCTGACGAGGTCTCATTTATGTCAGATCCGGTCCTCATAGCAAATGTGTTCGACGCCCTTGCTCTACAGCATTATACTCTGCTGAAGTCCTTTCCCTCCCCCAACCCCGCCCTCCTGAGACTTTACCCTCAAAATCTCCAGGAATTTCCCAACCTGGATTTGACAACCTTACCCCATGCCCATCCCCAGCATCTGGGATTTGGAAGTTTTCCGCCTTTGAGGTGGAGCCCTTCTGTCTCCTGACCCTTTAGGGCGGAGGTGTAAAACATGCGGCCTGGGGGCTGAATCAGGCCCCCTGAGGGCTCCTGTCAGGCCCACAAGCAACTCACTGCTTCCTTCTCCTCTTGCTTCCATCTGTATCACAGCTTGCTTTGCCAGGCTTGCTCAATCAAACTATAGAACAAAGCCTCTATTTTCCTTATTGGCTGACCAGTTCATGAAGCAACTTATGTACAAAAGCTCACAATGCCCAGCTGTTTCACGTTTTCCCCTTGGGTCTTAGGCTCAAAGCATTGACCGTGAGATTTCTGTAATGAACGTCAATAAATCAAAAGTAGTTTTGCAACCTGCAGACGCACAACCTGAACAGCATACTCAAGATTGCTACAACACAGCCATCGTCTCCAGATTTTGATGGAATCCTTCAGCACAAGAGGCGTCAGTTATCATATAAACAAAATATTCCAAGAGTGCTAATCTTTTAAGCATGTTTTAAGGTTTTGTTTGTGTCCTTTATAAAGCTTATATCTCTGCTACCTGGCATTACATATTATGACACTCATGGTCCGGCCCGATAAGGTCTCACTTGTGTCCGATCTGGCCCTCATAACAAATGAGTTCGCCATCCCTGCTTTAGGGAAAAGTCCAGCATTGAACTGTGTTGTTTTTGAAGACACCCGCCTCCCCCTTCTTGAGAGGAGAGAGAATTAGAGAGAAGAGAGGAGACTGGATTTATACCCCGCCCTTTACTACCTGAAAGGAGTCTCAGAGCAGTTTACAACCTCCTTTCCCTTCCCCTCCCCACAACAGACACCCTGTGAGGTAGGTGGGGCTGAGAGAGCTCTGACAGAAACTGCCCTTTCAAGGACCGCTCTGCAAGAGTTATGGCTGACCCAAGGCCACATCAGAAGGTGCGGGTGGAGGAGGAGTGGGGAATCAAACCCAGTTCTCCTTGCCTGTCTTCTTGCAAAGAGGGACTCTAGTGATGAGTTCCGTATTTTTGTTTCTTAAAAAAAAGAGAGAGAGAGACATTGCCCAATTTCACAGTCGAGTTCTTTTTAAGAATTCTCCATGTTTGATTGATTTCCCATGGCAGCTGCTAAAAGGTGGCCTCAATTTTGGGGGGAAACAGAAAGCAGTGGATTAAAATAAAATAAAATAAAATGCCTCCGTCGTACTCCCGGAGTATTAATCAAAACGGCATTAGGCAAACGGCCCAGCTTCTTCAGCACGCGCCGTCGCTTCGATTTAGAGCACGTCTGACGAGGATCCGGCCCGTCCACCCGCCCCGTGGTTTTCTTCTCCAGACCACTCCGGTTTCGCCCCGTTATCCTGGTGTGGCTTCCCTCCCAGGGGGACCCTGTTCCCCTTGCCCCAGCCGTGATCCTGATCGCTTTGGATGGCTCCACTACTCCGGCGACGGGAAAGGTAGCCTCCACGCCACTGCCAGTGCAGAGTCCCTTGGCCAGGGCTGGCACCCCCACGGTTCGATTAAATCACATTAAGTCGAACCAGTTCCTTCCTGCGCCCCCAATCCCAGCTGGGAGGCACAGAAGTCCAGGCGGGCAAGTGGGTGTCACATCCGATTAGGGTGGAGCAGGGCCAGAGTCTTCGGAGTGTGCGATCGGATACCGCCGGGGGCTTTTTTGACAGCTGTTTGGGGATGGACGCCATGTTCGAGGGTGATTCCAAATGATGGCTATGGGGGGATAGGGGAGAGTGGGCAGGTGTCTCTAAACTTTTGCAGCTGTCGGAGACAGAGAGAGACGGGAACATAGGCAGCTGTAAGCCCCTGCAGTCTGGGAGATTCCTGGGCGTTCACTTTTGCCAGAAAGAGATCTACAGATCGGTCGTTTGGAGAACACCTGTCTCTGTGGACGATGTTCACAGGTCTCCCTTTCACCTTCCCACTGACATCTTTCCCAGGGCTGTAGCCAGCAGAGGGGCACAGGGACTGCAGATTCTATAGGGGGCACTACCCCTGTGCCCCGCCCCCCCTGCTGGCTACAGCCCTGGTCTTTCTTGATGGCGACCAAATGTTTTTAGAAAGGAGATGAGGCCAAGAGAGCTCTTGACTGACCCCTGGGGATCCGATGGATACGGTCAGGTGAGTGTTTCTTTGCTTGGTCTACGTGTGTGCAAGCAAGAAAGCAGTCTTAAGTGTTAACATTCATTTGGGGGAAAAAACACATTCCGTTAAACAGAGCTTCTACCCGAAACATCGAAGAATTAGAGAGAAGAGAGGAGACTGGATTTATACCCCGCCCTTTACTACCTGAAAGGAGTCTCAGAGCGGTTTACAACCTCCTTTCCCTTCCCCTCCCCACAACAGACACCCTGTGAGGTAGGTGGGGCTGAGAGAGCTCTGACAGAAACTGCCCTTTCAAGGACAGCTCTGCAAGAGTTATGGCTGACCCAAGGCCACATCAGAAGGTGCAGGTGGAGGAGGAGTGGGGAATCAAACCCAGTTCTCCCAGATAATGGTCCACACGCTTAACCACTACACCAGACTGGCTCTCACTAATTATTAGAGTTAGGCATAACGTGACTCCTTGACTTTTTTTGGTTGTGCCCACCCCCTGCGTCGGATTCCAAAGGTGCCCGCTGGCTTAAAAAAAAGACTCCAACCTCATGAGGTAGGCTAGGCTGGGGGAGAGCAACTGGCCCAGGGTCACCCAGCGAGCTCTGAGGCTCTATGCAAACTTGAACCTGGGTCGTCTGGTTTGATCCACTTGCCCTATTCTGGCTCAAGGAATAAGCTCAGTTACTCCTAAGGCCCCACAAGACTCTGGACAAAAACCCCACACGTGGCTTGTCAGAGCCATCAACAAGTGCCGTGGATGTTTAGCAGTGTCACCTCACTGCCCCCCCCCTGCATTTTCCTTACTGCTGCAAACCCCTGCTGAAGACCCTCCCCCCCCGCCCCCCGGATCGAAGTCTCTCCCAGGTTGGGCAGGGAAGGGCTGGTGGGCAAATCCGAGATTGGAAGGGTCACCCTGGAGCCTCTCTGATGTAGCATCCGGAGCCTCTCCTCAAAAGTTTCAAAAGGATTGGACCGGGGGGTCCAATTCTATGAGCCCCCAAAGAAGGTGCCCCTGTCCTTCATTATTTCCAGTGAAGGGAAGGCATTTGAAAGGTGTGCGGTCCCTTTAAATGTGATGGCCAGAACTCCCTTTCGAGTTCAATCATGCTTGTCACAACCTTGCTTCTGGCTCCACCCCCAAAGTCCCCAGATATTTCTTGAATTGGACCAGGCAACTCTAATTTACTGATGCTTTTCATCAGGGGTTCCCAATCTTTTTGAGCCTGTGGGCACCTCTGGAATCCTACAACTGCCATAAAATGGCTGCCACAGGAAGCAGAGCAACCCACAAAATGGCTGCCGCAGGAAGCAGAGCAACCCACAAAATGGCTGCCGCAGGAGGCAGAGCCACCCACAAAATGGCTGCCGCAGGAAGCAGAGCAACCCACAAAATGGCTGCCACAGGAGGCAGAGCCTCCCACAAAATGGCTGCCGCAGGAAGCAGAGCCACCCACAAAATGGCTGCCACAGGAAGCAGAGCAACCCACAAAATGGCTGCCACAGGAGGCAGAGCAACCCACAAAATGGCTGCCACAGGAGCCAGAGCCTCCCACAAAATGGCTGCCACAGGAGGCAGAGCCACCCACAAGGCTGCCACAGGAGGCAGAGCCACCCACAAAATGGCTGCCACAGGAGGCAGAGCCACCCACAAAATGGCTGCCGCAGGAGGCAGAGCAACCCACAAAATGGCTGCCACAGGAGGCAGAGCCACCCACAAAATGGCTGCCACAGGAAGCAGAGCCACCCACAAAATGGCTGCCACAGGAGCCAGAGCAACCCACAAAACGGCTGCCACAGGAGGCAGAGCAACCCACAAAATGGCTGCCACAGGAGCCAGAGCCTCCCACAAAATGGCTGCCAGTTTGCTTTCAGAAGTAAAGGTCCTGGTGTTCTGGCAGCAGCAGCTGCCAAAACAAAATAATCTTTAAAAAAAAATCTATACAGTCAATCAAATCTCCAGCGACCAATCAGAAACCTTGCTGGGCAAAAGCCTAACCTGGCACCTCCCACTTTCTAAAAAGCCCTTGGCGAGCACCAGGAGAGAGGTCAAAGGGCGCCAGTGCCCATAGGCGATGTGTTGGGCCCCTGGCTTGACAGCTTATGCTTTTGTAAAACTCTGATTCTACAAGGAGTCACAAGACATCTGTTTGGTTCTGTTGTGACAGTCTGACATGCCTCCCTTCCCCCAGCTGCCTGCACAGTCACTTGTCCACATAATAGCTCAGGCAAAGAATCAATGCTTTCTTTCCCTGTAGCTCTTATGACACTATCAGCAAACATATTGGTTTTTTGAGATACTTCTCTCCGCATCAGCAAATATTACGCATCGGGCTTCGGCAGTGGAAAACCCAGGCCTCAGATTCAGTGGGAGCTCACAGGAGCGCAGTTCCTGCGCCTTTCTGGGAGTTCCACCTCCTCCTTCTAAAAGTTCCACCTCCTTGTCCATTGAATAGTAGGCGCAGCTGTAGAACAATCCCTGGATGAGCTCCACCACCTATTTTTCTACAAAACAATCCCTGGAAAACCACAGAGGTTACAGCCATAGCTGGGCCAGCCATGTGAATGAATGGGGTCAGGGGTGAGGCCCAGAGATTGCTGAGGGAGGGGCCTGCATCAGTCGGCCCCCCAAAACGCCACTGTCCTCACCACTGGCACGAGCAAAAGTTGCATTGTCTTCTACAAGTCCACACACCGGCAGGAGGCAGATCCCTTTGTTGCGACTCAGTGATTTGTTGCTGCACATACATTTGTCACTGATGGAGTTCTGCCCCATATGTTTTATAGAATTCTAGAATCATAGAGTCGGAAGGGACCTCCAGGGGTCATCTAGTCCAACCCCTGCACAATGCAGGAAACTCCCCCCTAAATTCATAGGATCCTCATTGCTGTCGGATGGCCATCTAGCCTCTGTTTGGAGAGCCATGAAGTGGGGCTGTAGCTCAGCAGAAGAGCCTCTGCTTGGTATGCAGAAGGTCCCAATTTCAATCCCTGGCATCTCCAGTTAAAAAACCTCTCAGGAAGGAGAGCCCATCACCTCCTGAGGAAGCCTGTTCCACAGAGGAACCGCTCTAACGGTCAGGATGTTCTTCCTAATGTTGAGCCGGAAACTCTTCTGATTTAATTTCAACCCACTGGTTCTGGTCTTACCTTCTGGGGCCACAGGAAACAATTCCACACCATCCTTTATAGGACAGCCCTTCAAGTCCTTGAAGATGGTGATCCTCTCACCTCTCAGCCGCCTCCTCTCCAGGCTAAACATGCCCAGTTCCTTCAACCTTTCATCATAGGACTTGGTCTCCAGACCCCTCACCAATCCCTTTTTGAAGCTGTCTGTATTTGTAGCTGCCACCACTTCTTGCAGCAGAGTTCCATGCGTTTATGACTCTTTGGATGAAGAAGTACTTCCTTTTATCTGCTCTCCACCTACTGCTCCCTAATTTCATGGAGTGCCCCCAAGTTCTAGTATTGTGAGAAAGGGGGGGGGGGGGAGGAGTACTTCTTTCTCTGTCTTCTCTATCCATGCATAATTCTGTAAACTTCTGTCATGCCACCCCTTCGTTGTTGCTTCTCCAAGCTAAAGATCTCTAACCTCTCTAACTTTTCTTCATTGGGAAGCGGTTCCATACCCTTAAGCATTTCAGTTGCCCTTTTCTGCACCGTTTCCAATGCTATAATGTCTTTGCTGAGGTGCAGTGACCGAAACTGTACACAGTATTCCAAATGAGGCCGCACCATCGATTTATACTGGGACGTTATGATCTTGGCTGATTTGTTTTCAATCCCCTTCCTAAATAATTCCCAGCATAGCCTTTGCCTTTTTTTTTATTGCAATCATGCACTGTCTCAACGTCTTCCGTGGCTTATCTACCATGACTCTGAGATCTCTCTCTTGGTCAGTTACTGCCAGTTATATTTTGCAGTATTCCTCCTTCGAGGCGCAAAAAGAAGAAAGGCTCGTTCCAAGGAAACATAACACCAGAACCAAAATCGCCTCTGAAATCAGCACCGATGAGGGTGGGTCGGGGGCTGAAAGTGCTACCCAAATGATTAAAGAGAGTCGATGCTGATTGGAGCTTGCTCCCCACCCCCAGGTAATTGATTAAAATGGTTTGATTTAATGTACCTGTTTAATCAGTTAAAGCTTGGTCCCTTCAAGAGGAGAGTTTTGGTCTCCCCACTTCACCCAGAGACAGGCCTCCGTTATCACCTTTTGGTCAATGCCACAAGCAGGGCTATTTTTTTTTGCCATGGAGAGCCGTGAAGTGGAGCTGTGGCTCAGTGGCAGAGCCTCTGCTTGGCATGCAGAAGGTCCCAGTTTCAATCCCCGGCATCTCCAGTTTGAAAGGACCAGGCAGGAGGTGATGGAAAAGACCTCCGCCTGAGTCCCTGGAGAGCCATGAAGTGGGGCTGTAGCTCAGCAGAAGAGCCTCTGCTTGGCATGCAGAAGGTCCCAGCTTCAATCCCCGGCATCTCCAGTTTAAAAGGGAAAGACAGAGAGCTGTCACCAATGTGAATATACAATAGTGTACTTGATGGACCAATAGTCTGATTCAGTGTCAGGAAGCTTCATGTGTATTCCTGCTCAGGGAGGGCCTGTGGCTCAGAGGTAGAGCCTCTGCTTGGCATGCAGAAGGTCCTAGGTCCAATCCCCAGCATCTCCAGTTCAAAAGGACCAGGAAGGAGGAGATGGGAAAGACCTCAGCCTGAGACCCTGGAGAACCATGCCACAAGCAGGGCTATTTTTTTTTTTGGTTAAAACAATTTTATTTGGTAACATATGGTAACAAATTATATTTCTTGCATCATTAATAACTTCTTTTGAGTTTGAGAGCCAGTTTGGTGTAATGGTTAAGTGTGCAGACTCTTATCTGGGAGAACCGAGTTTGATTCCCCACTCCTCCACTTGCACCTGCGAGCATGGCCTTGGGTCAGCCATAGCTCTGGCAGAGGTTGTCCTTGAAAGGGCAGCTGCTGTGAGAGCCCTCTCCAGCCCCACCCACCTCACAGGGTGTCTGTTGTGGGGGAGGAAGGGAAAGGAGATTGTGAGCCGCTCTGAGACTCTTCGGAGTGGAGGGCGGGATATAAATCCAATATCTTCATCTACCTCACAGGGTGTCTGTTGTGGGGAAGGAAGGGAAAGGAGATTGTGAGCCGCTCTGAGACTCTTTGGAGTGGAGGGCGGGATATAAATCCAATATCTTCATCTACCTCACAGGGTGTCTGTTGTGGGGGGGGAAGGGAAAGGAGATTGTGAGCCGCTCTGAGACTCTTTGGAGTGGAGGGCGGGATATAAATCCAATATCTTCATATACCTCACAGGGTGTCTGTTGTGGGGAAGGAAGGGAAAGGAGATTGTGAGCCGCTCTGAGACTCTTTGGAGTGGAGGGCGGGATATAAATCCAATATCTTCATATACCTCACAGGGTGTCTGTTGTGGGGAAGGAAGGGAAAGGAGATTGTGAGCCGCTCTGAGACTCTTTGGAGTGGAGGGCGGGATATAAATCCAATATCTTCATATACCTCACAGGGTGTCTGTTGTGGGGAAGGAAGGGAAAGGAGATTGTGAGCCGCTCTGAGAATCTTCGGAGTGGAGGGCGGGATATAAATCCAATACCTTCTTCTACCTCACAGGGTGTCTGTTGTGGGGGGGGGGAAGGGAAAGGAGATTGTGAGCCGCTCTGAGACTCTTTGGAGTGGAGGGCGGGATATAAATCCAATATCTTCATATACCTCACAGGGTGTCTGTTGTGGGGAAGGAAGGGAAAGGAGATTGTGAGCCGCTCTGAGAATCTTCGGAGTGGAGGGTGGGATATAAATCCAATACCTTCTTCTACCTCACAGGGTGTCTGTTGTGGGGGAGGAAGGTAAAGGAGATTGTGAGCCGCTCTGAGACTCTTCGGAGTGGAGGGCGGGAATCAAACCCGGTTCTCTCAGATAAGAGTCCATGTACTGAACTGCTACCCCAAACTGGCTCTCAAAAGGGCTGCACCCCTCTGGATGTAGCCAATCCTCCAAGACAGGGCTCTTCTTACAGGGCCTATTGTAAGCTCTTGGAGGATTGGCTACATTGGGGGGTGGGGGGAGTAGCCTAATATGCAAAGGAGTTCCAGCTACAAGAAAAGCCCTGGCCACAAGCAGTGCACGAAGCAGCCATTCCCAGCTGCAGTGATAGTGAGCAAAGGCATTCCTTGCAATCGGGCAGCATGGCGGGAGCACAGCTTCCCTCTTCTGGCAATCTTCAGCTACCAGTCTCTGGCCCAGTTCCTTCCCCAAGGAGGCAGGTCCTTCCGGCTGACTGTGCGTGTCTAACGAGCGTCTGCTCACTGCAGGGTGGCATCGGTGTGGGGCCAGCGCACGAGCGCACAGGGGCAGATGGAGACACGGGCCCAGCGTGACTGCCTCCTCTGACCCGCGACTGCGTTCTTCACTGCCCCACTGCTGGACGCAACATCATCGTGGCACGCTTCGACGGCTGCCGAGGCCTCGGGAAGGGAAACGGATCGTTTCAAGTGCCTTGGAAAGGTGGTGCTGGAAAGAAGGCCTGTGGGGAATTGCGACAGGCCTCTTGGTATTCCAGAAGCCGCTACTGGGCCTGATGATGTCCTGCCAAATCGCTATCAAACAGAGATGGGGGATGTCAGCGGAGGCAAAGAGGAGAAGAGAGTTTCGCAGCCACCGGCTGCTGGGATAGGGTTGCCAAGTCCAATTCAAGAAATATCTGGGGACTTTGGGGGTGGAGTCAGGAGACTTTGGGGGTGGAGCCGGGAGACATTGGGGCGGAGCCAGGAGCAAGAGTGTGACAAGCAGAACTGAACTCCAAGGGAGTTCTGGCCATCACGTTTAAAGGGACAGCACACCTTTTTAAATGTCTTCCTTCCATAGGAAATCATGAAGGATGGGGGCACCTTCTTTCGGGGCTCATAGAATTGGACCCCCTGGTCCAATCTTTTTGAAACTTGGAGGGTTCTTTGAGGAGAGGCACCAGATGCTCTGCCGAAAATTTCAGCTCCCCAATTTCAGCTCCTCAAAAAACAGCTCCCCAAGACCCAGGTACCTGTGTATTGATTCTCCATTATACCCTATGGGGACTGGTCTTCATAGAGCAGGGGTGGCCAAACTGGCTTAATGTAGGAGCTGCATAAAATAAATGTCAGATGTTTGAGAGCCACAAGACAAGGAAGGAAGGAAGGAAGGAAGGAAGGAAGGAAGGAAGGAAGGAAGGAAGGAAGGAAGGAAGGAAGGAAGGAAGGAAGGAAGGAAGGAAGGAAGGAAGATACATAGATGGGGAGGTGGAGGTGGAAAGAAAGCAACTTAACATGCATTCTCCAATGCACTTGAAGAAACAATTTAAAGAGACAAATGCCTTCTCCAAGCTGTCCAACAGGGTGAGGCAGTGGCTTTGAGAGCCACACAATATGCTGAAAAAGCCACATGTGACTGCTGAGTCACCGTTTGGCCACCCCTGCCATAGAGTATAACGGAGTGCCCAGCAGACAACCCTACATAGCCCCACTTGCCAAGTGGGGAACTGAGACTACGAGAAGGACAAAAGGCACCCTCCACCCCGGTCTGTTCAGGATTGTCACGGAAGCTGGGATACTTTTAATCTCAGAATCTGAGCGGGGAAGTCCAAATCTCTCCTGATGCCACAGGTCTCCTCTCTTACCCATCTGTGATGTGTGGATAACACTGCTGGCCTACCCCCCAGGGTTGTTGTTACCTGCCGAACGTTCAAAACTACTCTAGAAACACTGAGCGACTTTCTCCGTTTCTCCCTAATGCGCTGTTTTTGTGTCTATTTGCTCTTATTTGCGACACCAGAAGGCCAGTTCTTTTTAAGAAATAATATTACGCGTTAATAAAAAGACTGTTTATTTTTTTTAATACAAACAAAACGTTTTTTTACTATCTAATTATTCTACGGCGGCTGGATCGAGTTTGGATTTCTGTCTTCCGCTGTTTCTGCGTTCCGTTTTTTCCCCTTTTTCTTTTAAGACGCGTTATGTTATTATATTATTGCGCAAAACAGCCCTAGGAATGTTTTCAAGTGAGAAGTCTGGTGTTTTAAAGTGAATTCAATAAGAACAAAACAAATGTATAAATAAAAAACCGAGAGAGGAGCTAGACAGAGTTGGTGGGGGATGGGGGGGTGATATGGAGAAGGAATGCTTTCCTAGTCTATCTTCTGAGAGAGATGTTTCCCTTTTCCAGAGTAAATTAAGGTTCAAAGAACCCCTTCCTCTCTCCCTCTCCGTTATAATGAAAAGTCGAGGAAGATTTCCTAGCAGGAGAAGGGACCCAGGGGACTGTCTCTCTTGCAGTCCAATTGCACGCTTTCCATTTACCCACTTCTGGTGGAATCTTTGCCTGGAAACCTCAGCTGGCTTTAACGAAGGGGTGGAGATGGAGGCAGACTGGCCCCTTAAATTCCCTGGGAATCTTCCTGTTTGGTTCCTTCCCTAGAGGACCAGCGGCAGTCCCAGCGTAAACTGTCTCTCAACACTGCTACTTGCAGAGAGCCAGTTTGGTGTAGTGGTTCAATGCATGGACTCTTATCTGGGAGAACTGGGTTTGATTCCTCACTCCTCCACGTGCAGCTGCTGGAATGGCCTCGGGTCAGCCAGAGCTCTCTTATCTGGGAGAACCGGGTTTGATTCCCCACTCCTCCACTTGCAGCTGCTGGAATGGCCTTGGGTCAGCCATAGCTCTCTTATCTGGGAGAACCAGGTTTGATTCCTCACTCTTCCATTTGCAGCTGCTGGAATGGCCTTGGGTCAGCCATAGCTCTTGCAGGAGTTGTCCTTGAATGGGCAGCTGCTGTGGGAGCCCTCTCAGCCCTCACCCACCTCACAGGGGGGTGGTCTGTTGTGTGTGGGGGGGAGGAAGGGAAAGGAGATTGTGACCGCTCTGAGATTCAGAGTATAGGAAAGGAAAAGGAAAGGTCCCCTGTGCAAGCACCAGTCATTTCCGACTCTGGGGTGACGTTACTTTCACAATGTTTTCATGGCAGACTTTTTAAGGGGTGGTTTTGCCCTTGGCTTCCTCAGTCATCTATGCTTCCCCCCAGCAAGCTGGGGACTCATTTTACCGACCTCGGAAGGATGGAAGGATGGAATTTTAATGTGGAATTATTATACCATCACTATGCAAAGCTATGTTATATTCATAGCACTAAATTAATCTGTGGTTTTAAATTTTTTTATTGATGTTTTAATGCTTAACTGAGTAATAATTGTAAATTGGGGTATTTTATTTGTTTTATTATTTTGCTACTGTAATGCTGCATTTATGTTATGTGAGCCGCCCTGAGCCTGCTTCAGCGGGGAGGGCGGGGATATAAATTAAAAATAATCATTATTATTATGGAAGGGGCTGAGACAACCTTGAGCCGGCTAGCTGAGAACCCAGCTTCCACCGGGGATCGAATTCAGGTCGTGAGCAGAGCTTAGGACTGCAGTGCTGCGGCTTTAACACTCTGCGCACACGTATAGGGTGGGATATATATCCAATATCATCATTGCTCTGCAAGTTCTCTGCTTGCAGAGTCCGCCCCAAGCAAAGCGGCTGATTTCTTCCAGGAAACTGACCTTGGTAGGCTGGAGAGCAGCTGCATTGCAGGAGGTCTCTAGGCCTCACCTGAGAGCTAGGCTTGCCCAGCTTCCAGGTGGGGCCTGGAGATCTCCCGCTTTGACAATGGTCTCCAGCCTGGCGGAGGTCAGCTCCCCTGGAGAAAATGGCTGCTTTCGAGGGTGGACTCTGAGGCACTGGACCCTGCTGAGACCCCGCCCCTCCTTAAACCCCACCCTCTCCCAGATCCACCTTCAAAGCCTCCAGGTGTTTTCCGCACAGTTGTTTTCCTAGCTTCCAGCCTCCAGGTGTTTTCCTAGCTCTACCTGAGATTGGCCCTATTATCAGGAAGGTAGCAGTCAATGTACAATGGAGGGGCCATGGCTCGGCAGAAGAGCCTCTGCTTGGCATGCAGAAGGTCCCAGGTTCATTCCCCGGCATCTCCAGTTAAAAGGGACCAGGCAGGAGGTGATGGGAAAGACCTCCATGGCTCGATTGCACAGCCTCTGCTCAACATGCAGAAGGTCCCAGGTTCAATCCCAGGCATCTCCAGTTTAAAAAGGACCAGGCAGAGTTGTTGGGAAAGACCTCTCTCTGCCTGAGACCCTGGAGAGCCATAAAGTGGGGCTGTAGCTCAGCAGAAGAGCCTCTGCTTGCCATGGGGAGCCGTGAAGTGGAGCTGTGGCTCAGTGGCAGAGCCTCTGCTTGGCATGCAGAATGTCCTAGGTCCAATCCCCAGCATCTCCAGTTCAAAAGGACCAGGCAGGAGGTGGTGGGAAAGACCTCTGCCTGAGTCCCTGGAGAGCCGTGAAGTGGAGCTGTGGCTCAGTGGCAGAGCCTCTGCTTGGCATGCAGAAGGTCCCAGTTTTCAATCCCCGGCATCTCCAGTTTTGAAAGGACCAGGCCAGGAGGTGATGGGAAAAGACCTCCGCCTGAGTCCCTGGAGAGCCATGAAGTGGGGGCTGTAGCTCAGCAGAAGAGCCTCTGCTTGGCATGCAGAAGGTCCCAGCTTCAATCCCCGGCATCTCCAGTTCAAAAGGGAAAGACAGAGAGCTGTCACCAATGTGAATATACAATAGTGTACTTGATGGACCAATATTCTGATTCAGTGTCAGAAGCTTCATGTGTATTCCTGCTCAGGGAGGGCCTGTGGCTCAGAGGTAGAGCCTCTGCTTGGCATGCAGAAGGTCCTAGGTCCAATCCCCAGCATCTCCAGTTCAAAAGGGCCAGGAAGGAGGAGATGGGAAAGACCTCAGCCTGAGACCCTGGAGAACCATGAAGTGGGGCTGTGGCTCAGTGGTACAGCATCTGTTTGGCATGCAGAAGGTCCCAGGTTCAATCCCCAGCATCTCCAGTAAAAAGGAACCAGGCAGGAGGTGATGGGAAAGACCTCAGCCTGAGACCCTGGGAGAGCCAGGAAGTGGGGCTGTGGCTCAGTGGTGGAGCATCTGCTTGGCATGCAGGAGGTCCCAGGTTTCAATCCCCGACATCTCCAGTAAAAAGGACCAGGCAGGAGGTGATGGGAAAGACCTCAGCCTGAGACCCTGGAGAGCCATGAAGTGGGACTGTAGCTCAGTGGTAGAGCCTCTGTTTGACATGCAGAAGGTCCCTGGTTCAATCCCCGGCATCTCCAGGAAAAGGACCAGGCAGGAGGGGGATGATGGGAAAGACCTTGACCTGAGACCCTGGAGAGCGATGAAGTGGGGCTGTGGCTCAGTGGCAGAGGCTCTGCTTGCATGCAGAAGGTCCCCAGGTTCAATTCCTGACATCTCCAGTTAGAAGGACTAGGCAGGAGGTGATGGGAAAGACCTCAGCCTGAGACCCTGGAGAGCCATGAAGTGGGGCTGTAGCTCAGCGGAAGAGCCTCTGCTTGGCATGCAGAAGGTCCCAGGTTTAACCCCCGGCATCTCCATTTGCGAGACTTTGTGGTGTGGGCGGTGGGCGTGGCCAGCGTTTCTTTATGATTAATTTCACTTTATTTTGAGATTTGCCCACCTGGGATTGGCAACCCCCCCCCCCCCCCTTCCTCCACCTCCTTCGTAGCCTCACACCAGCCTGGAGGAGAGAAGGTAGCAAAGATGCCCTCGGGGAAGCTCTGAGCAGGATGTTGTGGCTTGGTTGTGATCAGGACGCGCTGATTCGGCTTTAGCTGCTTTAAAGAAAAGCAACAGCCACTTTGTGTTGCAGCAGTGAGTGGGGAAGGAAGGGGGAATACACCAGCTGGCCTGCTCCTTGGAAGTCGGCAGTTCCCAGTCCGTGGGTCACAGGGGGGCTGGGGATCTCCCAGAATTCCAACTCACCTCCAGAGACCACAGAGATCTGTCGCTGGAGAACATGGGTGCCATGGAGGGCGGACTTGATGCCATCACCGCTCCACTCCCTCCTCTCCCCAGTCCTGTACAGTGCATGGAATCTAATTTGGGAGAACTGGGTTGGAGTCCCCACTCCGCCTCCACACGCAGCTGCTGGAGTGACCTTGAGTCCGTCGCAGTTCTTGAAAGAGCAGCTCTCTCTAGGGTGTCTGTTGCGGGACGCATGAAGCAGCTTGACACTAAATCAGACCGGTGGTCCATCAAGTACACTATTGTCCACTCAGTGTGGCGACAGCTCTCTGGGGTCAGACGCACATAAACTGACGAGATGGGCATAGATGAAAGCCAGATGCATGTCGGATTTTACGCGGTTGTCCAAACATCAGCATCTGGCAATGGTCGTTGGCTCGTTCGTGCCACGACTGAGATGCGGACTTTTTTGATAGTAAATTAAATCCGGAATAAGAATGCTTCCGACGACTCCCGCGCGTACTTTCTATGTTTGAACGCTCCATTGTAGCCGACTCGTCGCAAGCGCACATCCGCTTCCCTGCGAGAGCCCACTCCAAATGATATCATTGCGCCAGCAATTGTTGACTCAGCCTTCCAACCTTCCGAGGTCGGTAAAATATGTACCCAGCTTGCGGGGGGGGGGGGGGAGTAGAGATGACTGGGGAAGACAATGGCAAATCACCCCCCGTAAAAGGTCTGCCATGAAAACGTTGTGAAAGCAGCGTCACCCCAGAGTCGAAAACGACTGGTGCTTGCACAGGGGACCTTTCCTAAATGGGGGTGGGGGGAGAGGCAGATCGCCCACCTTTGCCATCTCCCCACCGGCGGAGAGACAGCAAAGAGAGCTCCTGGGCTTCCCCTTCCTTTCTGGGTGTTTAAATGGGGGGGGGGGCAGATCGCCCACCTTTTCTGGCACCTTTTTTTTAAAAAAAAGCCAAGCACAATATCTCACATACTGCACTTTCAGGAAATTCGTTGTAAAAAAGCTGCGGGATATAATAGCGACGGCTTAGGGATGGATTTAATGGTGGAGTGTGACTGCGGCCTGTCTTTCCCATCTCCCCCTTCCTGATCCTTTTCAATTGGCGATGCCAGGGATTGAACCTGGAACCTTCTGCATGGCAAGCAGAGGCTCTGCCACTGCGCCGCAGCCCTCCTCCAAAACTCTCCAGGGTCTCAGGCAGAGGTCTTTCCCATCACCTCCTGCCTGGTGCTTTTGAACTGGAGATGCCGGGGGACTGAAACTGGGACCTTCTGCATGGCAAGCAGAGGCTCTGCCACTGCGCCGCAGCCCTCCTCCAAAACTCTCCAGGGTCTCAGGCAGAGGTCTTTCCCATCACCTCCTGCCTGGTGCTTTTGAACTGGAGATGCCGGGGACTGAACCTGGACCTTCTGCATGCCAAGCAGAGGTTCTTCCTGCTGAGCTACAGCCCCACTTCATGGCTCTCCAGGGACTCAGGCTGAGGTCTTTCCCATCCCCTCCTGCTTGGGTCCTTTTGAACTGGAGATGCTGGGGATTGAACCTGGGACCTTCTGCATGCAAACAGAGGCTCTGCCGCTGGGCACAGGCCCCACCCTGAGCATGAACACACATGAAGCAGCTTGGCACTGAATCAGACCATCGGTCCACCGAGTACACTATCGTCTACTCAGCGTAGGCGACAGCTTTCTGTCTTTCCCATCTCCCCCTTCCTGATCCTTTCAACTGGCCATGCGGGGGATCGAACCGGGACCTTCTGCATGCCAAGCGGAGGCTCGGCCACTGTGCCACGGCCCCTCCTTAAGTGCCTGTTAGGCAAGGCCTCCCCCAGATCTGCTTCTGCCAGTGTCCTTGATGCCGCCCGAGCCTCTTTTTCTGCCAGCTCAAGGTTACCATAAGCGATGGCGCCAGGCTTTTCTGGGGAGGGCGGGGGGGGGGGGGTGCTGCTCAGCCTCATCTGCGGGGGATCTTTCTGTTCCTGCCTCCGCATTTCACCTTTCGGAGTGATCCAGGCAGAAGGGGGCTGGGGGAGGAAAGAGGATGCTTCTCTGCTCCAGATAATCACCCAAGTCTCCGCTGGGGGGGTGGGGGGTGGGGGGAGAGAAAATTCTCTTTTGCACCTGACCTGGCTAATTAACTGTATTTAAGGAAGGGGGGGAGGCTGCCCGTGCAGGCCGGGGACTCATCCAGACAGGAAAATGAGCTGTAATAATTTCTAAATTACAGGTTTCGAGGGTCTGTGTCGAAAGAGGATTCTGGGATGTACATATATATCTCCCATCTTGCAAAGATCTCACTGACTCAGCGTTCTACTGGGGAGGAATCCCAGGGGAGCAGGGGGGGCGGGTTGTCTGTAGCGGATCCTGCGAAGAAAAGCCACCAGAGCTAAAAGGAGACCAACCCTGGGCAGCTGGGTGGCTGCGGCAGAGGGGGTGGAGGGGTCACCCCGTAGGCAAAAAGGCGGCCGGCAGGTTTCTGGGTGCTGTAGGCAGGGGGGCTCAGAAACCCAGAGGCTTTGCTGCTTTTGTCCCTTCAGCTTTCCCAGGAAGGTGTTCCAGGTAGAAGTCAGAAGCTGGCATCCACTAACGGGTTGCCAAGTCCAATGCGAGAAAATCTGGGGACGTTGGGGGTGGAGCCAGGAGCAAGGGTCGTGACAAGCATCGTTGAACTCCAAAGGGAGTGCTGGCCGTCACGTTTAGAGGGATCGCAAGCCTTTTAAATGCCTTCCCTCCATAGGAACAATGAAGGGTAGGGTGCCTTCTTTGGGGGCTCATAAAATTGGATCCCCTGATCCCTTCATTTGAAACTTGGAGGGTATTTTGGGGAGCGGCTCTGGATGCTATGCTGAAAAATTTGGTGCCTTTACCTCAAAAAACAGCCCCAATAAAGCCCCAGGTACCCGTGAATCAATCATCCATTATATCCTCTGGGAATTGGTCTCCGTAGGGAATCATGGAGTGCCCAGCAGACATTCCCCCCCCCAGCTTTTTGATGACGTTGAAGCGGGGGGAGGGCCTCCATACCAGGGATCCTGTGCCCCCCAAATGGGGATTGGCAACCTTCAGCTTTTCCCAGGAGGGCGTGCCAGCCAGAAGTCAGAAACCAGCCATCCCCTGGACCGAACCAAACCCCAATGGTAGGGGTCAAACTGGGCTTTGGCTTGCTTGTTTGCATGGAGTAATGGCAGGGTTTGGGGTTTTTTTGTAGCAGGGATTCATTTGCATATTAGGCCACACTCCCTGATGCAGCCAATCCTCCTGGAGCTTATAGTAGGCCCTGTACGAAGAGCCCTGTAAGCTCCTGGAGGATTGGCTACATCTGGGAGGTGTGGTCTAATATGCAAAGGAGTTCCCGCTACAAAAAAAAGATAGGAAAGATCTGGTTTAGTGGTTAAGTGCATGGACTTTATCTGGGAGAACTCGGTTTGATTCCCCACTCCCCACAAGCAGCTGCTGGAATGGCCTCGGGTCAGCCAGAGCTCTCTTATCTGGGAGAACCGGTTTTGATTCCCCACTCTCCAGTTGCACCTACTGGAATGGCCTTGGGTCAGCCAGAGCTCTCTTATCTGGGAGAACCGGGTTTGATTCCCCACTCCCCACAAGCAGCTGCGGAGAGCCCTCTCAGCCCCACCCACCTCACAGGGGTGTCTGTTGTAGGGGAGAAGATAAAGGAGATTGTAAGTCACTTGAGACTCTGATTCAGAGAGAAGGGTGGGGTACAAATCTACAGTCTTCTTCTCCTCCTCCTCCTCCTCTATGTCTCTTTAAAGGGACAGGAGGCCTCCTAACGTCTAGCTGCATCAGCTCAACTGTTGTGGTGACTTTTAAGATTGTCCAAGGAGTGAAAACTCCCAGGTTTGAGCTGTGCCCTTTGTCAGCAAGGCCCAGCATCTTAGCAAGGGAAGGAGCCTTTTTTGGCACTTGGCCCCGTCTTCTTTGCCGGCTCATCTCCTTGCCTAAGGGGTGCAGGGAGTAGCCAGCCCTTCCCTGGTTTTAAATTGGAAGAATTGATCTTTTCAGCCCTGGAGAAGGAGCCACGTAGTCTCGGTCACTGGGAAGCCTCATCCATCTGCTCGGTTTCGCCTTTTGCATCTGCAGCGGAGGGGGGCTCGCAAAATCCCCGAAAGGCCCCATCATGGCTGCCTTGGCTTGCTTTTGCAAAATGTAAAAATAGGATCGCACACTTACGTTCTCATCTTTATTTTTAAGACGGCCCACTCCTGCGAGCAGCTCTCCAAAAAGCCGGTTCCAAATAACACCTCAGAAGGACGATTAAGGCAGCCTAAGACATGAATCTTACAGAACGGAGCCTCTCTCTAGATCCAGAAAGCGGTGGAGGTGAGAGGGAGAGCTCTGGGATCATTTAGTGCTGCCCCTCATCTCCCAAGGCCTTCTCTCGCCCACAAAACTGTTTATGGAATAGGTGTGAGGAGGAGGAAAGGAACAAACAAGGGCAGGGAGAAATGGAGAAAAGAAGGGCTTAGTTTGCAAGAGTGGTTCCTGCAGCTGCCAGGTCTCCAGGTGGGGCCTGGAGAACGCCTGCTATTACAACTGATCTCCAAACGAAAGAGACAGGAGGACTGCTTTAGAAGATGGATTCTAATTTGGGGGTGTCAAACATGCGACCTGGGGGCCGAATCAGGCCCCTGGGCAACTGACTGTCATCTGCTTCCTTCTGCATCACGGCTGGCTTTGCCAGGTTTGCTCAATCGCACAGGAGCTATAGAGCAAAGCCTCCATTTTCTCCATTGCTGAGGCTCCTCTCTTGGGGAGGATGGATAGGGAAGGAAAACTTACTCTGCCTGGCTCTCTCAATCACATAGCAGAGCTACTGATCCAAGAGAGGGTGAGGTTTGCGGAGGGAGGGGCTTCAGCCATTTCCTCTGATCTCTGCCCGGTGGAGATCAGTTGTAAAAGCAGGAGATCTCCAGGCCCACCTGGAGGCTGGCAACCCTGCATGATGTCCCCCCCTCTCCTCCAGTCTTGCCCCACCTCTGAAATCTCCTGGTATTTCCTAACCTCTGTATTCTTGGTGCTGGGGGGGGGGGGCGCAATGTGAGCACTGATGGACCACCTGGGTTTTTTGGCCACTGTGTGACACAGAGTGTTAGACTGGATGTGCCATTGGCCTGATCCAGCATGGCTTCTCATATGTTCTTACGTCTGGGGCAGTGATGCTCTGCCTTCTTGGTGCTTGGGGGGCAACAGTGGGAGGGCTTCTAGTGTCCTGGCCCCATTGATGGACCTCCTGATGGCACCTGGTTTTTTGGCCACTGTGTGACATGGAGTGTTGGACTGGATGGGCCATTGGCCTGATCCAACATGGCTTCTCTTACGTCCTTATGTCTGGGGCAGTGATGTTCTGTATTCTTGGTGTTTGGGGGGCAAAAGTGGGAGGGCTTCTGGTGTCTTGGCCCCACTGATGGACCTCCTGATGGCACCTGGGTTTTTTGGCCATTGTGTGACACAGAGTGTTGGACTGGATGGGCCATTGGCCTGATCCAACATGGCTTCTCTTATATTCTTATGTTAACCCAGAGCTGGTAATCTTCTGCCCCTGTTCCAGTAATATTATTTCCTATAGCCCTAAAACAGAACATGATTTCTCCCCACAAGCCCCCTCTCCTCGCTCGAATCCACCCCCAACATCCCCCCCCTACACACACACCAGGGTACACCTTGCACCTGAGGAGCATAGCTAGACTTCATTCTCCCCCCCTCCCTGCTCTTCTCTCCCCCCCTCCCCCCGCCCCATCTCTTGTTTTTCTTCTTCCTTTCTGACACCATCGGCTGACTCAAAATTGAAATCCATTCAAGCCTGGGATAATTTGCAATAAATCCTCTGATTCCTCCAAGAGGAGGCGTCGGGGGAAGGAGAGATTCTGCATTTTAATTGTTGTGTCAGCCCAGCGGATCTGTCCCCAGAGTCAGTTCAAGGTATTTGGGGCGGGGGTGGGGGGGATCCAAAGACAGGCCCTCCCTCCCCGGATGACACCACAACCCCTCCTTCTCCTCCTGGGAAATTCTCCTGCCTCAGCCTCTGTTTGTAGAGATCTTCCTGGCTGATTTTGCCCAGATGGGCCCGTCCCTGTCTCTGCTGCTCCGAACGGTGCCCCAAATCTTGGGCTGTCTCCAAGGCTGTTCCTGACATTTGTTCAGCACTCAGAGGGGTATAATTTAATTGCGTTGTGCTGAGAATTCTGCTTCTGCTTCTACTTCTTCGCTTCGGTTCTGTTGTTAGATCTCTGGTTGGTTCTACAAGCCTAATCTCTGTCGCGTTGGAACAATCTCTACCTATATGTCATGCCCGAGGAAGCCTTGTTTCGATGTATCTGAAGAAGTGTGCACGTGCATGAAGCTTCTACCCAGAATTAACTGAGTTACTTGTTGGTCTAAAAGTTGGTCTAAACGTAGAGCAAGAAGTCCTTTTCTCCCTTTCTCACAATACAGGAACTCGAGTGGGCATTCAATGAAATTGCTGAGCAGTCGGGTTAAAACGGATAAAAGGAAGTCCTTCTTCAGCCAAAGGGTGATTAACGTGTGGAACTCACTGCCACAGAGGTGTGGTGGCGGCTACAAGCATAGACAGCTTCAAGAGGGGATTGGATAAGCATATGGAGCAGAGGTCCATTAGTGGCTATTATCCAAAGTATATTATTGGAACTGTCTGGGGTGGTTATGCTCTGTATTCTTGGTGCTTGTGTGTGTGTGGGGGGGCAAAGTGGAAGGGCTTCTAGACCCCACTTGTGAACCTCCTGATGGCACTTGGTTTTTTTTGTTTTGTTTTTGGGCCACTGTGTGACACAGAGTGTTGGACTGGATGGGCCACTGGCCTGATCCAACATGCTTCTCCTATGTTATTATATCTGGGGCAGTGATGCTCTGTATTCTTGGTGCTTGGTGGGGGGCACAGTGGGATGGCTTCTAGTGTCTTGGCCCCACTGGTGGACCTTCTGATGGCACTCTGGTTTTTTGGCCACTGTGTGACACAGAGTGTTGGACTAGATGGGGCCATTGACCTGAATCCAACAGGGCTTCTTTTGTGTTCTATGTGACACAGAGTGTTGGACTGGATGGGCCACTGGCCTAATCCAACATGGCCTTCTCTTATGTTCGTATGTGTGTCACAGAGTGTTGGACTGGATGGGCCATTGGCCTGATCCAACATGGCTTCTCTTATGTTTGTATGTGTGACACAGAGTGTTGGACTGGAGGGGCCACTGGCCTGATCAACAGGGCTTCTCTTGTGTTCTTATGTGACACAGAGTGTTGACTGGACTGAGGCTATTGGCCTAATCCAACATGGCTTCTCTTATGTTCGTATGTGTGACACAGAGTGTTGGACTGGATGGGCCATTGCCTGATCCAACATGGCTTCTATTATGTTCGTATGTGTGACACAGAGTGTTGGACTGGATGGGCCATTGCCTGATCCAACATGGCTTCTCTTATGTTCATATGTGTGACACAGAGTGTTGGACTGGATGGGCCCTTGGCCTGATCCAACATGGCTTCTCTTATGTTCGTATGTGTGACACAGAGTGTTGGACTGGAGGGGCCACTGGCCTGATCCAACAGGGCTTCTCTTATGTCTCTCAAAAGTTGTCCCACCTGGATTCCAAAACTTTGTTCTGCTGCTTCAGACAGCAGGGCGACCCCCCTGAACTGATCTCTGTTTTATTGTTCACTGAATGTCCCGTCCGGTCGATTGCCTTGATTCGCTCTCTATGTGAGTCCTGTGTAGGGTAGCCAAGTCCACTTCAAGAAATATCTGAGGACTTGGGGGTGGAGCCAGGAGACTTTGGGGGTGGAGCCAGGAGCAAGGTTATGACCAGCAATCATTGAACTCCAAAGTGAGTTCTGGCCATCACCTTTAAAGGGACAGCACGCCTTTTAAATGCCTTCGCTCCATTGGAAATATACTGAAGGAGAGGGGCATCTTTTGGTGGAGCTCATAGAATTGGACCCCTAGTTCACGGGTGGCCAACTGTGGCTCGGGAGCCACATATGGCTCTTTCACACACATTGTGTGGCTGTCGCAGTCTCTGCCACTCCATTGGAGAATGCATTTGTCTCTTTAAGTCACTTCTTCAAGCCAAGCCAGTTAGCGGCTTGGAGACTGCATTTAAAGTTAATTTCTTTCCACATCTCTCTTCCTCCTCCACCTATTTGCTTCTTCCTTCCTTCCTTCCTTCCTTCCTTCCTTCTTCTTCCTTCCTTCCTTCCTTCCTTCCTTCCTTCCTTCCTTCCTTCCTTCCTTCCTTCCTTCCTTCCTTCCTTCCTTGTCTTGGAGCTCTCAAGCATCTGACATTCATGTCCTGCGGCTCTCAAACATCT
This sequence comes from Heteronotia binoei, assembly GCF_032191835.1. Lineage (NCBI taxonomy): Eukaryota > Metazoa > Chordata > Lepidosauria > Squamata > Gekkonidae > Heteronotia > Heteronotia binoei. Next base: position 54,641,132 of record NC_083239.1, on the reverse strand, counting down.
GATGTTTCTTCTATGTGGCTCTTACATTAAGCAAGTTTGCCCACCCCTGTCCAATATTTTTGGAACTTGGAGGGTGTTTTGGGGAGAGGCACTGGATTCTGTGCTGAAAATGTGGTGCCTCTACTTCCAAAAACAGCCCCCCACCCAGAGCCCCTGATACCCACAGATCAATTCTCCATTATACCCTATGGTAATCAGCCTCCCTAGGGAATAATGGAGTGCCGAGGAGACATTTCCCTCTCCCCATCCCCCCACACTTTCTGATAACCCTGAAGCAGGGGAGGTCTCCAAACTGGGGGATCCCTGCCCCCACCCGGGAATTGGCAACCCTAGTCCAGTGAGAAAGTAGGACTATAAGTGAGCTAAATTTTAATACAACAGGATAAAAACAGAGGGAGTTGTACTAAGAAGGAGTGTGTGTGCCAGATGCATGGCGGGCGTCTCCCCTTCCTCACTGCATTTCCAGAGCAGATTGCAAGCAGCAAAGGGGAATCAAAGGGCTTTTGGTCTCTCTGTCTTTCTCTCTTGTGCCTGTGTGATTCCAGGTCCTTTTGCACAGACTCCTGGCAGTTCTAGTTTGGTGTAGTGGTGAAGTATGCGAACTCTTATCTGGAGAACTGGGTTTGATTCCCCCTCCTCCACTTGCACCTGCTGGAATGGCCTTGGGTCAGCCATAGCCCTGGCAGAGGTTGTCCTTGAAAAGGCAGCTACTTAGGAGAGCCCTCTCAGCCCCACCCACCTCACAGGGTGTCTGTTGTGGGGGAGAAGATATAGGAGATTGTGAGCTGCTCTGAGTCTTCGTCTTCGTCTTCTCCTCTTTGGATCCAGTGCAGAAGGACCTGGCTTGGGAGCCCGAGCCGTTCAGGTGGGGACAAGCAGAACGCCTTTCCCTCAGCAATACTGTGCCCCCAGTATTAACGTGGCATTCGTGCCTGTCTGGTCCTCCCTCCTGGCTGTTTTGGCCACTGCCTTTTGGGGAGAAAGAAGGAAAGCCAGTGGGAGAGAGGGATGAGTGGGAAAGCCACGGTTGCCAGGGAAACAACTTTGAAGTCTCCCCTCCAACCTGGTGTGTTTGGAAGAACAAGAGAGGGAGAAAGTGAGGTCTTGGAGCAGAAAGACCATAATGGTAGGGGTGCCATCTCTGAGCTGGAAAATTCCTGGAGATTTGGGGCGGGGCTACAGCCTGGGCAGGGGGCCTCAGCAGGGAATACTCTGCAAAGTAGCCATTTTTTGCAGGGGAACTGATCTCTGTAGTCGAGTTGTGACTTTGAGAGATCTCCAGCCCCATCTGGAGGTTGGTGGCGCAGACGTGCCCAAAAGGACCACAGCAAGATCATAGAATCCTAGAATCATAGAGTTGGAAGGACCTCCAGGGCCATCTAGTCCAAGCCCCTGCACAAGGCAGGAAACTCACAAACCCCTCCCCCTAAATTCATAGGATCCTCATTGCTGTCAGATGACCATCTAGCCTCTGTTGAAAAACCTCCAAGGAAGGAGAGCCCACCACCTCCCGAGGAGGAAGCCTGCTCCACTGAGGAACCACTCTAACAGTCAGGAAGTTCTGGTCCACAGAAAACAATTTCACCCCATCCTCCATTGGACAGCCCTTCAAGGACTTGAAGATGGTGGTCCTTGAAAGGGGGGGGGGGCTTCAGGGAGTGTTTGCCTTGCTTACCAAAGTCTGCTCCCCCAGAACTGGGTTGCCACTTTTCCCCCTCAGGCAGGGCTCCTGTGCATATAACACTCTGCACCAGAGACAGCTTTTGGGTGCACAGAGACCCAGCATCGGTGAGGATGAGACCCCTGGAGAATGTTTGGCTTGCTGGTCATGCCCCTGCTGAGAAAGCACAGGCGCCTTGCTGGGGGAACACGGTGGCCACTTGGCTGTGGGAGTCCAGACAGCCAGCCACAACGACTGGGGCGCAAAGGGGGAGGAGATCACTCTGACCCACAAACAGGGCTTAAAGTCCAGCAAAAGAGCTCTCCCTTGCCTCCCAGCCCACCTGTGGGAGGATGGGCTGTTATCACCCTAGGAGTGGCTGTCTGCCCATGTTCAGAGGCTCATGCCTTGCCCCACAGGCTGGGGTCGCCAACCTCAGGCAGCACCTGAAATGTCCCGTAATATTGTCCAGGTGACAGAGGCCAGTTCCCGTGGGGACAATGGCTGCTTTGGAAGGTGGACTCCATGGCATTTTGCCCTGCTGAGGCCTTGCCCCTCCTGAACTCCTGCTCTCCAGGCTCCTCCCCCACCCATTTCCGGGGTTTGGAAGCTGAGGAGCCTCTCTCTGCAGTGGGGGTGGCCAAACCTGCTAAACACAGGAGCCACATAGAATCAATGTCAGGTGTCGGGGAGTCATAAGACGGAAGGAAGGAAGGAAGGAAGGAAGGAAGGAAGGAAGGAAGGAAGGAAGGAAGGAAGGAAAAAAGAAGAAAGGAAGGATAGAAAGAAGGAAGAAGGAAGAAGGAAAAAAGAAGGAAGGAAGGAAGGAAGGAAGAAAAAGGAAGGAAAGGAAAGAAAGGAGGAAGGAAGAAAGGAAGGAAAGAAGGAAGGAAGGAAGGAAGGAAGGAAAAGAAGAAAGGAAGGATAGAAAGAAGGAAGGAAAGAAGGACTGAAGGAAAGAAAGAAAAGAAGGAAGGAAGGAAAGAGGGAAGGAAGAGAAGGAAGGAAGAAAAAAGGAAGGAAGGAAGGATAGAAAGGAAAGAAGAAAGGAAGCTCCGGCGGGGGTAGGGCGGGATACAAATAAAATTTTGTTGTTGTTGTCGTTGTAGAAAGAAGGAAGGAAAGAAAGGAAAGAAGAAAGGAAAAGAAAGAGGGAAGGAAGGAAGAAAGGATGGGAAGGAAGGAAGAAAGGAAGGAAGAAGGAAGGAAGGAAAGGAAGGAAGGAAGGAAGGAAGGAAAAAGAATGAAGGAAGAAAGAAAGAAAGAAAGAAAGAAACGAAAGACAAAGAAAGAAAGAAAGAAAAGAAAGAAAGAAGAAAGAAAGAAAGGAAGGAAAGGAAGGAAGGAAGGAAGGAAGGAAGAAAGGAAGGAAGGAAAGAAAGGAGGAAGGAAGAAAGGAAGGAAGGAAGGAAGGAAGGAAGGAAGGAAGGAAGGAAGGAAGGAAGGAAGGAAGGAAGGAAGGAAGGAAGGAAGGAAGATTGGGAGGGGAGGATGGAGAGGTGGAAAGAAAGCAACTTTAACTTTAAATGCATTCTCCAAGCCGCTGGCTTGGCGAAGTAGTACCTTGATCAGTTCCGCAGGGCCTGCAAGACCACCCTTTTTAAATTAGCTTATGAATAACTGGAAATCCGCCATCAGCATCAACTAGAAGAGTGTCAAGGATAGCGTTATAATATGTTTTAGTTAATTGTTTTAATTCAGGCTTTTAAGGTTAATTTAATGTTTAATTTAATGTTTTCAATGTAACTGTTTTATTGTTGGTGCACCATGGGGCACCGTATTGTTAGCCGCCCTGAGCCTGCTTCGGCAGGGGAGGGCGGGGTACAAATAAAATTTATTATTATTATTATTATTATTCTCCAAGGCAGCCAGCGTGGTGTTGGGGGCTTCAAGAGCCACACAATATGTGTGAAAGAGCCACATGTGGCTGCATCTGGAGCTTCATCTTGTGGAGCCGAACCTGGTGCAAATGGATCCCCTTCTGCAGCCTCAGGGCTCCAACTCAGGCTCCCTCCTGAATTGATGAGCTTCCCCAGCAGCGCCCTCCCCCAAAAGCGAGTCTCATAAAATCATCATCATCATCATAACGGTAATGGTAAGAAAAGCTTGTTAGCATAATGCCTTAATTATCACGTTCCATCCTTAGCATATTAACGAGCCTCTTGCCACAACAAGCTAATTGCCATAATACAGGGAGGGGAGGGGCTCGGCTTTGCCTGCTCATTAGAATAACAATAAGGGACTTGCCACCACAATGAGTTGATGAGAGGGTCTCATTAGCCCCCCCCCCCCCCCCGGCAGCTTCTTTGCATGCCAAAGGGCAGGCTGGTTCTTACCCCCCCCCCCCCAAACCCCCCACATTTTCTTTTCCTAATGACTACAGGGCACATGGCTTTTTGTAGGGGACGTGCAGTTGAGAGCCAGTTTGGTGTAGTGGTTAAGTGTGCAGACTCTTAGCTGGGAGAACTGGGTTTGATTCCCCACTCCTCCACTTGCGCCTGCTGGGATGGCCTTGGTCAGCCAGAGCTCTCTTATCTGGGAGAACCGGGTTTGATTCCCCCCTCCTCCACTTGCACCTGCTGGAATGGCCTTGGGTCAGCCATAGCTCTCGCAGAGTTGTCCTTGAAAGGGCAGCTGCTGTGAGAGCCCTCTCAGACCCACCCCACCTCACAGGGTGTCTGTTGTGGGGGGAGAAGATACAGGAGATTGTAAGTCGCTCTGAGACTCTGATTCAGGAGAAGGGTGGGGTATAACTCTGCAATTCTTCTTCTCTAATATGCCAAGGAGTTCCTGCTACAAAAGAAGCCCTGAGTAATGAAAACGGCTCTTCTCCTTGGCCTTCTGAACCAGATGTCTTGTCCCACTTCTGCAACTAGAGGCAGTATGATCTAGTGGCTAGAATATAAGGCTAGCTCTGGGGGGAGACCCAGATTCAAATCTTCGCTTGATGATGATGACATTGGATTTATATCCCACCCTCCACTCTGAATCTCAGAGTGGCTCACAATCTCCTTTATTTCCCCCCCCCCACAACAGACACCCTGTGAGGTGGGTGGGGCTGAGAGAGCTCTCACAGAAGCTGCCCTTTCAAGGACAACTCCTGAGAAAGCTCTGGCTGACCCAAGGCCATTCAGCAGGTGCAAGTGGAGGAGCGGGGAATCAAACCCACTTCTCCCAGATACGAGTCCACACACTTCACCACTACACCAAACTGGCTCTACTTGCCAACTGGCAATTGCCAAGAAATGCTTTAGGTGACATTGTCCCTTTACTCTTAAGAGAGACAGTGTGTATAGTGGTTAAAAGTGTTGGAACTAATATCTGGGAGACCAAGTGTCAGGCGGGGGTTCATTGAAGCTCGCAAGTAAGCAGACTTGGTATTTTGAAACAAAGTTGCATTTATTGGCTACTTCAGAGTTACTCCAACATGGCAGGCATTGGAACTGATGGAGATCAGTTCGAATCATTGGCATTTAACATTCTACATCAAAGCGATTGTTTCTACCCCTCATTTCCCAAAACAAAAGGTTGCTTTTGCATGTGAGATTTTTCCCAACGCTCCCCCCTTATCTCTTCAGTTGGTGGTTACATTGCCCGGAGGCAAAGTCCTTGTTGTCTCTGAGGAGGAGGTGAGAATCTGGCACATACTGTTTACTTCAAAGAGACCTTGGCAACCTTTGATATTCCTGGGAAGCCACTCTCTACTTCTCCCCCCTCCCTCCTTGCTATCCCAGCCCCTATGTTAGTGAGCGTTTCTAGGCATTGGTTATTATGGTTAGTAACAGCGTTTGGCAATATTGTAAATGAACAGAGCCTGAAACCCAGGTCTGAATCCCCACTTGTGGTGTGGAAGCGCTCTGCGTGACCTTGGGCCAGTCGCAACCTCTCAGCCTACCCACGACAAAAATGCAGGAGGGGAAGTCGGTTTGAGAAAGACAGGGCATGAATTAACTGGATAAATAAGTTTTTTAAAAGTCACTCTCACATTCTAACCTGCCTTTCAGGGTTGTTGTGGAAAGGGCAGGAGAACCGTGTCTGCTCCCTTGTAGGAAGGGCATGGTGGGAAGGCAATAACGCAGGAATATAAGCTGTGTCCCCATTCCCTGGTACTCTTCTACGATGCGTGGATCCTTGAAAACCCGGAGTCAGTTTTTTACCCCTCACAGCTCAAGAGCTTGAAATGCATCTTAGGAACCCAGCGGCTGGCTCCGTCCAGAAGTCAGGCTAATGAACTGGCGAAGCCTCACAGTGAGATGCAAGCGTTCTGCTTGCGGCTGCATTCCTGTTTAAATTGCACCCCTGGAAACAAAAACAGCAACAAAAAATATATATACTTTGAAACATCTGCTGTACTTAACTTTTTATCTGTAGTTTGTTATATTTAATTATCCCCCATAATCACCCGATACATAGGTTTCCGAGGAATATATCGCATGCCGTCTGCAACCGTAGAACGCGGGACGTAAAATATTGTCAACAAATGCATTTAAATAAACGCTCACAAGCACGGCAAGAAGGCGGAGGTGCCTTCTCCCCCTTGACTCCTCCAGCGTCTGGTGCTGTGAGGAAGACTGCCACTAAATATGGAGGCTCCATCTGGCTATTATGGCTAATACCTATGGACGGGGGTGGCCAAACTTCCTTAACATAAGAGCCACACAGGATAAACATCAGATGTTTTAGAGTCGCAAGGCAATAACATCAGATATTTGAGAGCCACAAGAGGAAGGAAGGAAGGAAATGGACGGGAGAGGGAGGGAGAGGTAGAAAGAAAGCAACTTTAAATGCATTCTCCAAGCTGCTGGCCAACGGGTAGTAGGGGCTTCAAGAGCCACGCGATATATGTGAAAACGCCACATGCGGCTGCCGCCACAGTTTGGCCACCCCTGGCTATGGAGGTTGCTCCAAATCATTAGCTTGTCTAACCACTTTCAAAAGGCGAGGGTCATTCTCCCCGTGGTGTATCTGAGACCCAGTTTAGAGTAGTTGTTAAGAGCGCAGACTCTAATCTGGGAGAACCGGGTTTGATTCCCCACTCCTCCACTTGCAGCTGCTAGAGTGATCTTGGGTCAATGCTAACTCTCTCAGAGCTGTTCTCCCAAGAGTAGTTCTCTCAGAGCTCTCAGCCCCACCTGCCTCACAGGGTGTCTGTTGCGGGGAGGGGAAGAGAAGGAGATTGTGAGCAACCCAGAGACTTCAAGGGAAGGGCAGGATATAAATCCAATCATCTCCTCCTCCTCCTTCCTTTCCTGAGGAGACTCTTTTCCGCTCCCCCCATGGTGTGTGAATTAGATGGGCTCCTCCCGATCCAATGATGGGCATAATAATAAGAACATAAGAGAAGCCATGTTGGTTCAGGTCAATGGCCCATCCAGTCCAGTCTATGAAGAAAGGCTGAAACGCTTGGGGCTCTTTAGCTTGGAGAAACGTCGACTGCGGGGTGACATGATAGAGGTTTGCAAGATAATGCATGGGATGGAGAAAGTAGAGAAAGAAGTCCTTTTCTCCCTTTCTCACAATACAAGAACTCGTGGGCATTCGATGAAATTGCTGAGCAGACGGGTTAAAACGGATAAAAGGAAGTACTTCTTCACCCAAAGGGTGATTAACATGTGGAATTCACTGCCACAGGAGGTGGTGGCGCGGCGGCCACAAGCATAGCCACCTTCAAGAGGGGTTTAGATAAAAATATGGAGCAGAGGTCCATCAGTGGCTGTTAGCCACAGTGTGGGTGTGTGTATATATATATATAAAAAATTTTGGCCACTGTGTGACACAGAGTGTTGGACTGGATGGGCCATTGGCCTGATCTAACATGGCTTCTCTTATGTTCTTATGTTTTTCTTATGTCCAATACTCTGTTCCACACAGTGGCCAAAAAAGCCCAGGTGCCAACAGCAGGTCAATCAGTGGAGTCAAGACACTAGAAGCCCTCCTACTGTTGCCCCCCCCCCCCAAGCACCAACTATACAGAGCATCACTGCCCCAGACAGAAAGTTCCAACAATACCCTGTGGCTAGTAGCCAAGGATGGACCTCTGCTCCAGATGTTTCTCCAATCCCCTCTTGAAGCTGGCTATGCTTGCAGCCGCCGCCACCTCCTGTGGCAGTGAATTCCACGTGTTAATCACCCTTTGGGTGAAGAAGGACTTCCTTTTATCCATTCTAACCCGACTGCTCATGCTGTGGGACGCCCTTACATCTGGTAGCAGTGAGTTCCACAAGCTAATTGTGTACATTTAGCCTGGAGAGGAGATGATGGAGAGGTGATCTGATAGCCGTCTTTCAGGATCTGAAGGCTTGTTGTATAGAGGATGGAGTGGAGTCAGGTTGCACCAGAACTGATGGACTGGAACAAAATCAACAGGACTTTTGACTCAATGTTGAGAAGAACTTCCTGACCGTTAGAGCGGTTCCACAGTGGAACAGGCTTCCTCAGGAGGTGGTGGGCTCTTCCTTCCTTGGGGGTTTTCAAGCAGAGGCTCAATGGCCATCTGACAGCAACACAGATCCTGGGAATTCGGCAGATCCTGAGAAGGAGGGCAGGAAGGGCTGCATCACTGCTAAGTTCTCGTAGCCCTTTCTTGTATGCCCAGGGAAATGCATATTTGGGGTTAGGAAGGAATGATCCTCCAGGCCAGGTTGACCAGGGAGCATGCAGGGGGTTTTACCTTCCTCTTGGCATGCAGCAGGGGTCACTGGGGAAGTGGTGGTGGGAGAGCAGTTATGAATTTCCTGCATTGTACAGGAGTTGGGCTAGATGACCCTTGGGGGCTCCCTTCCAGTTCTCTGTTTCCATGTGCTCTTCCTGTCGTGGCCAGTCGGCTGCCCTGCCCACGCACCACAGGGTTGGTTCAGTAACTTCGATAAGTTTTACAAAGCAGGAGTCAAGTTGCACCTTTAAGACCAACCAGTTTTTATTTACAACTTCAGCTTTCGTGTGCTCTTAAGCACACTTCATCAGACGAGGAATCCGGCACAGTTAGCAAAGCCGTACATAGCTAAGCAGAGCCATACATAGCTGGTAGGCAGTGGCCCAGAATGCAACATGGTACAGATTTAAGAACCAATGGCAGTGAAGTAAAATTATCTGGTAGGCAGTGGTTTAGAATGTAAAATCTGTGAATGTCCCACTGGTTTCTTCGGATGTCAATCAGCACTCCACGCCCCTCCCAAGGTGGAAGCAAAGCGTTTTCAATTAACCTTCACGTTTCCTATGTGTGCCAGAGATCTCGCCTCCAGCCTCCCAGAAATCTTCATAACAACCCTAAAAGGTAGCCCGCAGGCTACAATGTCAGAATAGTAAAATTAACAAATTGAGCAAACCTTTGATCTGAGTAGCATGAGCATGCGAAAGCAACAAAACAGCAATATGCAGTAAAATTAACAAACTGAGCAAACCTTTGATCTGAGTAGCATGAGCAGCGAAAGCAACAAAACAGCAGTATGTGGTAAAATTAACAAACTGAGCAAACCTTTGATCTGAGTAGCATGAGCATGCGAAAACAACAAAACAGCAGTATGCGGTAAAATTAACAAACTGAGCAAACCTTTGATCTGAGTAGCATGAGCAGCGAAAGCAACAAAACAGCAGTATGCGGTAAAATTAACAAACTGAGCAAACCTTTGATCTGAGTAGCATGAGCATGCGAAAGCAACAAAACAGCAGTATGCGGTAAAATTAACAAACTGAGCAAGCCTTTGATCTGAGTAGCATGAGCAGTGAAAGCAACAAAACAGCAGTGTGTGGTAAAGTTAACAAACTGAGCAAACCTTTGATCTGAGTAGCATGAGCAGCGAAAGCAACAAAACAGCAGTATGTGGTAAAGTTAACAAACTGAGCAAGCCTTTGATCTGAGTAGCATGAGCAGTGAAAGCAACAAAACAGCAGTATGAGGTAAAATTAACAAACTGAGCAAGCCTTTGATCTGAGTAGCATGAGCAGCGAAAGCAACAAAACAGCAGTGTGTGGTAAAGTTAACAAACTGAGCAAACCTTTGATCTGAGTAGCATGAGCAGCGAAAGCAACAAAACAGCAGTATGTGGTAAAATTAACAAACTGAGCAAGCCTTTGATCTGAGTAGCATGAGCAGCGAAAGCAACAAAACAGCAGTATGCCGTAAAATTAACAAATTGAGCAAACCTTTGATCTGAGTAGCATGAGCAGCGAAAGCAACAAAACAGCAGTATGCGGTAAAATTAACAAACTGAGCAAGCCTTTGATCTGAGTAGCATGAGCAGCGAAAGCAACAAAACATCAGTATGCGGTAAAATTAACAAACTGAGCAAGCCTTTGATCTGAGTAGCATGAGCAGCGAAAGCAACAAAACAGCAGTATGCAGTAAAATTAACAAATTGAGCAAACCTTTGATCTGAGTAGCATGAGCAGCGAAAGCAACAAAACAGCAGTATGTGGTAAAGTTAACAAACTGAGCAAGCCTTTGATCTGAGTAGCATGAGCAGTGAAAGCAACAAAACAGCAGTGTGTGGTAAAGTTAACAAACTGAGCAAACCTTTGATCTGAGTAGCATGAGCAGCGAAAGCAACAAAACAGCAGTATGCAGTAAAATTAACAAATTGAGCAAACCTTTGATCTGAGTAGCATGAGCAGCGAAAGCAACAAAACAGCAGTATGCGGTAAAATTAACAAACTGAGCAAGCCTTTGATCTGAGTAGCATGAGCAGCGAAAGCAACAAAACAGCAGTATGCGGTAAAATTAACAAACTGAGCAAGCCTTTGATCTGAGTAGCATGAGCAGCGAAAGCAACAAAACAGCAGTATGCAGTAAAATTAACAAATTGAGCAAACCTTTGATCTGAGTAGCATGAGCAGCGAAAGCAACAAAACAGCAGTATGTGGTAAAATTAACAAACTGAGCAAACCTTTGATCTGAGTAGCATGAGCATGCAAAAGCAACAAAACAGTAGTATGTCAAAATGTGAGATTGTCTATCAATGACAATGGGAGATGGGTTCAATATATGTAATGGGATAAGCAACCAAAGTCCCTGTCTGAGTGTGTCAATGCAGCTAAAAGAGAAATACATCGGATAGTGATGTTCTTGTCCACCTAATTTACTTTTTAACATGTAAACATCATTCTAGTTTGCCATAGGAAAAAGGAATACAATAAAATATAGTGAAAATGGGTAAAGCATATGTAATGAGATATACAGCCAAAATCCTTATTTTGAGTATGTCAGTACAAATAATTATACTGGTACACAATTCTAAAAGAGAAACACATCGAAATACTGTGGATGCATAGCTATACCCGCTGACAAATCTCACATATTGACATACTGCTGTTTTGTTGCTTTCGTATCGTCATGCTACTTAGATCAAAGGTTTGCTCAATTTGTTAAATTTTATTATTCTATCATTGTACCATTTTACATTCTCAACCCCTGCCTACCAGATAATTTTACTCCACCATTGGTTCTTAAATCTGTACCATGTTGCATTCTTGGCCACTGCCTACCAGCTCTGTATGGCTCTGCTCAGCTCTGTATGGCTTTGCTCACTGTGCTGGATTCCTCGTCTTATGAAGTGTGCATAAGAGCACACGAAAACTTGCGTTCCCAATAAAACTTGGTTGGTCTTAAAGGTGCCACTTGACTCCTGCTTTGTTCAACTGCTTCAGACCAACACAGCTGCCCGCTTGGATCCCTCTCAGCCCCATCCGCCTTACAGGGTGTCTGTTGTGGGGGGAGAAGATAGAGGAGATTGTAAGCCGCTCTGAGTCTCTGATTCAGGGAGAAGGACGGGGTATAAATCTGCAGTCGTCGTCTTCTTCTTTTTCTTCTTCTTCTTCTTCTGAGCCAGTTCTGAGCCAGTTTGGCGTAGTGGTTAAGTGTGTGGACTCTTATCTGGGAGAACCGGGTTTAATTCCCCACTCCTCCACTTGTAGCTACTGGAATGGCCTTGGGTCAGCCATAGCTCTGGCAGAGGTTGTCCCTGAAAAGGCAGCTTCTGTCAGAGCCCTCTCAGCCCCTTCTGCCTCACAGGGTGTCTGTTGTGGGGGGAGAAGATATGGGAGATTGTAAGCCACTCTGAGTCTCTGATTCAGGGAGAAGGGCGGGGTATAAATCTGCAATTCTTCTATTCTTCTAACTAATTCTGGAGGAGAGGATCAGCAAAGAGGGCACGTACCTGTAAGCCCGGCATGTCATTTTACAACCTGTCGAAATGCAAGAGAAATGGATGGGCCTGCTCGTGCCGCATGTGTGTCTGACAGAGAAAGATTCACCGGAGCATCTTGCAGAACAAAGTGACAGGGGAAATCAGACGGTAGGTGACAAGAGGCGGAAAGGGAGGATGATAAATTCAACCCATGCGGAGCCAGCTTCTGGGGAAAGCTGCAGCTAGGGCCGGAGAGCGCTAGCCGCCCTCGTGGAGAGGCCAGGGGCAAAGATCCACCTACTCCGCTCCCAGGGCCAAGGGGATAACGGGAGTTTATTTTATTCATAGAATCCTAGGGTTGAAAGGGACCTCCAGGGTCATCTAGTCCACCCCCCGGCACAATGCAGGGAACTCACAAATGTGTTGCTGTTCAGTTGCACAGTCGCGTCCAGCTTTTTGTGACCTGGTGGACCAAGTCACACGCCAGGCCCGCCTGTCTTCCAGCATCCTCTGCAGTCTGCTCAAATTTGTGTTAGTAACATCAACTCACAAATACGTCCTTCTACATTCACAGGATCTTCGTTGCTGTCGGAAGGCCGCCTAGCCTCTGTCGAAAAACCTCCAAGGAAGGAAAGTCCATTCGTTTTGTTCATTATTCACCTTTCTCCCCCGTGGAGCTCCGAAGTGGCTTAAATGGTTCGCCTCTCCTCCGTTTTGTCCTCGCAGCAACCCCGTGAGGAAGGCTGGGCTGAGAGAGTGCGGGACTGGCCCGGCGTCACCCAGCGAGCTTCCATGGCCCGGGCAGGGGTTCAAACCTGGATCTGCCAGTTCCTAGCCTGACACTCTTGACCATCACACCATATTGGAGGTTGGAAATAATACCATTTCACAGCGGCAGAGATCTGTAGCTTCCCAGGGCTTTGGATACTGAATTCAGACTTTGGAAGCAACATGGCTTGAACTGGAGCCAGCCGTATCTGCTCAGGTCTCTGCCGTCTAGCGCAAAGTGATTTCACGTCTTCCTTCCTCCTACTCCCTGCTATAACTTGGTCTCCATTCCCTCCTCCTCCTAGAGAGCCAGTTTGGTGTAGCGGTGAAGTGTGAGCGGACTCTTATCTGGGAGAACCGGGTTTGATTCTCCACTCCTCCACTTGCAGCTGCTGGAATGGCCTTGGGTCAGCGAGAGCTCTCGCAGAGTTGTCCTTGAAGGGGGGCAGCTTCTGTCAGAGCTCTCTCAGCGCCACCCACCTCACAGGGTGTCTGTTGTAAGGGGGAGAAGATATAGGAGATTGTAAGCCACTCTGAGTCTCTGATTCAAAAAGAAGGAAAGGTCCCCTGTGCAAGCACCAGTCGTTTCCGACTCTGGGGTTACGTTGCTTTCACAACGTTTTCACGGCAGACTTTTTACGGGGTGGTTTGCCATTGCCTTCCCCTGTCTTTTACACTTCCCCCCCAGCAAGCTGGGTACTCATTTGACCGACCTTGGAAGGATGGAAGGCTGAGTCAACCTTGGGCTGGCTACCTGAATCCAGCTTCCGCCAGAATCGAACTCAGGTCGTGAGCAGAGAGCTCAGACCACAGTGCTGCAGTACTGCTGCTTTACCACTCTGCGCCACGGGGCCGCTTCAAAGAGAAGGGCAGGGTATAAATCTGCAGTCTTCTTCTTAGAACCTCCACATTCAAGAGCAGTGAATCTATGAATCGCACTCCCATAGGGGAAGCCACTGGGTAAGTTTCCTGGCAAGACAGTTCAAAGGCTTGTGTTACTACAGGAAAGACAGATCCAGCCCCTTTTGGGCCGGGACAGCTGTATGGGGAACCTGAGGGTGGGTGGTCAATAGAGTCTCTTTGGGGCGTTGGACTCTCTCACAGAAATGGCCAAGCCACAGCTGATGTTTCCCCTTAACCCAACAAGTGAAACACATGGATCTTTCTCATTTGAAGTTCAACATTCATTTGGAAATAAATGCACAGCCCAAATAACTTCAGGCGGGTTGCTGTGCTGGTCGGAAGCAGCTAGGGTGGCCAAGTCCAATTCAAGAAATATCTGGGGACTTTGGGGGTGGAGCCAAGAGACTTTGGGGGTGGAGCCAGGAACAAGGGTGTGACAAGCATGATTGAACTCCAAAGGGAGCTCTGGCCATCACATTTCAAGGGACCGGATACCTTTTAAATGCCTTCCCTCCATTGGAAACAATGAATAGGGGCACCTTCTTTGGGGGCTCATAGAATTGGACCCCCTGGTCCAATCCTTTTGAAACTTGGAGGGTCTTTTGAGGAGAGGCACTGTTGCAAATCTGGTGCCTCTATCTCAAAAAACAGCCCCCAAAACCCCAGATACCCACAGATCAATTCTCCATTATACCCTATGGCAGGGGTGGCCAACGGTAGCTCTCCAGATGTTTTTTGCTTACAACTCCCATCAGCCTCCGCCATTGGCCATGCTGGCTGGGGCTGATGGGAGTTGCAGGCAAAAAACATCTGGAGAACTACTGTTGGCCACCCCTGCCCAATGGGACTTGGTCTCCATAGGGAATAATGGAGTGCCCAGCTGACATTTCTTTTTCTCCCTCCCCCTGGTTTCTGATGATCCTGAGCGGGCAGAGGGCCTCCAACCTCAAAGACCAACCAAGTTTAATTCCATGTAGAAGCCTCACCTGTGGAAGCACACGCTGAAAGATAACCTGCACACAAAAGCGTATACCTTAAATAAGAACATAGGAACATAAGAGAAGCCATGTTGGATCAGGCCAATGGCCCATCCAGTCCAACACTCTGTGTCACACAGTGGTCAGAAAAACCAAGTGCCATCAAGAGGTCCACCAGTGGGGCTAGAAGCCCTTCCACTGTGCCCCCCACCCCAAACACAAGAATACAGAGCATCGCTGCCCCAGACAGAGAGTTCCAACAATTCTCTGTGGCTAATAGCCACTAATGGACCTCTGCTCCAGATGTTTATCCATTCCCTTCTTGAAGCTGGCTATGCTTGTAGTCGCCACCACCTCCTGTGGCAGTGAATTCCACATGTTAATCACCCTTTGGGTGAATAAATAAAACTTCGTTGGTCTTAAAGGCGCCTCTGTAGCCCAAATAACTGACTGGTTCAGCATGTTAATTCAAGAGCCAGTCACGAACACGGGGAACACTCAAAACAGAATTATTTCTGAAGTTCAGACGCAGTTGGAATCCTTCTGGTTTGTCTTGCTGTCTAGCTTTCAATTCCTGGGAAGAAAAAGCAGTACGGGAAGGGAGAGGGGATACACACACACACACACCTGACAGGTAAACTGTCCAACCAGAACAGTTAACCTTCCTGCTGAACAGGATTGCTATTTCCATGCACAGCGTTTTCCTTTCCTGCCCCTCACTGCGCTGTCAGAACAGTGTTAGAAGGCCTTTCTTATTTTCTTGCAACGCCGTTCCTGGGTTGGCACACGCTGCTTTGCCTTTTTGCTTGCTGGGCAGGGGCAAAGGTTCTGTTTGGACACGCAGGAACCCAGGAGAGCCGCTGCCTGTCGGATGAGGCTGCGGTGTGCCAGGCGGACCAGTAGTTCAAGTCGGCGTAATGCGTCTTGAAAGAACCACACTGCTGTCCATTAAACGTCTTCCAAAGGCAGAAGCCGTACTGACTGCTCCGGTCACTGTCCCAGGGCTGGGACACGACCCAGAGAACCATTCTGAGTGGACGTACCTCTGATGCCACAGCAGCACAGGACTGAAAAATAAAACGGCCAGTATTATAGCGCCCCCGCATACATCTATGGTGCAGCCTTTTGGAATCCTGGGTGCAGTTTGTTAAAAGAACAGACTGCCAATCGCTCTTGCTGAGTCCTCCAAGACTGCAAACACCACAGAGCAAATTAGACAGCTAGGACAATATCAGCACTTCTTTCTGTCTGCTGGGCTTTCACTCACCCTCTCTAATTGGTAGAATGTAATCTCAGGGATTATCACGCGAGTATCAGAAAAACGTCTACTTCTGCTTCATTGACTGTGCAAAAGTCTTTGATTGTGTGGATCACAAAAAACTGTGGCAAGTCCTTAAAGAGATGGGAGTAACAGACCACCTCAGGTCTCCTGAGAAACCTGTATAAGGGTCAAGAAGAAACTGTCAGAACGGGATATGGAACAACTGATTGGTTTAGAATAGGAAAAGGAGTTCGACAAGGATGTATATTGTCACCCTGCTTATTTAATTTATATGCAGAGCACATCATGCGGAATGCTGGCCTAGAAGAAGCACAAGCCGGAATTAAGATTGCCGGGAAAAACATCAACAACTTCAGATATGCAGATGACACCACTCTAATGGCAGAAAGTGAAGAGGACCTAAAGAACCGCTTGTTGAGGGTGAAAGAAGAGAGCACAAAAGTAGGCTTGAAACTCAACATCAAAAAAACTTAGATCATGGCATCCAGCCCCATTACACCTTGGCAAACAGAAGGGAAAAACATAGAAGTAGTGACAGATTTCACATTTCTGGGATCCAAGATCACTGCAGATGGTGACTGAAGCCATGAAATTAAAAGACGTTTGCTCCTTGGGAGGTCAGCTATGGTCAGTATAATAAAAAGTAGAGACATCACCCTGCCAACAAAAGTCCATATAGTCAAAGCGATGGTATTCCCAGTAGTCATGTATGGCTGTGAGAGCTGGACCATAAGGAAGGCCAAGCACAGAAGAATAGATGCTTTTAAGATGTGGTGCTGGAGAAGACTCTGGAGAGTCCCTTGGACTGCAAGAAGATCCAATCAGTCATTCCTAAGGGAAATCAACCCAGACTGTTCCCTGGAAGGTCAGATGCTGAAGCTGGAGCTCAAATCCTTTGGCCACCCAATGAGAAGGGAGCCCTCCCTGGAGAAGACCCTGATGCTGGGAAAGACAGAAGGCCAAAGAAGAAGGGGACGGCAGAAGATGAGATGGCTGGACAGCGTTACTGATGTAACAAGCACAAATTTGAGCAGATTTCGGAGGATGGTGGAAGACAGGAGGGCCTGGCGTGACTTTGTCCATTGGGTCACAAAGAGTTGGACTCGACTGCATGACTGAACAACAAAAACGTCAGCAATGCTTTCCCACTAGGGTTGCCAAGTCCAATTCAAGAAATATCTGGGGACTTTGGGGGTGGAGCCAGGAGACGTTGGGGGTGGAGCCAGAAGGCTTTGGGGGTGGAGCCAGGAGCAAGGTTGTGACAAGCATGATTGAACTTCAAAGGGAGTTCTGGCCATCACATTTCAAGGGACCGCCCACCTGTTAAATGCCTTCCCGCCACTAGAAATAAGAAAGGCTAGGGGCACCTTCTTTGGGGGCTCATAGAACTGGAACCCCTGGTCCAATCTTTTTGAAACTTGGAGGGTGTTTTGAAGAGAGGCACCGGATGCTATGCTGAAAATGTGATGCTGCTATCTCAAAATACAGCCACCCCAGAGCCCCAGATACCCGCAGATCAATTCACCATTATACCCCATGGGAAACAGTCCCCATAGGGAATAATGGAGTGCCCAGCAGACATTTCCCTCCCCTCTGGCTTTCTGATGACCCTGAAGCGGGGGGAGGGCCTCCAAACCAGGGGATCCCCTGCCCCCGGATTGGTAGCCCTATTTCCCACCCTCTACATTGGACAAATAGGCCAGTCACTTCAACAAAGACTCAATGGACATAAAGCCTGATATAAGAAATCACAACAATTTAAAAAAAAAAAACACACACACACACAACAGGGAAACATTTTAACTTTCCAGGACATTCAGTTGCTGACCTAAGAGTAGCAGTTCTCTTACAAAGGAATTTCAAAGAAAGATTACTGAGACAGCTAAGAACATAAGAGAAGCCATGTTGGATCAGGCCAGTGGCCCATCCAGTCCAACACTCTGGGTCACAGAAGTACATAAGAGAAGCCATGTTGGATCAGGCCAGTGGCCCATCCAGTCCAACACTCTGGGTCACACAGTAACCCCCAAATTGCTGAATCGCAACTAATAATGAAGCTCAAGATAGCACATTCACCTGGACTGAATCAAGACTTTGGTTTTCCTGTCTTATTACCCATGAAGAAGAAGAAGACTGCAGATTTCTACCCCGCCCTTCTCTCTGAATCAGAGACTCAGAGCAGCTTACAATTTCCTATATCTTCTCCCCCCACAACAGGCACCCTGTGAGGTGGGTGGGGCTGAGAGAACTCTCACAGCAGCTGCCCTTTCAAGGACAACTCCCGTGAGAGTGATGGCTGTCCCAAGGCCATTCCAGCAGCTGCGAGTGGAGGAGTGGGGAATCAAGCCCGGCTCTCCCGGATAAGAGTCCGCGCACTTCACCATTACGCCAAACATGCTGATTTCTCCATGCCTAACAGGGCTTTTTTTTGAGCAGGAATGCACCAGTTTTGGCTGGCCTGGCACGAGGGGGTGTGGCCTAATATGCAAACGAGCCCTGCTGCTATCCCTCTGCAAAGCACACCTAATCCAATCACGACTGCCGTTGTCATTTTGGCACCTGAAATCAGTCCACTCTGCAAGATATGAGGACAGACGGACTCTCACATCCTAGCTGTATCTGAAGAAGCTGCTTCCGTGCTACAAATTGTGTGATTCTTGAAGGTGCTGCTAGACTCTTGCTCTGATCTCTCGATTGGGCACTGCTACTTGGGCAGCTCGAGGCCTGCACAACGACCGACCGCGGCCCCCTCATTCCAAACCCACCCCTGGAGAGCATCCACAGCTGTCCCTCAGCAGGCAACTGGGCAGCGAGGGCAAATCCAGCGAGGGGTCGTTTTGTAGAAAAATAGGTGGTGGAGCTCATTAGCACAACTCGTTAGCATATGCTGCCCCCACCCCCAGCCAAAAGCAAACTGATGCAAGAAAGGAGAGCCCCGGGCAAGCGAGGCCTGCTCGGGCTGGCTAGAGATCCAGCCAGCCCAAGCAGGCCTCGCTCACCTGGGGCTCTCCTGCCCCCCCCCCGCCAGTCAAAGTGGCAGCAAACCACCCCCAACTAAAATCACATCAGAAGTGGGAAAAGGGTGGTGCGAGCTTCTCCAGGGGTTCATGAGGGCTGCTGGGGGTGTGGCAAAGCCCCTGGTGGCTGGCTGGCTGCCTGCTCTCCTAATACAGGGATTGTTATGCAGCTGCACCTGCTATTCAATGGACAAGGTAGGTGGGGGGGAGGAGGAGGAACCCTCATAAAGGTTCAGGAGCTGCACTCCTGTGAGCTCCTGCTGAATCCGAGGCCTGAGGATTCCCCTTGCGCGACAGTTCCCCTACCCAAAAGGGCCAGATGTGCAAGGTGAGGTGAGCCCCGCCTGATGTTCTACGCCAGACACGCGCAGCGGGAGTTGAGCTGGGAAGCGTTGACTGACGGTTTCCACAGACGAGGCTGGCTAGCTCAGCTCTCCAGGGAGCGGCTCTGATTTCAGCACTCAGCTGTCTCCACCTGGCCTGGCCTTGGAGTTTGAAGGAATAATGCAGCTGATTGGGGGTGGGGGGGGGGTGGAGAGCGGCGATAGCCAAGAGGCCTCTCTGGACGTGGCATCTTTCCCGGAGACGCACTACAGTACAACCCACCCCACCCAAAGAAGAAACCCGGGCCACCATCTCGAAGGAGCAGAGGGTGCGGTTCCCAAAATGTGCCTCATACTGATTCTGGGGTTGTCAAGTCCACTTTAAGAAATATCTGAGGACTTTGGAGGTTTGGCCAGTAAATTCTAAGAGGTTTTGGATTCAGGAGAGGTGCAGTACTGGCCTGGTTAAAATCACGCACGTAAGTCTTCTGAGCTGCAATTGCTGCATAAAGAAGGGCTTGCTCGACATTAAAATTAATTATAAAGAAAATAAGAGCTAATGGCTATCTAAAGAACAGCTCGCTGAATATATTCATAGAGGGCTACTGGCCAGCAAACTCCAGAAGGCTTGAGCATCTGGTTAGATGAACCAGTTCGAACTGGCTCTAGCTCCTATATAAAACATACACACTTAAGTGTCTTGGAGTGAATGAGGGAAAAGACGTGGTAAGAAGAATATGAAGATTGGTTGGTACTAGTGGCTGTTAAACCTGAAAAAAACATAAAAAGGCATTACACTTGAGGAAGTCTACTGATGAAATGGGCCTATATCCGGGCGCTCACAGACTTTTTTTTTGCAATATGGGAATGTCAATATTGGACCTCTGTTACAACGTGAAGTATGCAAAATTTATAATATGAAGTACTAAAATACACGAATGGATATTTAAATTGGACCTTCATTACAACATGGACTGTGCCAAATTTTAAATGTGGAGCATTAAAATATATGAAGATTTTTAAATGGTTATAATAAATTTCGTTATTTATCACAGTCGTCGTTTAACTTCCCTTGTTTGTCCCGTCTGGGGATTGGCAACCCCAACTGATTCTGGGGCTGAACCTCTTCTGCAGTGTTGTGGGAGGCAAAGAAACCGAGACCTGGAAGGGATACCCAAGGCTCATCTAGTCCACCCCCCCCTGCACAGCACAGGGAATTCGCCGTTCCCTCTCTCTTGGTGAAGGCCCCTCAGCAACCTCAGGATTACCGTTTTGGGCGGGGAGGAGGGTCTTGGATCCAAGGCTGAGGAAGGTGGGCTACGAAGGCCCTGCTTGCATTCATGAAGATCATCCCCAGGTGCCCCCGCTCCACCAGCAGCAGATGCCCTGACCATGCTGGTTTTTAAAACAAAATGCACTGATGCAGTCTAGAGACAGTGTGGGGTAGTGCTTAGGGTATCAGACTAGGAAATGGGAGACCCAGGTTTGAATTCTGGGATTTCCAGGTCTCGCCCGGAGGCTGGGATCCCTGCTCTGTAGCCACTGTCTGGAATTACTCAGAATTCTTCCAAGTCCCCCCCCCCCCCTCCCGTCACCTTCCTTGGTGGAACAGAAGGCTGGGCTATGGGAAAGGCAGGCCAGACCCCTTCTACCAAATGATTTTTCTCAGTGTTGTGGGCAGCCAGAGGAGTGTCTAAAACAGGGGTGTTGGACACATTTATTATTTAGGGCCAGACTGAACATAAATGAGACCTTGTCGGGCCCGGCCATGTCGAGCTGGGCTACATGTGTATCTATTTAAGATTCTTCTCAGGGGAAGACCTCAGCTTCTCTGCCCTCTTCTTGGTCATCCAGAGGAACTGGTTGGCCCCTGTGTGAGACAGGAGGCTGGACTAGCTGGACCCTCACTGGTTTGATCCAGCAGGGCTCTTCTGATGTCCTTCTCAGGGGAAGGCCTCAGCCTCTCTGCCCTGCTGTTGGCCCTCCAGAGGAGCAGGCTGGCCACTGTGTGAGACAGGAGGCTGGACCAGATGGACCTTCACTGGTCTGATCCAGCAGGGCTCTTCTGATGCTCTTCTCAGGGGAAGGCCTCAGCCTCTCTGCCCTGTTGTTGGCCCTCCAGAGGAACTGGCTGGCCACCAGGTGAGACAGGAGGCTGGACTAGATGGACCCTCCCTGGTCTGACCCAGCTAGGGTTGCCAAGTCCAATTTAAGAAATATCTGGGGACTTTGGGGGTGGAGCCAGGAGACATTGGGGTGGAGCCAAGATAATGGCTATGATAAGCATAATTGAACTCCAAAGGGAGTTCTGGCCATCACATTTAAAGGGACGGCACATCTTTTCAATTCCTTCCTTCCATAGGAAATAATGAAGGATAGGGGCACCTTCTTTTGGGGCTCACAGAATTGGACCCCCTGGTCCAATCTTTTTGAAACTTGGGGGTTATTTTGGGGAGAGGCACTAGATGCTATACTGAAAATTTGGTGCCTCTACCCCGAACAACAGCCCCCCCCCGAGCCCCAGATACCCGTGGATCAATTCTCCATGATTTTCTAAGGGAATAAATCTCCATAGGGAATAACAGAGTTCCCAGCAGACATTTCCCTCCCCTCCCCCCGCTTTCTGACGACCCTGAAGCGGGGGGAGGGTCTCCAAATGGGGGGATCCCCTGCCCCCTCCTGGGGATTGGCAACCCTAGACCCAGCTGGGCTCTTCTGATGCTCTTCTCAGGGAAAGGCCTCGGCCTCTCTGCCCTTGGCCCTCCAGAGAAACTGGTTGGCCACTGTGTGAGACAGAAGGCTGGACTAGCTGGACTCTCACTGGTCTGATCCACCAGGGCTCTTCTGATGTTCTTCCAAGGAAAGGCCTCAGCCTCTCTGCCCTATTGCTGGCTCTCCAGAGGAACTGGCTGGCCAGTGAGACAGAAGGCTGGAATAGATGGACCCTCCCTGGTCTGATCGATCAGGGCTTATATGTTATGTTAGAGAGCCAGTTTGGTGTAGTGCTTAAGTGCGCGGACTCTTATCTGGGAGCACCGGGTTTGTTTCCCCACTCCTCCACTTGCAGCTGCTGGAATGGCCTTGGGTCAGCCATAGCTCTGGCAGAGGTTGTCCTTGAAAGGGCAGCTGCTGAGAGACCTCTCTGAGCCCCACCCACCTCACAGGGTGTCTGTTGTGGGGGAGGAAGATAAAGGAGATTGTGAGCCACTCTGAGATTTAGAGTCTAGGGCGGGATATAAATCCAATATCATCTTCTTATTATTATTGAGGGATATGGGAGCATAGAAAAGGAGACTTACTTGGTCCCATAGTGCTTCCCATCTCTGCAAATCCGTTTTCATGCCAATGGATACAGGATGGATGCCTCTGTGGGTGAGCTAAGGGCGGAAAGGGGTAGGATCCCAAAAACGCGCATCATCCGCGGTGAAGCTGCTTGGCAGGAGACTCAGGACTGACAAAAGGAAAAGCTTCACAAAAGAATGAAAGGTTCATTGGGGACCCTTCTTCTGGCCCCCAGCTGGGCTGAGAGCAGCCCAAATTTCCAAGGATGCAGAGTTTGGCCACCTGCCTGCCGTCTGGTCGCACTGATAAGGGGAAAAGGCATTTGGAGGGACTTGCAGCCGGCCAGGGAAATGGGGGTAATTAACAGCCCATCTGATGAATAAATGCCAGCTATGCAGATGCTGTGTGTGTGTAAATACGCTAAGGTTGCCAGCCTCCAGGTGGGGCCTGGAGATCTGGCAGAGATCAGCTCCCCTGGAGAAAATGGCCGCTTTAAAGGGTGGACGCTAGGGCCTTGGACTCTGCTGAAGCCCCTCCTTTGCCCAAACCCCGTCCTCTCCCTGACCCACCCCCAAAGTCTCCAGATATTTTCCAACACAGACCTGGCACAACCCTATCTTTAACGGGGAAGGGGGGGAGTGCAGGAAAGGTACTTTTCTCCCTTTCTCACAATACGAGAACTCGTAGGCATTCAATGAAATTGCTGAGCAATTGGGTTAGAGCCGATAAAAGGAAGTCCTTCTTCACCCAAAGGGTGACTAACACATGGAATTCACTGCCACAGGAGGTGGCAGAGGCTATAAGAATAGCCAGCTTCAAGAGGGGATTGGATAAATGTATGGAGCAGAGGTCCCTCAGTGGCTATGAGCCACAGTGTATTGTTGGAACTCTTTGTCTGGGGAAGGGATGCTCTGTATTCTTGGTGCTTGTGGGGGCAACAGTGGGAGAGCTTCTCGTGTCCTGGCCCCACTGATGGACCTCCTGATGGCACCTGGCATTTTGGCCACTGTGTGACACAGAGTGTTGGACTGAATGGGCCATTGGCCTGATCCAACACGGCTTCTCTTATGTCTGGGGCAGTGATGCTCTGTATACTTGGCGGCAGAGGGGGCACAGTGGGAGGGCTTCTAGTGTCCTGGCCCCACTGATGGACCTCCTGATGGCACCTGGCATTTTGGCCACTGTGTGACACAGAGTGTTGGACTGGATGGGCCATTGGCCTGATCCAACAGGGCTTCTCTTATGTCTGGGGCAGTGATGCTCTGTATTCTTGGTGCTTGGGGGGGGGCACAGTGGGAGGGCTTCTAGTGTCCTGGTCCCACTGATGTACCTCCTAATGGCACCTGGGTTTTCTGGCCACTGTGTGACACAGAGTGTTGGACTGGATGGGCCATTGGCCTGATCCAACATGGCTTCTCTTATGTTCTTATGATGGAACTCTCTGTCTGGGGCAGGAATGCTCTGTATTCTTGGTGCTTGGGGGGGCAGTGGGAGGGCTTCTAGTGTCCTGGCCTCACTGATGGACCTCCTGATGGCACCTGGGTTTTTTGGCCACTGTGTGACACAGAGTGTTGGACTGGATGGGCCATTGGCCTGATCCAACATGGCTTCTCTTCTGTTCTTATGATGGAACTCTCTGTCTGGGGCAGGAATGCTCTGTATTCTTGGTGCTTGGGGGGGGCAGTGGGAGGGCTTCTAGTGTCCTGGCCCCACTGATGGACCTCCTGATGGCACCTGGGTTTTCTGGCCACTGTGTGACACAGAGTGTTGGACTGGATGGGCCATTGGCCTGATCCAACATGGCTTCTCTTATGTTCTTATGATGGAACTCTCTGTCTGGGGCAGGAATGCTCTGTATTCTTGGTGCTTGGGGGGGCAGTGGGAGGGCTTCTAGTGTCCTGGCCCCACTGATGGACCTCCTGATGGCACCTGGGTTTTTTGGCCACTGTGTGACACAGAGTGTTGGACTGGATGGGCCATTGGCCTGATCCAACATGGCTTCTCTTCTGTTCTTATGTAAAGATGTCTTGAATGGGTTTGTGTATTGGGGAGAAAGAAGAACTGCACCCCCGCCCCCCCTCACCCAGAGAAAGAACTCAGATGAGGACATGGTTCCCATTTCACAGATAGCAAACTGAGGGTCGAAGAAGATGGCTTCTCAACACCCACATGGAAGTGAACAAAGACTAAAGTTTTTCCCACCCTCCTATGACTCATTCACATTCCCTTCCTGCTGTTGAAAACGCCCTCACCACAGCCAGTCTCATCTGTCCTGTCCCCCAAGTCTAGCTTTGGTTGTCCTTCATTCTCTTCTTTTTGAAACCTCAAGCTTCTAATCCTCCTTGTTTCCACGCCTCCTGTCTTTAAATGTGTCTTCTTGTTCTTGTCGTCTTGTCATTTCCCGTTCTCCCAGAGATCTCAAAAGGGCAGTATCAACCGCCGTCCATTGGATTGCTAGAGATGCCAATCAGTTGCTATGATTCTATTTTTAAACAGAGGCTGGATGGCCACCTGACAGCAATGAAGATCCTGTGAATTTAGGGGGAGGTGTTTGTGAGTTTCCTGCATTGTGCAGGGGGTTGGACTACATGACCCTAGAGGTCCCTTCCAACTCTATGATTCTAGGTGGTATCTGGAGATCTCCTGGAATTACAACTGATATCCAAGCAACAGAGAAAACGACTGCTATGGAAGGCGGATTCTATGGCTTTACCCCCAAAACTCCAACCTCCTCAGGGTCCACACACCCAAGTCTCCCGATTTCCAGAGCTGGAACTGTCAACCCTATAGCTCATCCAGTACCAGAAAGACTTCAACCCTAGGAGGACATTGCTTAGAAGAAGTCAAGATTCTGTGCCTAGGAAAGAGAGGGAGAGGGCAATCCCCAATCCAAAGCATTTTTCGATCCTTGCGTGTTTCATCCTAGAGTTGGGTCTAGTTGTACTTACCAAGAACTGTCCCCCTGCCCCCCCCCCCCCCTCTAATCACCACTTGGGCTTCACTGGGTACAGAGAGGAAAAGATCCGCATGAGACAGCATTGCCGGCTATGTGCTTCCTGATTGGTTGGGACTGAAGCATCTGTATACCCAGGGATTTTTGTTTTTTTAGCAGGAACGTTGTTGTTCAGTCGCGCAGTCAAGTCCGACTCTTTGAGACCCCATGAACAAAGTCATGCCAGGCCCTCCTGTCTTCCACCATCCTCCGAAGTCTGCTCAAATTTGTGTTTGTTACATCAGTAACGCTGTCCAGCCGTCTCATCTTTTGCCGTCCCCTTCTTCTTTTGTCTTCTGCCTTTCCCAGCATCAGGATCTTCTCCAGGGAGTGCTCCCTTCTCATTTGGTGGCCAAAGGATTTGAGCTTCAGCTTCAGCATCTGACCTTCCAGGGAACAGTCTGGGTTGAGCTCTCTTAGGACTGACTGATTTGATCTTCTTGCAGTCCAAGGGACTCTCAAGATTCTTCTCCAGCACTATAACTCGAAAGCATCTATTCTTCTGTGCTTGGCCTTCCTTATGGTCCAGCTCTCACAGCCATACGTTACTACTGGGAATACCATTGCTTTGACTATGCGGACTTTTGTTGGCAGGGTGATGTCTGCTTTTTATTCTACTGCCCAGGTTCGCCATAGCTATCCTCCTAAGGATCAAATGTCTTTTAATTTCATGGCTACAGTCACCATCTGCAGTGATCTTGGATCCCAGAAATGTGAAGTCTGTCACTACTTCCATGTCTTCCCCTTCTATTTGCCAAGGTGTGATGGGACACCTTTGCATAATAGGCCACACCCCTCTTATGGAGCCAATCCTCCTGGAGCTTACAGTAGGCCCTGCACTAAGGGCCCTGTCTTGCAGGATTGGCTTCATAAGAGGGATGTGGCCTATTATGCAAAGGAGTTCCTGCTACAAGAAAAAGTTCTGCATATAGCAACATTTTTCGCATACAACCTCTGTGGGACCTGGGGATCCCCTGGAATTACATCTCCAGCCTACAGGGCTCAGTTCTCCTGGAGAAAATGGATGCTTTGAAAGGTGGACTCTCTGGCATTGTGCCCCTTTGAGCTCTCTGTCCCCCCCAGGCTCCACCCCCAAAGCTCCAGGAGATCTCCAACCTGGATCTGGCAACCTCACCCCACCATCCCCTATTTGTGGGCGGGGGGGGGGCGGGACTTGGTAGGGTTGTACCATAGAGCTTCCCCTCCCAAATGGATAGAGCATCTGGGGAAGCCATAGAGTTTTCCCGGAAACGTGTAGAGCAGCCTGCATGGGCGCTGCCATTTTGATGACGTCACTTCCTGGTGACGTCATCATGCCAACTATGTAGGGGGAGGTTCCCCCTTCCGGCCCAATGTGGATTGGTGGGTTGGAAACATTACAAAAAAGGGTTTGCTCATGAACATTCGGTGTAGTCCTAATTGGAAACTCCTTTGGGCAGAGACCCTGTTAATGTAGCATCTAGTACACCTCAGACATTAAGTGACGAAGGGAAGCCGGCAGTTGGTAAAGCAGTTGGAATTAAAGGGCTTCTCAATTGCAAAATGATTGTGCAAAAGAGTTGGAACTTTTAATTGCTTTAATCTGCCATTTTTTAAATCCTGCATTGTGCAGGGGGTTGGACTAGATGACCCTAGAGGTCCCTTCCAACTCTATAATTCTAGGATTGATTATTTGATTCTATGATAATGTAAATGTTAGTTGATTCATCACCAAGAAGCCATTTTTTACGAGGACCTCTGTGTTTGGAGGGCTACTTTGATTCTGGTATGTTACTGTAAAAGGGAATAAAGCAATTTCAGGAATCAGTTTTCCTTTCAACATGGAGTGGAATTTTTTTTCGCTGTTCAAATTGTAAGCTATCTCCGTTCCCTTCAACATCTCCCCACCCCACCCCTTTTTTTTTTAAAAAAAAAATAAGAACACCTCTGTTGAGGTTCTGCTAACATGCAAATTGATTTGAATCAATCAGTCACTTAAAAGGTGGATGATTAATCCATGCAAAGCGGCTTGATTGATTGACAGCCTTAATGAATACTAATCAAATTAACATCACTTCGCCTTTTGAAGGGTCCGTCCGACAGCACTCTGAATGCCTGCCACTTTTGAAAGCCCAGCTGAAACCAGCAATGGAATGTATAAATCTTGATAAATAAATCAATTGAAATAAAATGAAATAATGGAGCCCCCAGATACAACGCAGGCACAGAATGGAGGGGGGGGGGGTTCCGCTGAGGAAGTGATGTTCTGCATTCTTGGTGAACATAAGAGAAGCCATGTTAGATCAGGCCAATATATACACACACACACATACACACACACACACACACACTGTGGCTAATAGCCACTGATGGACCTCTGCTCCATATTTTTATCTAACCCCCTCTTGAAGGTGGCTATGCTTGTGGCCGCCACCACCTCCTGTGGCAGTGAATTCCACATGTTAATCACCCTTTGGGTGAAGAAGTACTTCCTTTTATCAGTTTTAACCTGTCTGCTCAGCAATTTCATCGAATGCCCAAGAGTTCTTGTATTGTGAGAAAGGGAGAAAAGTACTCTACTTTCTACTTCTCTACTTTCTCTACTTTGGGGGGTGGGCAACAGTGTGAGGACTTCTAGTGTCCTGGCCCACTGGTGGATTTCCTGATGGTGTCTGGGTTTTTTTGATCACTGTGTGACACAGAATGAGAGACTGGATGGGCCATTGGCCTGATCCAGCATGGCTTCTCTTACATCCTTATGTCTGGAGCAGGGATGCTCTGTATTCTTGGTGCTTGGGGGGGGGGCAGTGGGAGGGCTTCTAGTGTCCTGGCCCCACTGGTGGATCTCCTGATGGCACTTGGGTTTTTGGCCACTGTATGGCACAGAGTGTTGGACTGGATGGGCCATTGGCCTGATCCAACATGGCTTCTTTTATGTTCTTATGTCTGGGGCAGTGATGTTCTGTATTCTTGATGTTTGGGGGGGGGCACAGTGGGAGGGCTTCTAGTGTCTTGGCCCTACTGATGGACCTCCTGATGGCACCTGGGTTTTTTGGCCACTGTGCGGCACAGAGTGTTGGGCTGGATGCGCCATTGGGCTGATCCAACATGGCTTCTCTTACATTCTTATGTGTGGGGCAGTGATGCTCTGTATTCTTGGTGCTTTTTTGGGGGGGGGGCACGGTGGGTGGGCTTCTGGGGTCCTGGCCCCATGATGGACCTCCTGATGGCACCTGGTGTTTTTGGTCACTGTGTGGCGCAGAGTGTTGGACTGGATGGGCCATTGGGCTGATCCGACATGGCTTCTCTTATGTTCTTATGCTTCTAGTTGCTTCTCTCCAAGTTCGATAATTCCACTCCAGGGCTTCCTGAATTCCACCCTCCTCCCATTTTAGCTCTGCTACCCGGTACCACCCATTAGGAAAAACATCAGCCAGATCCAACTGTAGTTCACACACAAAAGATTTAATCACCTCCTGAAAGCGGGCCGTACCCTGTTATGGAAGAGGAGGGAGTGGGCTGGGCTGGACTCGGAGAGGAAGGGATGGGACCGAGGGTGGGGTGGGTGTAGGTGGGTGGGTGTTAATGTGTGGGCACGGCAGGCACAGGTTTTTAATGTAAAAACTTGTGGTCAACACTCAAACATTGGGAGGGGGGAACTGACCTTTTATAAAGTCATGATTTGTGTAGGAAACAGGCATGGAATCGTATGTATGGGTTTTTAGGGCCAGGTTTTTCTTTTGGGGGGGCGCAGGGGGGGGTTGGGCAGGGGGAGGGTACAAAGGAGTGGAGAAGGACACAGTTGTTGCAGCCTGGCTGGTTTGCGGGGGCGGGTGGGGGGACAGAACTAGGGGGGGGAGGTGAGTCTATTCCAAAGGATTCGAGGACTGGATTGGGGGAGGGGCAGCGATGTGAAGGGCAGGGCAGCAGAAATGGGGAGGGGGTCTTAGATTTCCGTGGGTGGGAAAACAGGATCAGGGACAAGCAGCGCAAGGGGAAGTTAAGGGGGGGGTGTCCATGGGGGTGGGGGTCAAATGACTTCTCCAACTCCAATAATGAACACACCGAACACAGAAATTTTTATCTAGACCAGCCAGATACAATAAATAGAGTAACTGAACCGTCTCGCTGGGTCCCAGGATGGGGGTGTAGGATGGGACCCCCCCCCCTTTGGTCCCATCACCCCAACTCCGACCGGGCATTTTTTGTTTTGTTTCTTTGCTCGGTTCTCTCCTGAAATAACTCCGCACGCGTCTCCTTTTTTTTATTGGAACAGTTATTAATGCATAAAGAGGAAAAGAAAAAAAGGATCTTTGTTTAATTTCGTGTCATCTGTGCATATGTGTCTCTTCCTTGGCCTCCCCGCCCTCGAGCCCCCACCCCAAGCAGCACAACCCCAGCACCTCTTGGCACTGCGTTGCCACCGCAACCACTTCCGTCCTCCCTTCTCCCCCCCCCTCCCACTGGAACCCCAGTTGCTTCTTTCTTTCCAAAAAAAGTCCCAGTTCTGTCCTGTCCCTCTCGGTCTCTCATTTTGTGTGGCTTGCCTAAGGCACCGCTGCAGAAAATCCTGGAAACAAGCGGTATTTTGGAAAGAGATCAGGGGACCTGCCGGATCCACCCCCGTCCTCTCAAGCAAGTTGGCTTGCTCCCCCTACCCCCACATTCTTGCCATCCTTCTAGCCCCCCCCCTCTTTGTTCTGCCCCAAACTGGTTGTGCATCCGGCAGTTCGGTTGCCGTCCCGTCCCACCCTCCCTTCCTCCCTCCCTCCCAGCCCCACATTTCACACTGTGCTTTCCAGCATCCATTCCGTGCTGCTAAAAATGACGCGCCTCTGACTGAGGGGACACTCTTCTGAGTTCAACTGGGAGGTGGACAAGTGTCTTTTTGTCCGCGCTCGACGGGGATAGCTGTGACTCTGGAAGAGAGAGTAATCCCCGTCGAAGGAGTGACGGTGGTGGTGAGTCCTGGACAGCTCGCGGGGGAAGACCCCCGGGCCGCTGCCGCTCAACTTGGCACGGAGCTGGGCCCCCGCGCCAGTGTCCTTGAGGAGGCACAAGGAAACCGAAGAACCGCTCATGCTGTTTTCTGTTTGTCCTTCCTCGGAAGTCAAGATGGCCACCGTCTGTAGGTCAGAAGCCTTCTTGGTGGCTCTCTTCTCCAGTTCCGCCAAGGCAACGTCTTGACTGTTACCGGCATCTTCCTTGATCTCTCCGGCAAGCACGGTTGTCTCCTTGGAGCTGACCTCTTGGAGGATTTCATATTTGTCCTCCCCGGCCTTGGAGGCTGAAAGGGGCAAAGGGGTGGCGGCGGCGGGCTGGTTCCCGTTGGTCTGCGAGTAGACGTTGCTGACTTTGGCTTTCTTGTGCTCGTCCTGGCCGCTGTAGACCTTGTAGCGGATCATGAGGATGATGATGAAGACCAGCACGGAGGCCACGATGATGCCCCCGATGATGATGATCATGGTCCCCCCCAGGAACTGGGTGTGGAGGGAGTGGCACTGGGTGCTCTCCCCCTCGGTGGTGAACTGGACGCAGCCCACCACCCGGGTGGCCGTGAGAGACGTCACCCCGTCGTCATAAACGGCCAGGACGCACAGATCGTAGTCTCTACCTGCCGCGAGGTCGTTGACCAGAAAAGTCTTGCTTGACGAGGGTATCATCCTAGCAAACGAGACACACATGAACATGCATGAAGCTGCCTGATATGTATGCAGTAGATACAACGAAGGGGAGTTGTGCACTAATGGCGGGCTGGTTCCCGTTGGTAACCCAGCAAAGCCCTAAGGCAAACAACCCACAAAAAAGCTGCACAGTGTTGCATGCACTTATTGACACATGATGTCATTATCACAAACACTTGAAATTTATTGACATGGCGACTCACTAGCTACCTTCAATTGAGCACCGTATATGGAGCCTAAGCTTCCAATGTTTCGAAAAGCTCAATGAAGACGTATAAAGTCCTTCAGCTTCTCCACGTGGAGTGTGTGTTGTTTCCACAAAGTCCACAAGAAGTCCCGAGTCCGGCTTTGGACGTACCAGCGCAACGGTACACCGGTAGGTATCTGTTTCTCAAAAGCTTCGTCAGGCGCATACATACTACAGGGACTGATAAACCAGATATCTCGATCGTACAACTTGCAAAGAGTCAGTCATCAATGGCTGGCATTCCTTGATGCTCAGATACCTACCGGTGTACTGTTGCGCTGGTGCGTCCAAAGCAGGACTCAGGACTTCTTGTGGACTTCGTGGAAACAACACACACTCCACTTGAAGAAGCTGAAGAACTTTATACATTGGAAGCATATACGGTGCTCAATTGAAGGTGGCTAGTGAGTCGTCATATGTCAATACATTTCTAGTTTTTGTAATAATGATATCATGTGTCAATAAGTGCATGTGCAGCTTTTTTGTGGGTTGATATGAATTCAGACCATCAGTCCTTCGTAGAGGTGGAATTCTAGCGGGAGCTTCTTTGCATATTAGGCCACACACCCCTGATGTAGCCAATCCTCCAAGAGCTTACAAAAAAAAAGCCTTGTAAGCTCTTGGAGGATTGGTTGCATCAGGAGGGTGTGGCCTAATATGCAAAGAAGCTCCCGCTAGAATTCCACCCCAGTTCTTTGAGGTCAGTATTATCTACTCAGACTGGCAGCCGCTCTCCAGGTCTTAGGCAGAGGCCTTCCACATCACCTGCTGCCTGGTCCCATTAACTGGAGATGCTGGGAATTGAACCTGGGACCTTCTGTGTGCAAAGCAGATATGCTGCCACTGAGCCACAGTCCCTCCTCTTAAAGCTTACATTTGACTTATACTGAATCAGACCCTCAGTCCACCAGGGGCAGTATTGTCTGCTCGGACTGGCAGCCGCTCTCCAGGGTCTCAGGCTGAGGTCTTTCACATCACCCACTACCTGGTCTTTTTCAACTGGAGATGGTGGGGATTGAACCTGGGACCTTCTGCCTGCCAAGCAGAGGCTCTACCACTGAGCCATGGCCCCTCCCCAATTAAACTGCAATTAAATTTGGTTGTTGGTTTGAAACCCATGGTAGGTCACTGGGCTTCTTGCCTTCTTGCAGGCAGGGTGGGGTCATGGGCGAACAAGAGGTCTTACTGTCGTATGCAAACAGCCGACCAGGATGAATTAAATTCTCTAAGAATTAATCTGTTCATTTAGCCTCAGTGATCTCCAGAATCCATCCGATAAGGGGTATCTTGCAACCTTTAATTTCTGATAGTACAGATGAAATTAATTCCGAGTTCTATTCTTTGAACTAAGGACTGGCTAGCCAGACAGAAAAACCTTCACAGACTTTTCTTTTATTAAAAAAAAGAAAGAAATAATCCTCTTTATGAGGCAAGACATTAGGAAATGCAAGCAAGACAAGATTAACCCTTTATTAGCTGCAGAAACAAGGGTCAGATCAGAACTCCTAACTTTTCTCAACCATATCAACATAAGTAAAATTTAAAACAAATCAGCTTACAGGTTATTGTCTTATGTCACGTTTAGGGTTTTTTCTATAAAACCAAGTCACTCTCTCACACAGAGAGAAATCTCACCTAACCTCTCCCGAGAGTTCCACCCGGAGAAAACTGGTTTGCTTATCACATCGCTGCATTTTTAATAGAAAAACAACACCCTTCTCTTATGCTAAATCTCTCCTTACTTAAACATGTGATTATCATCTAGATAAATGATCGGTTCTTATCTATTGATGAGATAATCAAACGGGGGGAATCTAAGAGTACATCTGATAAGCGTTCAGTATCTTTTCTACAGCAAGATGAGACTGCCAGTCATAATCTCTAGGCAAAGGCAGTAAAGCTAATATTTCTGTAACTGTTGTAATTCGTAGTCATAATTGGAGTTCATCAAGAGTTGAATCTGACATGAGATCACACTACAGGAAAATGATCATATAATCAAAATATTGCTGCAATGGAATGGATTTCATGCAGGGAGTCTTTTTTGGCAAAGAACATTTCCCCTGGAAGCAAAAGTTGGCACTGAGCAGTAGGGGTGTTCAAAAAAGAGAAGGTCAAATCCAGATTTGGAATTATTCAAGGGCAAGATATTCAGGAGGGCCGAATATCCCTGAATACCTCATTCAGCTATTCCCGAATATATGGGAGATATTCAGCTATTCCCAGATATACAGCCCCATTATACCCTATGGGCCATTGAAGTCAATGGCAAAACAGGGCATAATAAATTACGGCTGAAGGGGAGGAGGTTCGAGGTAGAGGTCCCCAAATAGTAGGGTAGCTGCAGGAACCTCTCCCCAACAGAATTCCAAAGTTTCAAAAACATTGGACCACGGGGTCCAATTCTAGGGGCACCCAAGGGAGGGTGCCCCCATCTCACCATTATTCCCTATGGGCTATTGGAGTCACTTGCAAAAGAGGATATAATGACTGGCAGTTGGGGAGCAGAGGGTTTGAGGAAGAGGCCCCAAAATTACAGGTCAGCTGCAGGGACATCTGCCCCACAGAACTCCCAAGTTTCAAAAAGATTGGACCAGGGGATCCAATTCTAGGGGCACCCAAATTTGGCCCTTTTCCCCTATGGTGGGAAAAATGCAACCAGTCACTTCCCCCACTTTAATTAGCGCGGGAAAAGTGGCTGTGAGGGCAAGGGGTTTGAGGGAGAGGCACCAAATTTGCAGGGCTGCTTCAGGTGCCTCTCCCCCACAGAACTCCAAAGTTCCAACAGGATTGGAACAAGGGGCTCAGGTCTAGGGGCACCCAAAATTGGCCCTTTCCCCCAAATGGTGGGAAAAGCCATTAGTCACTGTCTGTTCTCTAAGTGGAGAAAATGACTCTGGTGAGGAGGGGGGGTTGAGGGAGAAGCACCAAATTGGGGGGGGGGGCTGCTTTGGGTGCCTCTCCCCACTAGAATCCCCATGCTCCAGAAAGATTGAATCACAGGTTCCTATTCTAGGGGCACTCAAAGAGGGTCATTGTTCCCTATGGTGGGAAAAACTACCGCAGGCAGATTCTTCTAGAGAAGTCCCGAAAGTGAAAAGTCAACTGTGATGAGGGTGCTTGCTTGCAAGGAGCATAACAGAGCTATGTGCCCAGCAGAACAAAGGCCACTGTGGCAGAGGCAGTGCAATACATAGGACCTTAGTTCGAATTAGAAAATCTCTTTGATTCACAAACTGGGGTGGGGGCTTTATGCAGGGACTGCAGCACAGAACCAGTGCATTGAATGCTCTAGTGCCAAGCAGCATAGATGGGGCATGCACAGCCCTACAGAACAAACACCTGCGGGCAATCCTTTAATGCTGACCCAGCCTCATGACAGCTATAGAACTTTCCCAGCAGAACAAGGTCAATCCTTTAAGGTCAGCCCTCTACCTCAAATCCCTCCCCTACAGCTGCAATTCATTATACCCTATTTTGCCATTGACTTAAATGGCCCATAGGGTATAATGGGGCTGTATATTTGGGAATAGCCGAATCCGGCATTCAGGAATATTCGGCCCTCCTGAATATCTTGCCCCCAAATAATTCCGAATCCAGATTTTACTGGATTTTTTTTGCACATCAGTAATGCACACCCCTACTGACCACGTCAAAGAGCTGGTTAGTTGTTTGCATCTTTCTTTGGATGTGGTAATTACCAGTCATTGCCGCTTGGGGGCAGCTCTGTAAGAAATCTGCCCCATGGGAAAGAGGCGAGAAGGGACCCTAAACCCAAATAATAAAAACATAAGAGAAGCCATGTTGGATCAGGCCAATGGCCCATCCAGTCCAACACACTGTATCACACAGTGGCCAAAAAAAGCCAGGTGCCATCAGAAAGTCCATCTATAGGGCCAGGACACTAGAAGCCCTCCCACTGTGCCCCCTCCAAGTACCAAGAATACAGAGTATCACTTGCCCCAGACAGAGAGTTCCAATCCTGTCTCTCCGTGATACTGGGGTGAAGTGCAATTCTCAGTCAGAGCCAAGGTGGAGCCCCTTAACCCGTTTAATGCCGCAAGTCATCCCTGGGTATGCACAGAGGGATGATGGAGAAAAGAGTGCTGCTGAGCAAAGCAAAAAGGTCACTCCGAGCATGTGCAGAGTGCCCCTTCTCTCCCTCATTGAGCAAACGATCCCGGTCTCTTCCAAATGCTCGTGGTCACCTAGATGGCAAGCTGGACTCCCTTGAGCAGAATTCTCAACATGTTTTGTGCTCCCCAAAAGCAACATCGGGGCTGTTGGGGCCCCACTGCCCCAGACACAGTACTGGGAAAGAGGAGATTTAATTTTATCCTTGAGGGGAGATGAAGGGGCATCATAAAGGAATCTCAGTTAATTTCCCGCGATTAGAAAAGATTATCTTACACACTTATCTCCTATTTTGACGTATTTATTGCTTCAACCTTTGTTCCTCCTTAATTGGATTCCTACAGCAGATGACCCTGTGCGCTTGGCCTGTTGTTCCTGTTTGGTTTCGAAACGTCTTCATCATGTTATATGCTAATTTGCTGTTCAGCGCTGTCTATAAATTTGGATGTTTTTCTTCCATTTCATTTGAGCTGAAAAAGTGTTTCTTGCACAC
This sequence comes from Heteronotia binoei, assembly GCF_032191835.1. NCBI lineage: Eukaryota > Metazoa > Chordata > Lepidosauria > Squamata > Gekkonidae > Heteronotia > Heteronotia binoei. Next base: position 54,605,270 of record NC_083239.1, on the reverse strand, counting down.
AAACTCCTTGAGTAAAACTTTGTGAGTCTAAAGGCCATCACTGGGCTCCTACTTTATTCTACTGCTTTGGACCAACACAGCTGCCCACCTGGATCTAGTTTTATCCTCTGCGCTGTTTCCCAGATTAAAATCCCCTCCCCCGGCTGCTTTTAGAACCAGTTTGGTGTAGCAGGCCATGTGGCAGATTAGGATCCTGAGTGACCCGTGTCTGGATCCTCATTTCTACTACGGAAGCTCACTAGGGTTGCCAAGTCCAATTCAAGAAATATCTGGGGACTTTGGGGTTGGAGCCAGGAGACTTTGGGGGCGGAGCCAGGAACAAGGGTGTGACAAGCATCATTGAACTCCAAGAGAGTTCTGGCCATCACATTTAAAGGGACAGCACATCTTTTAAAATGTCTTCCTTCCATAGGAAATAATGAAGGATAGGGGCACTTTCTTTTGGGGCTCATAGAATTGGACCCCCTGGTCCAATCGTTTTGAAACTTGGGGGGTACTTTGGGGAGAGACACTATATACTATACAGAAAATTTGGTGCCTCTACTTCAAAATACAGCCCCCCCCCAGAGCCCCCAAAACCTCTGGATCAATTCCCCATTATACCCTATGATCTGCACATAGGGAATAATTAAGTGCTCAGCAGACGTCCGTCCCCCCCCTTTCTGGCAGCTCTGAAGGGAGGGATTGGCCTCTCTACTCACGAGTTGCAGCCAATTTCTTCCAAGTAACACAGACACCCCATCCCAAGAGGAAGCCTTTCCAATTGGAGACTGGAGCCTCCGGAGGGGGAAAGTCACATGGTGGCTTTGGGGGCGGGGCTTTTCCCCGCCGGCCAGCTGACTTGGGGTGGGAAGGAGCCTGGGAAAGCAGAAGAACCCCCGCTGGGACCTGGGGATTGGCAAGCCTACAACTGGGGGGGGGGGCGATAAATATAAATAAATGCATATACTAAATGCATAGTATAAATAAATGCACAGTCAATGCAATGGATGCATAAGGGGAAACGACAGCTTCCTTTCTCATTGTAATGATCAGGGCTTGAATTCAGCAGGAGTTCACAGGAGAACCTCCAGCCAGCGTCTGCATGCAGTGGGGAGTTCTCTCCCTGCTGCACACAGATCCTGGGGCATATGCAAATGAGATATGCTACTGAGCTCCTGCACCTTTTTTCCTACAAAACAACCCCTGGCAATGATCGTTTTCCTAAAGGTAAAAAGGCAGTCCCCTGTGCAAGCACCAGTCGTTTTTGACGCTGGGGTGACATTGCTTTCACAACGTTTTCACGGCAGACTTTTTACGGGGTGGTTTGCCACTGCCTTCCCCAGCCATCTACACTTTCCCGCCCCCCCCCCCCAACAATCTGGGTACTCCTTTTACCGACCTCGGAAGGATGGAAGGCTGAGTCAACCTTGAGCCGGCTACCTGAACCGGGCTTCCTCCGGGATCGAACTCAGGTCGTGAGCAGAGAGCTCGGACTGCAGCACTGCAGCTTTACCACTCTGTGCCACTGGGCTTCCATTATTTTCCTACAGGGTCTTAAAGCATGCTGGGTGGGGATTATTGACCAGTCTCTCTTCTCCTCCCCATCTTCTCCTTCTCCCTCCAAGGCCAAACATTCCCATCCAAGGATTCCAAAGTGATGCTCTGCTTGGCCCCCACTAAAGAAATACGGTGCAAGGCCACAATTCCTGGCTGGGGTGGGGGGAGCCCAAGGCCTGTCTTTACTACCGGCATTCTCAACACCCAGGCCAAGTGTGTGTGTTTTAGTCACAACATTTATACCCTCCGTTTCCCCCCAAAGTGGCTGACGTCCTTCCCCTCTTCTCCATTCTGTCCTAGTCACACCAACCCTGTGAGGTAGGTGAGGCTGAAGGAGGGTGATGGTCCCTAAGGGACCCAGCAATCTTCCATGGCAGAGCAGGTATTTGAACCTGGGGCTCGCACATACTAGCCCAGGGTGCCCAGACTTGCTTAACGTAAGAGCCACACAAAATAAATGTCAGACGTTTTAGAGTCATTAGACAAGGAAGGAAGGGAGGGAGGGAGGAAGGAAGGAAGGAAAATAGATGGGGTGAGGGAAAAGGAAAGGAGAGGTAGAAAGAAAGCAACTTTAACTTTAAATGCCTTCTCCAAACCAGCTGATGGAGTGGTGGGGGCGTCAGGAGCCACACAAAATGTGTGAAAGAGCCACACGTGGCTCCTGAGCCATAATTTGGCCACCCCTGTACTAGCCCATTAGGAGAGGAAAGGTCCCCTGCGCAAGCACCAGTCGTTTCCGACTCTGGGGTGACGCTGCTTTCACAACGTTTTCCTGGCAGACTTTTTACAGGGTGGTTTGCCATTGCCTTCCCCACTCATCTACACTTTCCCCCCAGCAAGCTGGGGACTCATTTGACTGACCTCAGAAGGATGGAAGGCTGAGTCAACCTCGAGCTGGCTACCTGAAAACCCAGCTTCCACCGGGGATCGAACTCAGGTCATGAGCAGAGCTTAGGATTGCAGTATGGCTGCTTTAACACTCTACACCATGGGGCTCTTATTAGCCCAATAACCACTACCCAATTGTTGCTTCTGATTTTTTTAAAAAATTAGAAGTATTTTGTGTATTTGTGTGTGTGTGCTTGCGTGCCTGGAAGCCACTGTGATGTCTGGTGACCCCTAGTAGGGCTAGGACATTTTCCAAAATGGTGGCTTCTTATTGCTTGCCTCTACATCCCAGCCCTGGTATTCCTTGGAGGTCTCCCATCAGAGTAATTGCCAGGGTTGGCCCTGTTTAGCTTCTGAGATCTGAGGAGATTGGGCTTGCCTGGGCTATCCAGTTCATGGCGTTGCGCATGATGTTTTGGGATGGGCGTCTTCTGGCCACCAGGGTGACCAAAGGCAGCCTGATCGGGGGACAGTAACTGGCATTGCCACACGCTCTGCTCCTGGATGGGGCTTCTTCAAGCCCTCTCCCCAAAGAGCGAAAGCGCAGGGGGCTTTTGTGCATAGATTTATTTGGGTCGCTTTGAATCCTGCAGAACTAAAATAAAGAGAAAACAGCCCAATGGCTTCCAGTCAACACAAGTCGTCCGTGAAACAACGTCACCATCGGCAGCGTAGCGTCCAATAAAACATCATGACAGAGCACAGAAATATTACGTTAGGTGTAACAACTAAAAGTAGGGTTGCCAATCCCCAGGTGGGGGCAGGGGATCCCCCGGTTTGGAGGCCCTCCCCCCGCTTCAGGGTCATCAGGAAGCGGGAGGGGGGAGGGAAATGTCTGCCGGGAGATGTATTCCCATAGGAAATTATGGAGAATGGATCTGCGGGTATCTGGGGCTCGGGGGGGGGGGCTGTTGTTTGAGGTAGAGGCATCTGGTGCCTCTCTCCAAAATACCCTCCAAGTTTCAAAAAGATTGGACCAGGGGGTCCAATTCTATGTGCCCCAAAAGAAGGTGCCCCTATCCTTCATTATTTCCTATGGAAGGAAGGCATTTAAAAAGGTGTGTGGTCGCTTTAACTGTTATGCCCAGAACTCACTTTGGAGTTCAATTATGCTTGTCGCAACCTTGTTCCTGGCTCCACCCCCAATGTCTGCTGGCTCCACCCCCAATGTCTGCTGGCTCCACCCCCAATGTCTCCACCCCCAAAGTCCCCAGATATTTCTTGAATTGGACTTGGCAACCCTAACTAAAAGGCAAATAATCACCTGGGGAGTCAACAAGCAAATATGCTAAATGAGGTGGGGAGGGGGAGGATTTGAGGCTAGAATGTGGTTGAGCCGAAAAGTCTCCCCCCCCCCCCCCCGGGGTTGATGCTAGGTCTGTAGGGTTGCCAAGTCCAATTCAAGAAATATCTGGGGACTTTGGGGGTGGAGCCAGGAGACTTTGGGGCTGGAGCCAGGAGACAATGGGGGCAGAGCCAGGAGCAAGGGTGTGATAAGCAGAACGGAGTTCTGGCCATCACATTTAAAGGGACAGCACACCTTTTAAAATGCCTTCCTTCCATAGAAAATAATGAAAGATAGCGGCACCTTCTTTTGGGGCTTGTAGAATTGGACCCCCTGGTCCAATCCTTTTGAAACTTGGGGGGTATTTTGGGGAGAGGCACTAGATGCTATACTGAAAATTTGGCACCTCTACCTAAAAAAACAGCCCCCCCAGAGCCCCTGATACCCGCAGATCAATTCCCCATCATTCCCTATGGGAATTGTTCATGGAGGTGCATAATGGCTGTGGGGGTGGGGCTTCCCCCGCCGGCCAGCTGGCTGGGGGAGGGGGGAAGCCTGTAAAACCGGGGGATCCCCCGCTGGGACCTGGGGATTGGGAAGCCTATAGGTCTGGTTGGTGGCCGGTGAACAGCGGTGGGGAAAGGTGTCCAATATAATCTTCTAGAGAGCCAGTTTGGTGTCGTGGTGAAGTGTGCGGACTCTTATCTGGGAGAACTGGATTTGATTCCCCACTCCTCCACTCACAGCTGCTGGAAAGGCCTTGGGTCAGCCATGGCTCTTGTAGGGAATTATTAGGAAGGGAATTATTAGGAATGCTGGGAATTATTAGGAAGGGAACTGAAAACAAATCAGCCAGTATCATAATGCCCCTGTATAAATCCATGGTGCGGTCTCATTTGGAGTACTGTGTGCAATTCTGGTCACCGCACCTCAAAAAGGATATTATAGCATTGGAAAAAGTCCAGAAAAGGGCAACTGGAATGATTAAAGGGCTGGAACACTTTCCCTATAAAGAAAGTTTAAAACGCTTGGGGCTCTTTAGCTTGGAGAAAGTCGACTGCGGGGTGACATGATAGAGATTTACAAGATTATGCATGGGATGGAGAAAGCAGAGAAGTCCTTTTCTCCCTTTCTCACAATACAAGAACTCGTGGGCATTCAATGAAATTGCTGAGCAGTCAGGTTAAAACGGATAAAAGGAAGTACTTCTTCAGCCAAAGGGTGATTAACATGTGGAACTCATTGCCACAGGAGGTGGTGGCGGCTACAAGCATAGCCAGCTTCAAGAGGGGGTTAAATAAAAATATGGAGCAGAGGTCTATCAGTGGCTATTAGCCACAGTGTGCATGTGTGTGTGTGTGTATATTGGCCACTGTGTGACACTGAATATTGGATTGGATGGGCCATTGGACTGATCCAACATGGCTTCTCTTATATTCTTATGAGCTGTCCTTGAAAGGGCAGCTGTTGTAAGAGCTCTCTCATCCCCGTCTACCTCACAGAGTGTCTGTTGTGGGGGGGGAGAAGATATAGGAGACTGTGACCACTCTGAGACTCTGAGATTCAGCGTATAGGATGGGATACAGATCCAACGTCTCTTTCTTCTTCAGCGTGCCCTGGCTGCATCAGCGTATCCTTGCGCTTCTGTGGAGCTCTCACTGAGCTCCTGTTTATTAGAGAGGCCAGAGGCAATTAGCCGAGACTTTGAGGGCCGAATCGCAAGCAGCTGCATATTCCTGGGTAGTGGTGGGGATTATTTATTTCTTTAAAACATTGATTATCCCCCTTTCTGCTAGGCAGAACTCAAGGTACCCTGCAATATAAATGAAATATGACTAAAATAATAATAAAAAAAACCCCACAGTAAAAACAGCAATTACAAAAGGAGGGGAAGAGCGCCCCCGCCTTGCTCGTTTTTTCTAGACAGGAAGCAGGGCTGCCATGAGGGTTTCCGGCACTCCAGGCCCACCCCTTGCCTGTGGGGAGGCCACATGCAGGGGTAGTGGCGCAGCAAGGGGGGCAGGCTCTGGGCTGCGGGTGAGAGGGGCATGCGCAGTGTGCGCTCAGAGGCACTCAGCGACTGCCCTAAGACAGGGATTGCCAAGGGTAGCTCTCCAGATGTTTTTTTTGCCTACAACTCCCATCAGCCCCAGCCAGCATGGCCAATGGCTGGGGCTGATGGGAGTTGTAGGCAAAAAACATCTGGAGAGCTACTGTTGGCCACCCCTGCCCTAAGACTAGGGTTGCCAAGTCCAATTCAAGAAACATCTGGAGACTTTGGGGGTGGAGCCAGGAGCAAGGGTGTGACAAGCATCGTTGGACTCCAAAGGGAGTTCTAGCCATCACATTTAAAGGGACCGCACACTTTTTAAATGCCTTCCCTCCATTGGAAATACTGAAATATAGATTATAGTTAAAAATGAGACTATGGGAATATATATTTCTTCAATCTTATTTTCGTGATAAGGACTGAGGACTAAAGGATTATAATGAAGATGGATGACAATCATAGTAAATGGTTTTTTCCTTATTTTTATTTTACTATAGTTATAAGGTTTTTTTATGAAGAGTCTTAAAATGTTAAAACTACCTTTTTTTCCTTTTTAGTATTTTAAGTAAAATGCACCGGTGGTGGTCACGAAAAGGGGGGGGGGGGAGGGAGGTGGAAAACGTGATGTGATGTACTGGTACTAAATTTTTAATAATTGTTGAATATCAATATAATATGTTGCAGAATAATAAAATTGTTTTTTTTAAAAAAGGAAATAATGAAATATAGGGTCACCTTCTTTTGGGGCTCATAAAATTGGACTCCCTGGTCCAATCTTTTAGAAAATTGGAGGGTGCTAGAAAATCAGTCTCCATAGGCCAGGGGTGGCCAACGGTAGCTCTCCAGATGTTTTTTGCCTACAACTCCCATCAGTCCCAGCCATTGGCCATGCTGGCCGGGGCTGATGGAAGTTGTAGGCAAAAAAACATCTGGAGAGCTACCATTGGCCACCCCTGCCATAGGGAATGGAGTGTGCAGCAGACATTTCCCTACCCTCCTATCACTTTCTGGGGACCCCAGGAGATCCCCTGCCTCCCCCTGGGGTTTTCAGCAACGCAAAGAGTAACATGGAAAGGAAAAGAGAAAACAAGCCCGAAGGCATCCACGAAAAACCAGCCTCAATTATGAAAATATTAAAGTTTATCAAACAATTTAAGCAAAGGTGCAAACAAAAAATCACCCGGAAACCCAATGTCCTTTCAATTCATAATAGAAGTTCATAGTCTTTACGGTGGAGATCCGGGAAAGAAGTTGGCAAAGCCGTGAATGGAGAAGAAGAAGAAGATATTGGATTTATATCCCGCCCTCCACTCCGAAGAGTCTCAGAGCAGCTCACAATCTCCTTTACCTTCTTCCCCCACAACAGACACCCTGTGAGGTAGATGAAGATATTGGATTTATATCCCGCCCTCCACTCCGAAGAGTCTCAGAGTGGCTCACAATCTCCTTTCCCTTCCTCCCCCACAACAGACACCTTGTGAGGTAGATGAAGATATTGGATTTATATCCCGCCCTCCACTCCGAAGAGTCTCAGAGCGGCTCACAATCTCCTTTCCCTTCCTCCCCCACAACAGACACCCTGTGAGGTAGATGAAGATATTGGATTTATATCCCGCCCTCCACTCCGAAGAGTCTCAGAGCAGCTCACAATCTCCTTTACCTTCTTCCCCCACAACAGACACCCTGTGAGGTAGATGAAGATATTGGATTTATATCCCGCCCTCCACTCAGGAGTCTCAGAGCGGCTCACAAACTCTTTTACCTTCCTCCCCCACAACAGACACCCTGTGAGGTGGGTGGGGCTGAGAGGGCTTTCCCAGAAGCTGCCCTTTCAAGGACAACCTCTGCCAGAGCTATGGCTGACCCAAGGCCATGCTAGCAGCTGAAAGTGGAGGAGTGGGGAATCAAACCCGGTTCTCTCAAATAAGACTCCGCGCACTTAACCACTACACCAAACTGGCTCTCCAGTTTAAGAGTCTGATGAATTGAGAGTCCGATGCTTGAAAGATTTCTTTCAACACATGCCGGAGTAGGGACTTACACCTGCAAGTATTAAAAGAAATCTCTGGACATTTGGTTTCCGGGTGATTTTTTGCACCTTTGCTTAAATTGTTTGATCAACTTTATATTTTCATAATTGAGGCTGGTTTTTCGTGGATGCCTTCGGTAGGGTTGCCAAGTCCAATTCAAGAAATATCTGGGGACTTTGGGGGTGGAGCCAGGAGACTTTAGGGGTGGAGCCAAGATCAAGGCTGTGACAAGCATCATTGAACTCCAAAGGGAATTCTGGCCATCACATTTAAAGGGACGGCACACCTTTTCAATTCCTTCCTTCCATAGGAAATAATGAAGGATAGGGGCACGTTATTTTGGGGCTCATAGAATTGGACCCCCTGGTCCAATCCTTTTGAAACTTGGGGGGTATTTTGGGGAGAGGCACTAGATACTATACTGAAAATTTGGTGCATCTACCTCAAAAAACAGACCCCACAGAGCCCCAGATACCTGCGGATCCATTCTCCATGATTTTCTATGGGAATAAATCTCCACAGGGAATAATAGAGTTTCCAGCAGACATTTCCCTCCCCTCGCCCGCTTTCTGATGACCCTGAAGCGGGGGGAGGGCCTCCAAACCGGGGGATCCCCTGCCCCCACCTGGGGATTGGCAACCCTAGCCTTCGGGCTTGTTTGATCTCCACCTGGAGACTGGCAACCCTGCCTAAGAAGTCCAAGCTCTCTCCACAGAAGGAGGCAACAGCAAACCATCTCTGTTCACCTCTTGCCTTGGAAACCCAACGAAGTAGCCACGGTCATGGCATTTCCCCCCTCCCCCACCCCCCACAACCCAAAACTCCAGGCTGGCAGCAGCCAAGCTAAACGGATCTCGCAGCGGGATCCGGCCAGGGGGCAGGCAGGCCTCTGCAAACGTTGGGAATTAAGACAACAGAAGGGAACGAAAGTGCTCCAATCCCTGGGTGAATGACAGGCGGGATGGCAAAGGCGGGAGATGTGGACAGAGTGGGGGGGGGGGGGACCAGGGATTGTAGGGATGGGGGAGTGAGCTAGAGGCGGCGCAGGCACCGCTGAGCACAAGAGCAGGGGAGCGGTGGAGACGCCAACAGCAGTTTGCCACGCCCAGCGGAGCGCAAAGAGAAGGACGGCATCGGTTCGCTCCTGAGCAGCTTGGAAAGTGTGCGTGTGATATTGGGTGCCATTGTGTGGTCATCACTTCCTGGTAGGGTTGCCAATCCCCAGGTGGGGGCAGGGGATCCCCCGGTTTGGAGGCCCTCCCCCCGCTTCAGGGTCGTCAGAAAGCGGGGGGAGGGGAGGGAAATGTCTGCTGGGATCTCTGTTATTCCCTATAGCGATTTATTCCCATAGAAAATCATGGAGAATTGATCCGCGGGTATCTGGGGCTCTGGGGGGGCTGCCTTTGGGGGTAGAGGCACCAAATTTTCAGTATAGCATCTAGTGCCTCTCCCCAAGATACCCCCAAGTTTCAAAAGGATTGGACCAGGGGGTCCAATTCTATGAGCCCCAAAATAAGGTGCCCCTATCCTTCATGATTTCCTATGGAAGGAAGGCATTGAAAAGGTGTGCGGTCCCTTTAAATGTGATGGCCAGAACTCCCTTTGGAGTTCAATGATGCTTGTCACAGCCTTGATCTTGGCTCCACCCCCAAAGTCTCCTGGCTCCACCCCCAAAGTCCCCAGATATTTCTTGAATTGGACTTGGCAACCCTACTTCCTGGTAGGGTTGCCAATCCCCAGGTGGGGGCAGGGGATGCCCCGGTTTGGAGGTCCTCCCCCAGCTTCAGAGTCATCTAGAATGTGGGGTGGGGGGGGGAGGGAAATGTCTACTGGACACTCTATTATTCCCTATGGATATCAATTCCCACAGGGTGTAATGGAGAATTGATTTGTGGATATCTGGGGCTCTGTGGGGGCTGTCTTTTGAAATAGAGGCACCAGATTTGCAGCATGGCATCCAGTACCTCTCCCCAAAAGATCCTCCAAGCTTTGAAAAGATTGGAGTAGGGGGTCCAATTCTATCAGCCCCCAAAGAAGGCGCCCCTATCCTTCATTATTTCCAATGGAGGGAAGGCATTTAAAAGGTGTGCAGTTCCTTTAAATGTGATGGCCAGAACACCCTTTGGAGTTCAACGATGCTTGTCACAACCTTGCTCCTTGCTCCACCCCCAAAGTCTCCCGGCCCCACCCCCAGAGTCTCCCCCCCCCCCCAAGTCCCCAGATATTTATTGAATTGGACTTGGCAACCCTATTTCATGGGGAGCAGGCAGGGCCTAGAGGAGGGTGTGGCCGCTGAGCCTTCACCCCTCCTTGGCACCTGTGACAGGATTCCACTCTGACCATTAAAAACTGGGCCAGAACGGATTAACTGTCCTGTGTTCCACAGCCACTGGCCAGATGCTCTGCAAGGGCACAGAAGCCAAATTCTTCACTGAAGAAGAAGATTGAAGAAGAAGACATTGGATTTATATCCTGAACTATACTCTGAATCTCAGAGCGGTCACAATCTCCCTTAGGTGGGGCTGAGGGAGCTCTCTCAGCAGCTGCCCTTTCAAGGACAACTCCTGCAAGAGCTATGGCTGACCCGAGGCCATTCCAGCAGGTGCAAGTGGAGGAGTGGGGAATCGAAACCGGTTCTCCCAGATAAGAGTCTGCACACTTCATCAATACACCAAACTGGCTCAGAAGAAGAAGAAAAAGAAGAAGAAGATGACAAGTGCAGATTAATACCCCACCCTTATTTCTGAATCAGCTGCCCTTTCAAGGACAACTCCTGCGAGAGCTCTGGCCGACCCGAGGCCATTCCAGCAGGTGCAAGTGGAGGAGTGAGGAATCAAAACCAGTTTCGGTATTCAGAGGTCCACTGCCCCTGAACATGGAAGTTCCACCTAGTTACAAAGTCAACAGTGATTTATCCTTTCTTTTAAATGCCTTTTTAAAGCTATTCAAAGTGGTGGCCAATGCTGTGCCCAGTAGCAGGGAGTTCCACAAGACAACTAACTGTATTCCATTTTTATTTCTGTTTTCATATATTCACTTAATTTTTTTACTCTGCTTTTCTCCCCAGCGGGGGCCTAAAGCAACGTACATTGCTCTTCTCTCCTCCATTTTATGGGAGGGGGCTTAGGCTGAGAGAGTGGGGATTCACCCCCTCCCATCTCTTCCCCTGGCAACCACCGTTTCCTCCTAAACTTTCTGATACACCCGTCCCTCCTTCACTCTTCTTCTTCTTCATTACCTGTTTCTCCCTCTCCAGTTTTACTCTTCCAATTCCATCCCACCTTATCCCTTTCAAATTATTCCCCCCCCCCCAGTATTGTTATTAACTGAGGCTGAGAATTCTCAGCAAAGTTGGAAATAAGATCTGTGTTGTTTTAACCTTAAACAAATATGTCCTTAATCTACTAGTATGCATGTCTCAACAAATATTATTTCCTTCTCTGTTTTCACTGTTGAGCAATAATCAAATTGAGTTGGATGGGCGTATCGGCATAGGGAAGAAACAAAGTAGTAAACAAGATCTTTTTTTTTTTTGTCTATCCTTGATTTTATCCCAAATTTAGATGTTTATACTTTTAAATGGCCTTTTCTATTATCATATAATTGTATTGCCTCCTGCTTCCTACTACCTGGATTCCTATGTACAAATGCCTAAGGAGAGCCAGTTTGGTTGTAGTGGTTAAGTCTGCAGACTTTTATCTCGGAGAACCAGGTTTGATTCCCCCACTCCTTCACTTGCACCTGCTAGCATGGCCTTGGGTCAGCCATAGCTCTGGCAGAGGTTGTCCAGCTGCTGTGAGAGCCCCTCTCCAGCCCCACCCACCTCACAGGGTTTCTGTTGTGGGGGAGAAGGGAAAGGAGATTGTGAGCCGCTCTGAGACTCTTTGGAGTGGAGGGCGGGATATAAATCCAATATCTTCGTCTTCTTCTAATAAAGGTTTCAGTAAGAGTGCGGATTCGAACCCAGCTCTCCCAGATCCTAATCCAGAACTCCCATCACTACACTACCCTGCTTCTTCCTTTGGTCTGTCTTGAATCGACAGCCTATTTTTGGATCCAACGCCTTTGCTGGAAGTAGCCAGCCCTGTTCCGTCAATCAACTCCCCCTCCCACGAGCCTCCCCAAATCTCTGCCTTCTTCCCCCAAAACTTAGCCTCTTTTCATTCATCTATTCAATGTTTTCCTTTGCTGTGCTTCGGTGGATCCCACGGCCCCCAAACAGCCGTCAACAACAGACATGATTTAATTAAGTCCAAGTTATTCCTACAATCGTAAATAAACCTAATTATCACTAATATCGTTAACACTGTTAGAAATGTTAACGACAGCAGCTACAAATAACCTCTCACTGCCTGCAAACCCAAATTTGAGAAGCCTGGTTGTAAAACAGCTGCCGGATGGCTGAGGGTAACGGCGGCTTCATAGAATCATAGAGTTGGAAGGGCCATACCGGCCATCTCAAGGGCCAAATGCAGGACCGGCCTAGACCATCTCTGATCAGTGTTTGTCCAGCTGCTGCTTAAAGATGGCCAGTGAGGAGGAGAAGAAGAAGAAGAAGGATATGATATTGGATTTATATTCCGCTCTACTGGATTTATATCCCGCTCTATACTCTGAAACTTAAGAGTCTCAGAGTGGTCACAATCTCCTTTACCCCAGCCCCCAAATAGACACCTTGTGAGGTAGATGGGGCTGAGAGCTCTCTCCCAGCAGCTGCCCTTTTAAGGACAACTCATGCGAGAGCTCTGGCTGACCCAAGGCCATTCCAGCAGTTGCAAGTGGAGGAGTGGGGAATCAAACTCAGTCTTCTCAGATAAGAGTCCACAGGCTTAACCACTACACCAAACTGAGGGGACATTCCCCGCCTTCCTTGGTAGCTGATCCCACTGTTGAACAAGCAGAGATCCAACCGTGGCTATGAGCCACAGCGTATTGTTGGACCTCTCTGTCTGGGGCAGTGATGCTCTATATTCTTGGTGCTTGGGGGGGAGCACAACAGTGGGAGGGCTTCTAATGTCCTGGCCCCATTGGTGGACCTCCTGATGGCACCTGGTTTTTTGGCCACTGTGTGACACAGAGTGTTGGACTGGATGGGCCATTGGCCTGATCCAACATGGCTTCTCTTATGCTCTTCTGTCCGCGTCAAGTGATGCTCTGTATTCTTGGTGCTTGGGGGGGGGGCAACAGTGGGAGGGCTTCTAGTGTCCTGGCCCCACTGATGGACCTCCTGATGGCACCTGGGTTTTTTAGCCACTGTGTGACGCAGAGTGTTGGACTGGAGGGGCCTTTGGCCTGATCCAACATGGCTTCTCTTATGTTCTTCTGTGACGCAGAGTGTTGGACTGGATGGGCCACTGGCCTGATCCAACATGGCTTCTCTTATGTTCTTCTGTGACACAGAGTGTTGGACTGGATGGGCCACTGGCCTGATCCAACATGGCTTCTCTTATGTTCTTCTGTGACGCAGAGTGTTGGACTGGATGGGCCACTGGCCTGATCCAACATGGCTTCTCTTATGTTCTTCTGTGACACAGAGTGTTGGACTGGAGGGGCCTTTGGCCTGATCCAACATGGCTTCTCTTATGTTCTTCTGTGACGCAGAGTGTTGGTCTGGATGGGCCACTGGCCTGATCCAACATGGCTTCTCTTATGTTCTTCTGTGACACAGAGTGTTGGACTGGAGGGGCCTTGGCCTGATCCAACAGGGCTTCTCTTATGTTCTTCTGTGACACAGAGTGTTGGACTGGAGGGGCCACTGGCCTGATCCAACAGGGCTTCTCTTATGTTCTTCTGTGACACAGAGTATTGGACTGGAGGGGCCACTGGCCTGATCCAACAGGGCTTCTCTTATGTTCTTCTGTGACACAGAGTGTTGGACTGGAGGGGCCATTGGCCTGATCCAACAGGGCTTCTCTTATGTTCTTCTGTGACACAGAGTGTTGGACTGGAGGGGCCTTTGGCCTGATCCAACATGGCTTCTCTTATGTTCTTCTGTGACACAGAGTATTGGACTGGAGGGGCCACTGGCCTGATCCAACAGGGCTTCTCTTATGTTCTTCTGTGACACAGAGTATTGGACTGGAGGGGCCACTGGCCTGATCCAACATGGCTTCTCTTATGTTCTTCTGTGACACAGAGTGTTGGACTGGAGGGGCCACTGGCCTGATCCAACAGGGCTTCTCTTATGTTCTTCTGTGACACAGAGTATTGGACTGGAGGGGCCACTGGCCTGATCCAACAGGGCTTCTCTTATGTTCTTCTGTGACACAGAGTGTTGGACTGGAGGGGCCATTGGCCTGATCCAACAGGGCTTCTCTTATGTTCTTATCTAACTCTTACTGTAAAGAAGTTTCCCCTAATATCCAGCCGGCACCTTCCCACTATTAATTTAAACCCGTTATTGAGAGTCCTCTCCTCTGTTGCCAACAGGAGCAGCTCCCTGCCCTCCTCCTCTAAGGGGACAGCCCTTCAAATCCTTCAAAAAAAGCAAGCATGTCCTCCCTCAGCTCCTCTTCTCCAAAGTGAATTTTCCCAAGTCCTTCTGCAGAGGACAATAATGGCAAACCACCTCTGCTTCTCCCTTGCCTTGGAAGCCCCTTGCTGGTTGGCCATAAGTTGGAAGCTCAGAAGGGTCAGTAGTTGGAAGGGAGACCACCAAGGAAGGCTCTGCAGAGGAAGGCAAGGGCCAACCACCTCTGCTTCTCTTTGCCTTGAAAGCTCCTTGCTGGGGAGGCCATAAGTCAGAAGCTCAGCATGGACGTTACTTGGAATGGAGACCACCAGGGAAGGTTTTGCAGAGGAAGGGAATGGCAGACCACTTCTGCTTCTCCCTTGCCTTGGAAGCCCCTTGCTGGGGTGCCCATAAGTTGGAAGTTCAGCAGGGTCAGTATTTGGAAGGGGAGACCGCCAAGGAAGGCTCTGCAGAGGAAGGCAAGGGCCAACCACCTTAGCTTCTCACTGCCTTGGAAGCCCCTCGCTGGGCTCACCTTAAGTCAGCGGCTAAGCAAGGTCGTTACTTGGAAGGGAGACCACCAAGGAAGACTCTGCAGAGGAAGGCGAAGGCAAACCACCTGGGCTGCTCTCTGGCCTTGGAAGGCTCATGCTGTCAGCTGCAACAAACTGTCAACTGAGGCTGCTGAAGGCTGCAGCTGCTGTGCGTGGTCCCCTTTGGCTAGGATCCGCACCGAGGAGGGAAACAGGTGTGATGAGAGACGTCCTAATGGACAGCTCTAATCCACAGAGCAGCTTTATCGGAGAGGTGGGGCTCCGGCTGCCCCCAACTTCTGCCTGGAGACAGAAGGGCTCAGAAGAGCTGCGGATCATTACCGTATCGGCATCTGCCTTCCCACCTGCTATTCAAAAAGTGCCCATCCACATGAAACAAGGGGCCTTTCACCTGTCCTCCTTCCGCCACTGGATTCCCCACCTCTCCCTCCAAAGGACTCAGGCCCTTCATCTCGAGCACAAAACTCTCGCAACTGAACAGTGCAGGCGAGAGCCTTGAGCCAGGAGAGGGGGAGGAATCAAGAGCCGCCGCGGGGGGGGGGTGGTGGAATCAGCTCCTCGCCACCCAGATTGGAGACGAGCGTTCAGCTGCCCACAGATGGCTTCAACGCACGCACACAAGCTTGGGAAGGACAACACAGGCGACGGCAGACCGCGCAACGCCCGACTGGCAGAATTGGCAACAGACGCGGCTCACTCGCCGGGGTCAAATTATGCACCAAAGTCTGCGCCAGGCTCACTGCGGGCCAAGAGGACTCGCCACCCCGCCCACAAGTTCCAAAGCCGCCTTCCACAGTCATGAGGTCTAGCAACAGCTTTCTGCTCAAACGAAGGGACACTCCCAGGGACAGCTGGTAGCGCCGACACCCGCAAATGCTTAAATGCCAGGAAACTGCTCCTCTCTCCTCAAAGGTTCTCATGCGCTGATCTCGTGAGGGGTGCCCACCTGGCCTCAACAGCCCTGCTGCCTCCCAAACATGCACAGCTTCATACATCACCACCATTCCAGAGGGTAAGATGTGTTGGACAACGCTAGAACAAGTGGAATTGAATCCAGAAGCACCTGATAGACCAGGGGTGGCCAGATTGGCTCAGGAGTCACGTGTGCCCTCTGTCACACATCTTGCGTGGCTTCTTGAAGCTCCCGCTGCCCCATTGGCCAGCTCGGAGATAGCATTTCTCTCTTTAAACCATTTTCACCAAGCCAAGCCAGCTGGCAGCTGGGGAGAATGCATTTTAAGTTGCTTTCTTTCCACCCACCCTCTCTCCCTCCCTCCCTTCTTTTTTCTCATTCTTTCTCTCTTTTCTTTCTTTCTTTCTTTTCTTTCTTTCTTTCTTTCTTTCTTTCTTTCTTTCTTTCTTTCTTTCTTTCTTTCTTTCTTTCTTTCTTTCTTTCTTTCTTTCTTTCTTTCTTTCTCTTTCTTTCTTTCTTCCTTCCTTCCTTCCTTCCTTCCTTCCTTCCTTCCTTCCTTCTTCCTTCCTTCCTTCCTTCCTTCCTTCCTTGCAGCTCTCAAACATTTGACGTTTCTTCTATGTGGCTCTTACATTCGTGGTGCAGAGTGGTAAAGCAGCAGTACTGCAGTGCTGTGATCTGAACTCTCTGCTCACGACCTGAGTTCTATCCCAGCGGAAGCTGGTTCAGGTCCGTGGCCCAAGGTTGACTCAGCCTTCCATCCTTCCGAGGTCGGTCAAATGAGTCCCCAGCTTCAGGGGGGAAAGTGTAATGACCAGGAAGGCAATGGCAAACCACCCCATAAAAAGTCTGCCGCGGAAACGTCGTGAAAGCAACGTCACCCCAGAGTCGGAAACGACTGGTGCTTGCGCAGGGGACCTTTCCTTTCTTTCCTTTCCTTTCCTTTCCTTTCCTTTCCTTTCCTTTCTTTCCTTTCCTTTCCTTTCCTTTCCTTTCCTTTCCTTTCCTTTCCTTTCTTTCCTTTCTTTCCTTTCCTTACATTAAGCAAGTTTGGCCACCCCTTTGATAGACCATCAAGAATTTCAGGGGATCTGCCGAAGGGGAACTTTAATGAAAGCTCATGACTGAAAGATCTTGTTGGTTTCTAAGGTGTTAGCAGGACTCGAAAGGAGTGAAATGGGGCCTCCAGGTGGGGCCTGGGAATATCCCAGAATTGCAAGTAGCCTCCAAACTACCAAGGTCAGTTCTCCTGGAGGAAACGGCGGCACTGGAAAAGGGCAGTTTTGGAAGGTGGACTCTATGGCACTGTAGCCCACTGTGGTCCCTCCCCTCCCCTTTGCATATTAGGCCACACACCCCTGTTGTAGCCAATCCTCCAAGAGCTTACAAAAAAGAGGCTTGTAAGCTCTTGGAGGACTGGCTACATCAGGGGCGTGTGGCCTAATACGCAAAGGAGCTCCTGCAAGAATCCCACCCCTGGCTGTAGTGCAAATTCCCTCCCTCTCTCCTCACCTGTAAACCAGGGAGTCATCCAGGCTGCTGTTATACTGGATCTGGTACATACGGATGCCGGGGATGTGCCGCTCAGAGGGCCAGTGGATGACCACCGAGGTGGACGTCAGATCGGCTGCGACGATCTTCTTGTCCAGGTGGTTCTTCGTGTCGTTGGCGCCAGATTTGGTGGAGGTGGTGATGTCCGACGAGCCGGGGTCGGGTTCCTTCATGTGGCCGGTGTTGTTGATGAGCAGCGGCAAAGGCACGATGTAGATCTCCACGGGGGCCGTGGCCTCCCCGGCGGCGTTGGAGGCGATGCAGGTGAAGATGCCGTTGTCCTTTAAGGTGGTGATCAGGACCTCCAGCGTGCCGTTGTCGTAGGCCGTCGTGCGGGTGGTGTTGTGGATCAGCTTGCCGTCGGGGGCGATCCAGTGGATGGAGGGCTCCGGGTCGCCCACGGCTTTACACTTGAGGCTCACCCCTTGGCCTTCCATGATGAAGGCTTTGGAGGAGTACTGGCGGGTGATGAGGGGCGGCTCGCAGATGAACTCTTCCTCGGGGATCGACCAGAAGTACTTGTCCATCAAGTGCTCCGGGGAGGCGCACGTCTCCAAGTCGTCTTCCCTCGTGAGCCGCCGGAGCCAGAGCAGCTCGCAGTTGCAGTGCAGCGGGTTGCCGCCAAAACTGATGGTCAAGGTGGACGGGTGGGTCCCCCGAGCGTTGGCCAGGACTTGAGCCCTCAAGAAGAGGTTGTCCGGGGGCAGCTTCTGCAGCCGGTTGGATGTCATGTCCAGCCTCACCAGCTTGTGGAGTTGGGAGAAGGTGCCCTCGGCGATGTGGTCGATGAGGTTGTGGTCCAGCGTCAGCGTGTTCAGGCTCACCATCTGGCCGATGGCCTCCCAGGGCAGTGTCTCCAGGTTGTTGTAGGAGAGATCCAGGTCTTCTACGGTGGCGAGGAACTCGTTGAAGGAGGAAGACTCGATGTGGCTGATCTGGTTGTTCCCGAGGATGAGGTGCCGGAGGTTACTGAGTCCTCTGAAGTGCTCGCTTTTGAGGACCGCCAAACGGTTGCTGTTCATGTGCAGGGCTCGTAAGGCACGCAGGTCGGAGAAGGCGAAGGGCAGGATCTGGCTGATGGTGTTGCGCGAGAGGGTGAGGTGCACCAGGTTGGTCATGTTGGAGAAGTCCTTGCGGCGGATGATGGTGATGAAGTTGTCGGTCAGGCGCAGCTCCACCGTGCGCCGGTCGATGGAGGGCGGGACGAAGAGGAGGCCTGTCTTGGCGCACAGCATGGTCAGCGTCGGGGAGATGTTCTGGCAGATGCAACGGCCGGGGCAGTGCTGCGCTTTCGCCATGGTGCCAAGCATCAAGAGAGGCAGGAAGAGTTTTTCCATGGTACTGACACACGCCGTCCCCACCCAGGCCCTGAGGAGAGAAGAGGAGAGAGTCAGCCAGAAAGTGATTGGCCGGGGACCACCTCCCTTCTCAATTGCCATATTGCCTGAGAGGTCTCTCAATATTTGGACACGTGAACCCTCTCCTATGGTGGAGGGTGAGCAAAATCATAGGATGAGAATTAGATAGGCAGTAAACACTTCCCCGCCATTTCTCTAATAGACAAGCACTTGGCAGTCTCAGCCACCTGTACCCACAAGGGAGGAAAAGGAAATTCAACAGGGAAAGACTCAGGTAAGAGAACGGTTGGACATGGTCCTGTCCCATTACAGTATTGAACATATGAAGCTGCCTTCTGCTGAATCAGACCCTCCTCGGTCCATCAAAGTCAGTCTTGTCTACTCAGATTGGCAGCGGCTCTCCAGGGTCTTCAGCGGAGGTTTTTCACGCCTCTTTGCCTGGACCCCTTTGAGTTGGAGATGCTGGGATTGAACCTGGGACCTTCTGCTTACCAAGCAGATGCTCTACCACGGAGCCACAGCCCCATTCACGGCTCTCCAGGGTCTCAAGCGGAGGTTTTTCATGCCTACTTGCCTGGACCCTTTTGAGTTGGAGATGCCAGGGGTTGAACCTGGGACTTTCTGCTTACCAAGCAGATGCTCTACCACTGAGCCACCATCCCACCCCTTGCCATAAACTCAAAATCCCCATCACATATCTCTTCCATCAGGGCAGAAGCCTCCCTAAGGCATTTTTATCCTGTCCTTCCCCCAAGATGCTCAAGGGGGCATCCTCTTACCCTCCGTCTTATCCTCGCAGCAACCCTATGAGGTAGGTGAGACTCAAAGAGCACGGTTGGCCCGTGAGTTTCAAGGGAAGTGGGGAATTCCCTTCCCTTGGATCCTAGTCTGTAGCGCTAAACATATACCATCTGGGTCCTTGCAGGAGCTCCACTGCATTCCCCTCCCCCGCCCCCACAATAGGAGGACCCTTTCTACCATATTTCCACTCAGCAAGGGCACAGAGAATTCTTCAAGCAAGGAAAGGCTACCTTAAGTACTGTATCTTAAGAGCAACTCGACACTCTCCCTTGGGACCTCTAGGAGCCCCCTTAGAGACTATGATTCGGGGATATCAGTTTCCAAGAGTCAGCCCTCCATCAGAGGATCTTAGCTTGTCTTAACTTCAATCAACTGGGCAGTCTTAAAAGAGAAGAAGAAGAAGAAGAAGAAGAAGAAGAAGAAGAAGAAGAAGAAGAAGAAGAAGAAGAAGAAGAAGAAGAAGAAGGAGAAGGAGAAGGAGAAGGAGAAGGAGAAGGAGAAGGAGAAGGAGAAGGAGAAGGAGAAGGAGAAGGAGAAGGAGAAGGAGAAGGAGAAGGAGAAGAAGAAGAAGAATTGCAGATTTAAAGCCCACCCTTCTCTCTGAATCAGAGACTCAGAGTGGCTTACAATCTCCCATCTCTTCTCCCCCC